>NC_090937.1:1479015857-1479318887 GCF_040938575.1 Ambystoma mexicanum | reverse complement strand
AACTTGGCACACTCAAGCGGCACCTTACATTTCTGCTGCCCTAGCATGTTTATGCCTAATCTCTCTGATATTACCAAAAGTATATTCATGTATTACCAATCAAAGCCGATTAAATGGCCAATGATAAGAAAGTGTGATTCCTGTTAGTATTACAAATACACATCTGTGTTGGTATCATTTGAACATTTTAAGAGGGTCATTGGGAGACCAGGTTCGCCCTCCTCCTAATAGAAAACCAGGGCGTTAATTGGAAGGACATTAATCCTCCTTAGTGAAGTCATATAATCTTCCATTTGTTATAGTGGAGTCAATGTGTTGGAAACCTTTATACATTGCTGATAAGGCATCAGGGTAACCCAGTGTCAGGGTTGTTTGGGGACTGTGTGCTGCCCGTGCCTGTGCTAACCTGCAGTGCTGCTAATAAAGATTTACCAAAGTAACCTCACATAGGATTTGAGTCCATAAATTGCTTCATTACTGCCCATTGCATGCTGGTCACTATGGCCCTTACCATACTTCTGGCCACCCCTTCCCAAAAACACACACCCCTGTGGTCGCTTTAAGTCTAACTCTGTGCTTTTTGAGCAACCTTCCGAAAAGTATAATATATATATATATATATATATATATATATATATATATATATATATATATATATATATATATATATATATATATATATATATATATATATATTTATTGCAGTTATAAGTATAATAGTATATATATTTTATTGCAGTTATAAACAGTTACATACCTGGTGTAATAAAACTGCCTTCACCAGGTATGTATTTAGACACTTGATTTTTAAGCATTTCTTACTTCCATCATTCAAAACAAGAATTGGCAAATCCAATCTTGGTTTATCTTTATTTCTAGGCATTAGGGATGCATTTGTCTGACACTGCCATAGTGTGCCCATACAAGCACCGTTTGCCAGCTGTTACCATCTTAGAGTCAGGTAGTACCAGTGGGGCAATGACTGAAAAATGTGGCTGCAATGCCTGCACAAAAATCAAAACCGTTGGCTTTGCCAGTGCTTGTTTGCATGGTACCTATCGTATTATTCGTCCTGGGTAGGGTGGAATGGTAAGTGGGCTCTTCGTTGAATTTGAACCCCTGAGGTGCAGGCTGGCATCATGTCAGAGTCCCACACAATAATCGTGTAGCTCTCCAGCATTGGCTGCTTCTCAGTTGGATGGGTCACAAATATCCACACTGACAAAGAGAGTTGTGCACAGTCTGTCCATGTCTCCTCTTTGTTATGAAAGAAAATAGTTTTTTTTTAAAGGTACTGAGTGTAAAGACCCGTAGGGGGTGTCTGTACTTCCGCTCTCTATATGGTAGAGGTGAGGCACAGCAGACCCCAGCCAAGATTCTGTATTACGGTAGCAATGGACGAGCAATCAAGGCCTAGCTTCTCAGGAGGTGATGCGGGCTGGTTCTTAAGTACAGTGTAGTCCCCGAACCCCCACAAAGGAATGTCCACACACTGTATTACTGAAAACACAGTCTTTATATAATTAATTTTCAAAGGTATGTACATGATCACAATAATGCACTTTGTACTTGGAAGTCAATAATGATAAATATATACACGTCTAGAGTGTTACCACTAATGTTATCAAATCTCATTAAAGTGCATCAACTGTACGGTTAAAATGTCACACAGATCAATAACGTGTCCAGCAATAGAGATAGGCAGGAACGTTAGACGGTTGAAACAATAGGCAGAATGCTGACCCCTACCACTAGGCACAGTTCTGTGTGGAGATCCCCTCAACTGGGCAACCTGTAAATAAAGATATATAGCACAAGCCCAGTCCATATATTGTCCGATAGTCTTACTTCTTCCTGTTAAGGCTTTACCCCCCCCAATGTACCTGGTGGAGTTCTCCGACGATGCGCCGACCGATCCTTCTTGAGTGCCTTCCCTTTAAGGCAGGAGTCACGGGTCAAACGCCCGACGGTGAACAGGGTGAACTATGGCAGGGAAGTGGAAGCTTCGTTCCTAGCGGTGCTCGTCGATGACAGAGCGTTGACGTCCTGCAAGGAGGAGGCGTGCGGGGCACCTCGGTGACAATAGTTCTGGACCGCAAAGAGATGATGAAAAACTGTGGCCCAGCAAGGGCGTCGAGTCGTCGGCGTCTCTGCGGTCTGTAGGTGGTGGGAAACCCACCGGTGGATGCTCCTCGGCGCGTCGACGGTCGGGCCTTCTCCAGCGGGAGACAAGCGGATGGCGATGCAGACGAGAGCGTCCGATGATCAATTGAAGTTCTTAGGCAAACGGGAGCACGGCGGCTCCGGTCGGCGACGGTGGTCGTTGACAGTGGTCGTTGACAGTGGCGGACAACAGTCCCAGTGCTTCTCCTTGGAGTTCCGCAGCAGTCCCCGTATCGGGTCGGCAGCCTGTCGAAGGTCTGTCTACCAGGGAGCGTTGGCAAAGATCAGCTGTGCACGATGGTCCCTCGTAGCTCGGGAAGAGGGCGCCTTACCAGGTCCTCTCTGGGTCAGTCCTTGGAGGCACAGCAGCTTTCAGATTGTGAAGGAGAGCAACAGCAATTCTTCTCATCCAGCAGGGCTTCAAGGTCAAGCGTCAGTTAATCCAGTTACTCGTCGTAGTGGACTTCAGCTTCTGAACATGATTCCTAGCAGTGAGAGGTCCCCAGATACACTGTTGATCTCCCATTCATTCCGCTGGGTCACACTCAAGCATCCAATCATGACTACGGGCATTCATGCAGGCAGGCAGCTAATCAGGCACACGAGGTATTCAGGCCATTCACTTCTCTCCAGACACTCACAACAAGTTATGTGTATTGGGACAAATACCGAGCCATTCAACACTCCAAGCTGCATTCATACCGGTTTCGGGCAGGGTTGTCTCAGTCATTGTGTCAACCACCAGATACTAGACACCCACAACACAGAATGCATATTCGTCACACACTCTATTCACCCAGGTCCCACCCACAGGAGGTACCCACAACATACATCACCGGGAAGGCTTCAGCTAGTCTGACTGGGCCTTCACAACAACACCATATATGGCACTTCCATCCAACAGCCAGTCAGGGGGAAGGGACAGAGTCAGGGCTTCCCAGGACTTTGGTAAAACAAGGTAATGGGTAATAGAAAGCAAGAGGCCACCGGGGCCATCTTGTTTTCCATCAGGAATCAACTGATCCCAATGGCAGGGCCGGGGTATCCCCAAACGGAGGATCCTCCACGCACCTGTCAAATTCAGCATGGAGCTGCCACCAGCCCATACCCTGCTCTGTGGGCCACCCACAGGTGCCCAAAAACATACACTAGGGGCACAGGGTTGTACCCCCACCCATGGGTGCCATAAAGGTATCCCACGGGTCCGTTCACCAAACCAAAAGAAAGAGAGCTGCACTGTCAGGAGTCCCACATGAACTCCTGCACGGAAAACACGACAGAACACACGATAAAAAGCAGTAAAGGACAAGGATACGGAGGCCCTGTCCCTCCGATACATTTCCAGCATCACAGTCACCCCCCCCAGACTGAGGTGGAGGGTGCCTAATCTCCCACGGGATAGACACCCTCATCCAGACGGTCAACATACCTTCTGGAAAGGCCATCTGCATTATCGTGACTCTTCCCTGGTCTGTGCTCTATGGTGAAGTCTAGCCCTTGCAGGCTAATGGACCACCTGAGCAGTTTCGGGTTCTCACCCTTCATCAGCATAAGCCACTTTAGGGGCTTATGATCCCTTTGGACCTTGAAGGTAGACCCCGTAAGGTAGGGCCTAAAACGCCTAAGGCTCCAAACTATACTAAAACACTCCTTTTCAACAGTAGCCCACCTAAGTTCTCTACCCTTGAGTTGTCTACTGATGAATATGATAGGATGTTCTCTCCCTTTGTCATCTAACTGGGACAAGACAGCTCCAATTCCGGTGTCGCAGGCATCCGTCTGGACGATAAAGGGTCGGCCGTAGTCAGGCGCACAGAACACGGGTGCCCGACACAGACTTTCTGTCAAGCCTTTAAAGGCCCTCTGACAGTCTTCAGTCCAATTGACCTTCCTAGGCTGCTTGGGTGAAGTCAGAGCTGTCAGTGGTGCAGCTATGGTTCCATAGTCTGCCATGAAATTGCGATAGTACCCAGTGAGACCCAAAAAGGCTCTCACCTGGGTTTGAGTATTGGGAGTCTCCTAGTCCTGTACATCCTTTACCTTACTGGGGAGAGGTTGGATTTGACCCCCTCCTACCTCATGACCAAGATATGTGACTTTCCCCTGAGCTATCTGGCACTTAGTGGCCTTGATAGTGAGGTTAGCCCTCTTTAAGGCCTGCAACACTCTACCCAGATGTGTCAAGTGCTCTTCCCAAGTGGAACTGTAGACGGCAATGTCGTCTAAATAAGCCACACAAAACTCTTCCAGCCCACTGAGAGCATGATTGACCAATCTCTGGAAGGTGGCAGGGGCATTCTTCAACCCAAAAGGCATGACCCTAAACTGGTAGAGTCCCTCTGGTGTAGAGAACGCCGGCTTTTCCTTGTCAGGGTCCGTCAGAGCTATTTGCCAATAGCCTGAGGTGAGGTCAAAGGTGCTCACAAATTTCATGCCTGCAAGACTCTCTGACACACTCGTTTCTAGCGCTGAGAGAGAGAGACATAACCTGCACATTACGGTCCCAGCACAAAGGTAACAAATCTAGGCAGCCTTGCTTCAGCCTCCGCATTGCCCTTTATTCTATGTGGACAAGCGGCAACTTTTGACCATGACATTCTGTTGCAGATTTCAAACATAATGGAGCGGGAGGCTCCAGTCCATGCCGGGCACATTTTCGAATTGTGCATGGCTTCCTTAATAACACCCTAGTGCCCTGCATCTATAGAGAGACGCCAAGCGATTATTGCACAGCTTCTCCAATTTAAAGGTAGAGTTAGCAACATGTATTTTGTTTACAACCTCTGGATTACTATGCTAATGCCGGTTCGCCCATACTAATTCCATATGTTGATTTCACCTTTGAAATAGTAACGTCAATTTGTAAACATGAAGGAACGTATCTGATCTTGAGCCCCAGACACGTGAGTCCGTACATTTGGTGTCTTACACTTTTTGGTGCACTTCTTCTTATTAGTGCAGATACATATAAGGTGCTAATATTTCAAAACTGGATCGCACTGTACTACTTTTTAACTGTAACTCATGGTTTTTGATTAACCTCGCTCCATGGTTTAGTGGCTATGCTCTCTGAAAGCTCTATACATATGTCTGCTTCATGACACATTACTAATGGTTTTACATTGGTTTTTATCCGTTTTTTTTTAAATAATGTTTCTTTGTTTTTTGCACAAGAGGTGAATATTTCCCACAGGCTCCCTCTATAGAAGGATTGGTTTCATTCACATCACTCTGTTTTCACAGACTCATGAGCCCAATGCATTGTGGACCTTGTAGCTGCATGCCCTAAGAGTCACGGGACACATTATTTTGAGGTATCTTGATTGTGATCCTGTGGTTCCTAGTGAGACTATGTTTCTTTTCTTTTTCTCCTTTTTATTATTTTTTCTGCACCTCAGGGGTCATGACTTCCACTGGTCCTGAGGAAGGCGGAATGGCCCACTCCGCCGAAACGTAGTTTACTCGCACTTTCTGTTTTATTCGTGTGCGAGTATGACACCTTCTAGATTCATCCTGGTGTCACACGTAGACCCCGAGTTTAGCTAGTAGACCCTGAGTTTAGCTAACCAATTGAAAATGCCCCCCATGGAACTGAAAATTTATAATTCAGAGACATATGGTTTCAACCTCTGAGTGGGGGCCTATCAACTTCAAAATTTATATAGTGTTGACTATTCTGAGAAAAAGTTTTTTCAAATGTTCTTTTCTAATGTGTGTATATAACTGTCTTTTGCATTGTATGAAATACTGTGTACATGAACATGGATATTTATTGGTTCTTTTTTGTACATATTGTGCTTGATGTGGAATTTATGTTGAGCTAATAGTGCTTGGTAATTGACAGACCTTGCTTATGAGTAATAACTGAAATAATAAAGAGTTACTTCTGTATAATGTTTAAACAGAAGTACCGAATGGTGATTTTTGTAAAATGTATCCCAATGAAAACTTAGGTGGACACAGAAAAATGTAAAACACATACCTAGGAAATACTTTAGATAGCTTGTGCCATATTTCTGGTATTGAGAAGTTTATTATAAATTAAATTTATATATATGTTTAGTGAACCTGTCAGGACACTTTTTTGTTTTGTGGTTTAGTGATTTCCCAGTCCTTGACAGAGTAGGGATATACCCTCTAGTGCATTATCTTTTTGACAGCCAGGGCTGTCTTTAGGGTTTTCTTCAATTGCTCATTTCTTGTTCTTTGTTCCTCTTTCTTTTTCCCTAGTATACATTCTACTAGTTTTATTTTTGGAACACACACATGTTTTCACTTTCTGGTTTCAGTAGCGTGTTAGTGCTGCCTTGTTTGTCCCCCGGTTTCCTTAATTTTTTTAATTTTCTTATTTTTATTTTTCAGTTCTGTTTTGTTTACATATGATACTAGACTATGGCAGAGAGCGCCACTTTGAGTTACAGTGAAGAACAAATCACTAACATTATTCAAGGCCCATCCCTTTTTGATTCCAACAATGTTATTGGCCCCGTGTTTGTGAGTAACAATGCTGATGAATTACTAAAACTTAAGAAAAAGGGCTTTAGGACCGAACTCCACGGTCATTTTTTGAGGGAATACCTCAGAGCAAGTATCATCCCAGCCGGCCTTGTAGTACGGAATGAGCCAGGGTTGTTTCTAGAAGACGAGTTGTATAAAACAGGCTTTAGCCAAATTGCAACTAAGTGCAGTAGAGATCTTATGGTTTTAACGATCTCTACTGCACAAAGACCAGCAATTACGGCACAGAGGGAAGTGGAAGCAGAAGAACTCAAATTCACTACGAACCAGCTTAACATTAATGCCAACGAGAAAATTCGGGAAATAGAAAAAATCTTTGAGGAATTTAAGACTGCAACTTTAACTAAAAAAACAAAGAAACTAAGCAAAGATATACAAGAGTTTAGAGTTGAAACTATTTACCCATATTTAACTGCTGAGTATTTACAACAAAAGAATCAGCCGAGACAACAGCAACCAACAAATAATAGAAGGGGACGTCGAAGATGGGTAACCTTCTCCGATTCAAGTAGTGACTCCTCTGGTGACATTCCGTATCAAACAGGACAGCAACAGCAAATATATAGACTAAGAGGACAAAGGCCTTTTTTAGGGAGAGGTCAATTTTACGGATCCCAGGGAACACTTTACAACCAAGGATGGGAACCTTGGCCAGGCAGGAGACGGCAACGCCAGTGGAGGAGGGACTTCTCGCAATAGACCCTACAGATAGGCCATCGACTTGCCCCGGAGTTGACATAAGGCAACCATCAGATATCCCCATTTTCAATCTCTCTGGGATTGAGCTATCTTCGATCCAGATGAAAGTATTGGGCATGGGGCTCTCATTTGTCCCGACGAACCATACGGATTGGTTTACTACAGAAATGGAGATAAAAACTTTCTTTAGAAAACTCCGTTTGAGACACTATTTCCAAGATAAAGATGAAGGACAAAATATACAAGACACAGGTCTTCGGATCCCTTCGACCTTTACGCCGATGGACAACCAAGTGGCGAATGAAATTGTATTATTTGAAAAATGCGTTCTGGGCGAGCTTCGAAGACTTAAAGGTAAGGCAACAAACAACAGGAATAACCTTTCTAATGAAGAAAGAAAAGCATTGACAGAACTAATGGCAGACCAAAGGCTGGTGATTAAACCAGCGGACAAGGGAGGGGGCATAGTAGTCTTCTCCCAGACAACATACAATAGGATGGTTTTGGACCTCCTTGAAGATAGACAGAGTTATCAACCACTACGTAAGGATCCATCAATAAACATTCAGGAGCTCATCCGAGAGGCTACACAACTTGGAGCAGAAAGAGGGTGGATATCCCAAGAAGAATTAGAATATCTTAATAATTCGGAAAAAAGGACCCCCTCTTTCTATGCCCTCCCCAAAATACACAAGCACTCCTCTAGACCACCAGGGAAACCAATTGTGTCAGGTTGTGGCTCCCTGTTGGAACCACTATGCAAATTTGTTGATCTATTTTTACAACCGATCAGTCAGCAGACCAGAACATATCTTAAAGACACTACTGCAACCATTAACATCTTTGAAGGAATCAGTTTTGACAACGAGCAGCAGCTATTAGTGACAATGGACATCCAGGCACTTTATACTAATATACCAGAGGAAGAAGCAATAGATATTATACATCAGCAACTTATTCATAACACCACCCAACAAAGAGTACCAGCAGCATTCATTGTAGAACTTATGGCCATTGCTTTACAGAAAAACTTCTTCAAGTATGCAGACCAGTTCTACCTCCAAATTGGAGGTACGGCGATGGGTGCAGCATTTGCCCCGAGTTTGGCGATATTGTTCATGGCTAACTTTGAAGACAGATTTGTACTAAGTGACAACAATCCCTTTATCTCACACGTTTCCAAATGGTACAGATATATAGATGATATTATTTTCATCTGGGAAGGGAACAAAGAACTACTTGTACAATTTTTAACATATCTCAACGGACTACATGATACTATTACTTTCACCATGGAGTATGATCACCATACAATCAACTTTCTGGACCTACAAATTACTGCCAATATGGGCTATCTATCTTGCTCTCTCTACAAAAAAACTACAGATCGCAACACCACTCTACATTTCTCCAGTTTTCATCCGAGGGCACTGAAAGAAAATTTGCCATACAGTCAGTTCCTTAGACTTCGACGGAACTGTACTACAGTCTCAGATTATTATAAACATGCGGACCAACTAGCTGGAGACTTAAGAGAACGCGGATATCCTAAAAAACTAGTAAAGAAAGCCCTTAAAAGGGCCAGGTTCACAACAAGAGAGAGCCTACTGACACCCAAAATTCAAACCCCTACACAAGAGAGGGTTGCCTGTGTCACTACGTATAGCACTGAATCCTTTGCAGTGAAAAAGGCCCTAATGAAATATTGGCCTATGATTTCTACCTGTTTACCCAATCTAGGAAAGCCTCTGTTCGCCTTTAAAAGATCAAAGAACTTTCGAGATCAATTGGTGCATGCAAAATCTGATCACAGAACTAACATCAGTCAACAAGTTTTACGTCCCATTGTGGGACACTTTCCCTGTGGGAATTGCAGGGCGTGCAAATTTACGAGTAAAACTTTAAAATTTCAGATTGGTGCAAAACAATGGGACATCAGATTCATGTCCAATTGTAAATCATGCAATGTGATTTATTGCATTGAATGCCCTTGTGGCTTGAGGTATGTAGGCCAGACCACTCGTGCCATCTCCATAAGGATCGGTGAACACCGTTCGAGAATTAGATGTCGTAACCATGCAGCACCAATGGTATCACACTTTTTGGAATTGCAACACTCTCCAGATGACCTCAAATGGTGGGTGATTTATGTTGTGAAAAACAGCATGAACACACAAAAAACCTTACTATACAAGGAGGCGAGATGGATTTATAGGCTTGACTCCATGAATAAAACTAAAGGTTTAAATGAGGAGTCTACTTTTAGGTGGGTATAGCAACGCCTTTAATAACACATGCCTTAAGGGATCATCTGCCGTAGACATGAGTGGAGATATGTGTATCCTTTTTTTGGGGGATTTACACTGAGGTACATCTGCAGGATATTTCTGCCACTCTTTACATCTAGATGATGTGCTTCTGCATACAGCTGACTTTATTTTGTTTTTCCTTTCAGCCTATTTGATCCAATTGTTGGCACATGAAAACGAGGGATTGCAGACTAATGAATATCATCGTGTATTTGTGCCTCTTTCGTTTTTAGAAGCATTTGGTTGCTATTCCACTTTTTACCACACAGCTCCTGTGGCGCTGTTGCAAGACGAGGCCTTTCCCTGCCGAGGCTCGCATGCTAGTTAGGTGCACTATGGTCATGCCTGCAAGACTCTCTGACACACTCGTTTCTAGCGCTGAGAGAGAGAGACATAACCTGCACATTACGGTCCCAGCACAAAGGTAACAAATCTAGGCAGCCTTGCTTCAGCCTCCGCATTGCCCTTTATTCTATGTGTGTTTACAACAAAGCAAAGTCCTGGTGTATCTAAGGTTGGCCCGTATGGGGTGTGAATAAATTAAAGTTATTCATCCGGTCCCAAAACCTTTATATCTAGTATAATTCATAGATATTGCATGCAGTCAGAAATTAAAGTCATTCCTTCAAAATGAGACATAAACATTATGGAAATTGCAAATTAAAAGCTTTATATCAAAGAAACAGAAAATGATATACAAAAGTAAGGTCTAACATGTAACAGCATGTAAAAACAATGGTTTAAATGGTACATACACGAATTAGGTGTAGAATCATTAAAAAAAAATTGAGAATACGTAATGAAAAAAACTTTTTTAACATAAGTTAGTTAACAGTCACAGTTGGTTGACAAATGAACTCTTAACAAGTGAAAGTATGAAATTGAAGAAAATGAAATAAAGAAACAGTAATATTCATCGTAAGCTGTAACCTTATTGAGGAAAACACGTGCCCCTTGTTGTGGGGCAATTGTGAAGAAACAAATAAGTTAATTATTTTTCGTATCCCAAAATCGAAAATTATTATGTATTGGGATTGGGTCTGCCTACGCATCAGGGGGACAAAGTAAAGGAGACAATGCAAAAAAAGGGGAGAAAGCTAATTGGTAAGGTGTCCTTGTCCTTTGATTAATTGTTTCAGAAAGGAAGGGATCCTAAATGTTGCACTGTGAGGTGATGAACCTTGTGTCCCCTCTGGTTAGCACTGCGTTTCGGCGGTACAGACTCCAAAGAATAATGATCTTCGTATCTGAAAAGAATACTCCGCCTTCATCAGGGCAATAAGTAGCAGGACCCTGTAATTGTGAAAAAAAGGGGGAGAACCAGTTAGGTGGAAAAAGAGAAATAAACTCTAGTAGTGTTATGCAAAGTTCTAAGGGTAAATGAAGGGTGACAATTATATATCAAAAATCTGCATGCAAACTAGAGTGTCATGCTAGGATATGGGCAGATCAGAGGACATTAGTCTTGTCTGCCTGGGGTCTCATATTACCAAGTCTACATGTTTGTAGGGGTGAGGAGCCTTCAGATCGTGCTGATAGTACACACCCTCCCCGGAAACATAAAAAGATAGTGGTATTGGGTCCCCTTCGGAAGCGCAAATACAAGGGTCTCTGTCTGCCCTGTCGGTCCGGCGGTCCACATGTGGGGGGAAGAGAAGGAAGACAGAGAAACGAAAATAAACAGTTCGAAACTCACCACACGAGGCTGCCATCGAGTGAGAGTGAAGCCAAGGTGGCTATTTAGTATGATGCAGTATCTTTGTAGAGTCCGTGAAGATAGTTATATGTTTTGAATCACGAGGAAAGGTGTTATTGGAGAAATTCGCGATGTTCGTAGGTTCTCGTCATCGGACCGGTGAACCGGCTGAGACCTAGAATGAAAGTATGCCTGGATTAGAAACCGGGGCCCAGGGGGTGTGGAAAAACGGGAAAACCGGAAGGCATCAGATGTCATAAGTATTTTCCTACATATAGGAGCATAGAAGGCACATAACCGGTTACCTATGTAAGTATCTAGTCTCGCAAAAAAGATTTTGTAAAGAAAAGTGGCCATAGAGGAGCCATGTGGTGAAACCCACGTAGTTACCTGTATAGGGTAAACAGGAAAGGTCAAATCCAGATGGCATTCATGCTGAGTGAGGGCGAGCGAAGTCGTCCCTGAATGTCTGTCCTCACTGACATCGGCAACACAAATGCGGGCTGAAGCTATAAATTAGAGGCAAGTAATTGGTTGTCAAAGCAACCGAACTGAGCGTCAAGCCTCGACGTGGAGGGAAAAGTTCCCACAGGAAGTAGGATGTCCAATAGAGAGCGCCGATCACAGTGAGTGACGGCTGCATCCGGCCAATGGTATGGTCAGAGGCCGGGGGAGTATCAAAGGGCGGAGCCACAGTGGGTTGTCAAATATGCTCTTATGCCAAGAAACGAGTGATTGTTGGTGTGTTCCAGTTGTCTGCAGTCCCCGCGGGTGCCCAGAAATGATTCTGTCCCGTGTTCGAGGACCAAAAATGGGGCCGGCTATTGGACGCGTGAGTGTTCATGGGTAACACCGTGTGTCCCTGTAAAATACATGGAAAATGGATGTCTGTGCCTGTAAGCCCGATTTCTGGGAAATGAAGGGAGAATGTGGGGGTGGGGGGTGGTGGGGCGGGAAGGAAGGGGAGTGCAACCAGTGCATCTCAGAAAGTGATGTGAAAGTGAAGCGGAGTTATAGTGTGGCCCACGGTGTGTGGTAGTAGGAAGAAAGAATAGAGGGGGGAGGGGGGGTTAGTTTGTTGTATTTAGAATGGAGATTGTTCATTCAATCCGTGTTCCAAAGAATCCAATCTATAGATCCATCTTTTTTCAAGTTCCAACAGTCTGGTCTGTATGTTCTGACCTGTATTGATCCGGTCCAAAACCCACCAAAGGATGTCATCCGGTGTATGGTGGTTGGCCAGAAAGTGAGAGACTAGTGGGGAAGTAGTATTCTTACATCGGATTCTCGATCGATGTTCAGAGATGCGGGTACCCACGCTACGTGTGGTTTGTCCCACATATCGAAGCCCACACGGGCATTCGATGCAGTAAATGGCTTGATTAGTCTTGCAGTTAGTCAGATTATTCAAGACCCATTGTTTGGTGCCTATCTTGAATGTTTGTAATTTTCTAGTGAATTTACATACTGTGCATGACCCACATGGGTAGTGTCCGGTCACTTTGCGTAGATTCCACAGACCTGTACGTGGTGTGGTTTTGATAAATGATGAATGGACCACATATTCCCTGATATTTTTCGCTCTTTTGAAGGCGAATCTCGGTATGGGTTCCTCAACTAGTTGTAGCCTCACAATGGGCCAATATTTCCTAATGACTTTCTTGAGGTCAAAAGTGTTTGGCCCGTAAGTGATTACACATGTGAGTCTTTCATTCTCAGGTATGTCTTGTTCTAATCTTGGTATTAGAAGGCATTCTCTATCTGTGAACCTGGCTCTCTTGGTGGCGGTATTAATCAGCCTTTTGGGGTAGCCACGTGAGCATAGTCTAGTGCTGAGTGTTTCGGCATTAGTATAGAAATCCTCCAAATGAGTACAGTTCCTTCTGATTCTCAGGAATTGACCGTATGGAAGATTCTGTTTAATGTGATACGGGTGGTCACTCCGGTAATGCAGAAGTGTATTCCGATCAGTTGGTTTCCTGAAGAGATTACAGGCAAGTTTATTATTGAGACTCGAGATCTCAAGGTCCAGGAAATGTATCTTGGTGATGCTGTACTCCATCGTGAATTGTATGTTATTATTGCAGGCATTAAGCCATATTGAAAATTGTTGGAGTGATGTAGCATCCCCCGTCCAAATGAAAATAATGTCGTCAATGTAGCGATGCCAGTGGGAGATGTTGGCTTCCCATTGGTTGATCGAATTGTAAATGTACTGGTCCTCAAAAGTGGCCATGAATAAGATGGCTAGGCTTGGTGCAAAAGTTGCACCCATTGCCGTGCCTTTAGTCTGGAGAAAGAACTGATTATCGAAGGTGAAAAAATTCTTGTTAAGGGCAAAAGTTAATAATTCAATGACAAGCGGCAACTTTTGACCATGACATTCTGTTGCAGATTTCAAACATAATGGAGCGGGAGGCTCCAGTCCATGCCGGGCACATTTTCGAATTGTGCATGGCTTCCTTAATAACACCCTAGTGCCCTGCATCTATAGAGAGACGCCAAGCGACTATTGCACAGCTTCTCCAATTTAAAGGTAGAGTTAGCAACATGTATTTTGTTTACAACCTCTGGATTACTATGCTAATGCCGGTTCGCCCATACTAATTCCATATGTTGATTTCACCTTTGAAATAGTAACGTCAATTTGTAAACGTGAAGGAACGTATCTGATCTTGAGCCCCAGACACGTGAGTGCGTACATTTGGTGTCTTACACTTTTTGGTGCACTTCTTCTTATTAGTGCAGATACATATTTCAAAACTGGATCGCACTGTACTACTTTTTAACTGTAACTCATGGTTTTTGATTAACCTCGCTCCATGGTTTAGTGGCTATGCTCTCTGAAAGCTCTATACATATGTCTGCTTCATGACACATTACTAATGGTTTTACATTGGTTTTTATCCGTTTTTTTTAAAATAATGTTTCTTTGTTTTTTGCACAAGAGGTGAATATTTCCCACAGGCTCCCTCTATAGAAGGATTGGTTTCATTCACATCACTCTGTTTTCACAGACTCATGAGCCCAATGCATTGTGGACCTTGTAGCTGCATGCCCTAAGAGTCACGGGACACATTATTTTGAGGTATCTTGATTGTGATCCTGTGGTTCCTAGTGAGACTATGTTTCTTTTCTTTTTCTCCTTTTTATTATTTTTTCTGCACCTCAGGGGTCATGACTTCCACTGGTCCTGAGGAAGGCGGAATGGCCCACTCCGCCGAAACGTAGTTTACTCGCACTTTCTGTTTTATTCGTGTGCGAGTATGACACCTTCTAGATTCATCCTGGTGTCACACGTAGACCCCGAGTTTAGCTAGTAGACCCTGAGTTTAGCTAACCAATTGAAAATGCCCCCCATGGAACTGAAAATTTATAATTCAGAGACATATGGTTTCAACCTCTGAGTGGGGGCCTATCAACTTCAAAATTTATATAGTGTTGACTATTCTGAGAAAAAGTTTTTTCAAATGTTCTTTTCTAATGTGTGTATATAACTGTCTTTTGCATTGTATGAAATACTGTGTACATGAACATGGATATTTATTGGTTCTTTTTTGTACATATTGTGCTTGATGTGGAATTTATGTTGAGCTAATAGTGCTTGGTAATTGACAGACCTTGCTTATGAGTAATAACTGAAATAATAAAGAGTTACTTCTGTATAATGTTTAAACAGAAGTACGGAATGGTGATTTTTGTAAAATGTATCCCAATGAAAACTTAGGTGGACACAGAAAAATGTAAAACACATACCTAGGAAATACTTTAGATAGCTTGTGCCATATTTCTGGTATTGAGAAGTTTATTATAAATTAAATTTATATATATGTTTAGTGAACCTGTCAGGACAGTTTTTTGTTTTGTGGTTTAGTGATTTCCCAGTCCTTGACAGAGTAGGGATATACCCTCTAGTGCATTACAAATTTGGCAGCACCTATGGTGTCCACAAGCTCATCAGCCCTGGGCAATGGGTGCGTGTCAGTTTTGGCGACGGCATTGACTCCTCGGTAGTCCACACAGAACCTCCAATCCTTGGTACCAGCCTGGGAACTTGCCTTGGGGACAAGGACCACTGGACTGGACCAGGGACTGGTTGAGGGTTCAATAACACCCAGATCCAACATCTTGGCGACCTCAGCCTGGATGTGGTTCTTAACCGTATCTGACATTCGGTAGCTCCTGCTCTTGACAGGCACGCTGTCACCAGTGTCAATCTCGTGCTTCCACCACGGTGTAAGGCCTTGCGTCAGCGAAAACAGAGAGGCATACTGCTGGAGCACAGTCCTGCAGGCCCTCTGCTGCTCGGTTGTCAAATCTGGACAGAGCTGTACTCCCTCCACTGTGCCATCCTGAGGGTTGCTGTGCAGCAAATCAGGAAGGGGCTCACTCTCATCCTCCTCTTGCTCTGAAGCCAGCAAGAGACATGAGACTTCTGCTCACCTGTGGCACGGCTTGAGCCTATTAACATGGAATACCTGAGGGGCTACCCCTGGGATTCCCATGTCAACCAGATAATTGACCTCGCCCATCTTGGAGACTATCCGGAAGGGTCCAGTCCATTTATCTGCCAATGCCTGAGGCTTGGTAGGCTCCATCACGAGGACCTCCTGTCCCGGAGTCCACTCCACTTGCGATGCTTTAAGGTCATGCCTGTATTTGTTCAATTCCTGGCTGGCCTTGAGATTTGCCATTGCTTGTCCCATCATCTGTGTCATTCTCCGTCTGAGGCCTAACACATAGTCCCCCACTTGCTTGGCGGGACCGGGAGGGGTGGCTTCCAAGCCTTCTCTGATCAAGGCAAGGGGCCCTCTCATGGGATGTCCAAAGAGCAACTGAAAGGGGCTGAAACCAACACCCTCTTCAGGTACCTCTCGGTAAGCAAACAGCAGGCATGGCAGGAGGAGATCCCAATTCCTCCTTAGGGGCTTTTCCAAAGCACCTAGCATGCCCTTGAGAGTTTTATTAAATCTATCAACCAGACCATTGGTCTGGGGGTGGTAAGAAGTGGAGAACTTGTAGGTTACCCCGCATTCTTTCCACATGGTTTTCATGTTACTAGACATGAAGTTGGATCCTCGGTCAGAGACAACCTCCTTGTGGAATCCAACGCGGGTGAAAATGCCCAGGAGGGCCCGGGCAACCACTTTGGCAGTAACAGTCCGAAGGGGTACAGCCTCTGGGTACCTGGTGGCATGATCTAGCAAAACCAGGATGAACCGATGTCCACCTGACGTGGGAGGGTCAAGGGGTCGACTATGTCGATGCCCACCCTCTGAAATGGTGTGCCAACCACTGGCAATGGCTGCAGTGGGGCAATGACTCGCCTCCAGTCTTGCCAGACAACTGACAAGTTGGGCAGGTCCTGCAGTGGGACTCCACTTCTACTCCCATCCGGGGCCAGTAGAAATGGGTAGAGAGCCTCTGCTTAGTCTTCTTGGTACCAAGATGACCAGCCAAGGGCACCTCATGCGCCAACTGCAGTAGGAAAGGCCTGTAAACCTGGGGTACCACCAACCTCTTGAGGGCACCAGGTTCGGACTTAGTGGGCTCACTAACAAGGAGCTCACCCTCCCAATAAATCCAGAAAGTCCTAGGCACTTCGCCTCGTGCCTGGGACAGGGCCTGTTTCCTCAGACCCTCGAGAGAGGGACACTCTCTCTGTCCTTTACAGAAGTCTGCCCGGGAGGGTCCCCCTTCAGCTAACAAGCATTGAAGATCGGGTTGATCCTCTGGGTTGAGAACCTCTCCCACAGGAGAGTCTTCTGGCTCTTCTCCCACAGGAGTTGAGATGGGGTTTACAACTGGACCCAGCCCGTCCGGAGCATGGATCCCAATGGGTGCTGTAGGAACAGCAGGAAGAGAAGGGGCTCCCTCCACAGAGGTGGCCTTCTTGCTCTTCCTTCGTTGTGCCTTAGGCCGTGCCTTCGGCTCGGTTACCTGACTCACAGCCAGACCCGGTGTCACCTGTGACCTAGTGACCGCAGCAGCAGTCATGGGAAGACCATCCGCGATCAATCCCAACTCGACTAGATCGTTACGTAACAGAATGTTAGCAGGGACGTTGTCCTGAACCGGGACAGGAAGCTTTGCTGTCTTGTCTCTAATTACGAGTGTGACTCGGACTACAGGCGATAATTTGGGAGGCCCACCAGCTAACCTGGTGGTTCTCAGAGGAGCATCTACATAGTCCTCTGGCTTGAGCAGTGTCCTGTCCACCACTGTCATGCTTGCCCCAGTGTCTCTCAAACCAGTAGAAAGCTGGCCATTAAGGAAGACACTTCTCAAAAATCTACGGGTGTTCTGTGGGATAGTCGCCAGTACTTCTGCGTACTGGTCCCAGGCCCCAAGGGTCACTAAGGAAATCTCTACTGGAGCACCAAAGGTGATCCCTGTAGAGGAGGGGAGGACTGTGGCCTCCACCTCAGACATGGGGTAAGGGTAGGTCAGGCTGACAGCCTGTACTCCGAGTGCCTTACCTTTACACTTGGAGTCACCCCTTTTGTGGTCCAGAGCCCCACAGTCCCAGCAAGTGCTGGGAGTGCAGGGTACGGTACTGGAACCACCGGGAGCCTGCTTTGCAGCAGGTGGACCACTACTCTTATTCGCACCCACAGATGACTTATCCCCACTAGATTTTTGGGTCTTAAGAGAGGAGGGTTTAGGATTATTCGACTGTGACTGCTTTTGGAACTCCTCAGCTTTCTGAGAGGCCCCCTTTTCTTTGTCCTTGTCCTTCCCACTGGAGTCCTTTGGGGACACCCGGTGGGAGACCCACTTGTCAGCCAACCTAGCCAGTTTAAAGGGATCCAAAAGGTTCTGGTCAGCAATGTACTGACGCAGCTCCGGTGAACAGGCTTCAGAAAAATGCTCAAAAAACAATAGGTGGGACAATTCAACAAAAGTTTTCACCTTGTAACCGTCAAACCAGCCCATCATATTCATGTGCGCAGCACTCACCAGTCAACCCAAGACACATTCTCTCTTTTCTTAAAATCCCTGAACCTTTTAAGGTATTGGGTAGGTGTCTTGCCAAACTTGGCAATCAAAGCAGATTGCATACACTCATACTGACCCCTTTCTTCCACACTCAGCTTCAGAATACAGTCATATCCAGTTTGAGGCACTCTGCTTAGCAAACACTTAGCCCAATCTCTTTTGTCAACACCATGAATTGCACAAGCCATTTCAAACGCTTCAATCCATTGGAGGATATCAGAACCCTCCGAAAACACACCAACCAAATCCTTCATAAATTTAGTGGCTGGGGACCTGACACTCTCACTGCGTTTCGCTGAAGTCTCCACTCGAGCTTTCTCTAGCTGGATTCTCTGACATTCATTGTCCTTGTCTTTGAGTTCAAGATCCCTATTCTTGAGTTCCACTTGTTGCGCCAGCTCCTCTTTCTTAAGCTCAGCATCTATTTCCAACTTGCGATATTCAAAGGCCAATTTCATCCTTAATAACTCAAGCTCCATGGAATTGCTGGGGTTCGGAACAGAGGCAGCAGGAATGGCGGCATTCCCAGAAACAGATTCAGTAGAAACCCCAGGGGCAGAGTCGTCATTGGTTGCATTCCGCCCCTCATCAAGATTTTCACCATCGGTCTGGTAGTCCACCAGGGCAGCTATCAGCTCAGCCCTAGACTTATCCACAAAGTCTAACTCCCTGGCTTCACAAGCACTCTGGAGAGCCTCTAAGCTCATCCGAGTCATTCGCAATATACTCCATTGCTTGTAATGCAGTTATTTTGTACACACCTAAACCTTAATCGAATAAAGTGCGGATATTTTGTAAGTGGCACGGTTATACACTGAGTCTTAAAACCATAAGCATCCCACCGCTGCCACCAGTGTAAAGACCGGTAGGGGGTGTCTGTGCTTCCGCTCTCTATATGGTAGATGTGAGGCACAGCAGACCCCAGCCAAGATTCTCTATTACGGTAGCAATGGACGAGCAATCAAGGCCTAGCTTCTCAGGAGGTGATGCGGGCTCGTTCTTAAGTACAGTGTAGTCCCCGAACTCCCACAAAGGAATTTCCACACACTGTATTACTGAAAACACAGTCTTTATATAATTAATATTTAAAGGTATGTACATGATCACAATAACGCACTTTGTACTTGGAAGTCAATAATGATAAATATATACACGTCTAGAGTGGTACCACTAATGTTATCAAATCTCATTAAAGTGCATCAACTGTACGGTTAAAATGTCACACAGATCAATAACGAGTAAACCAGCAATAGAGATAGGCAGGAACGTAAGATGGTTGAAACAATAGGCAGAATGCTGACCCCTACCACTAGGCACAGTTCTGTGTGGAGAACCCCCCACCTGGGAAACCTGTAAATAAAGATATAGAGCACAAGCCCAGTCCATATATTGTCCGATAGTCTTACTTCTTCCTGTTAAGGTTTTACCCCCCCAATATACCTGGTGGAGTAGAGTTCTCTGACGATGCGCCGACCGATCCTTCTTGAGTGCCTTCCCTTTAAGGCAGGAGTCACGGGTCGTCAAACGTCCGACAGTGAACAGGGTGAACTATGGCAGGGAAGTGGCAGCTTCGTTCCTAGCAGTGCTCGTCGACGACAGAGCATTGACGTCCTGCAAGGAGGAGGCATGCGGTGCACCTCAGTGACAATAGTTCTGGACCGCAAAGAGATGATGAAAAACTGTGGCCCAGCAAGGGCGTCGAGTCGTCGGCGTCTCTGCGGTCTGTAGGTGGTGGGAAACCCACCAGTGGATGCTCCTCGGCGCGTCGACGGTCGGGCCTTCTCCAGCGGGAGACAAGCGGATGGCGATGCAGACGAGAGCGTCCGATGATCAATCGAAGTTCTTAGGCAAACGGGAGCACGGCGGCTCCGGTCGGCGACGGCGGTCGTCGACAGTGGCGGACAACAGTCCCAGTGCTTCTCCTTGGAGTTCCGCAGCAGTCCCCGTATCAGGTCGGCAGCCTGTCGAAGGTCTGTCTACCAGGGCGCGTTGGCAAAGATTAGCTGTGCACGATGGTCCCTCGTAGCTCGGGAAGAGGGCGCCTTACCAGGTCCTCTCTGGGTCAGTCCTTGGAGGCACAGCAACTTTCAGATTGTGAAGGAGAGCAACAGCAATTCTTCTCGTCCAGCAGGGCTTCAAGGTCAAGCATCAGTTAATCCAGTTACTCGTCGCAGTGGACTTCAGCTTCTGAACACGATTCTTAGCAGTGAGAGGTCCCCAGATATACTGTTGATCTCCCATTCATTCCGCTGGGTCATACTCAAGCATCCAATCACGACGACGGGCATTCATGCAGGCAGGCAGCCAATCAGGCACAAGAGGTATTCAGGCCATTCACTTCTCTCCAGACACTCACAACAAGTTATGTGTATTGGGACAAGTACCGAGCCATTCAACACTCCAAGCTGCATTCATACCGGTTTCGGGCAGGGTTGTCTCAGTCATTGTGTCAGCCACCAGATACTAGACACCCACAACACAGAATGCATATTCGTCACACACTCTATTCACCCAGGTCCCACCCACAGGAGGTACCCACAACATACATCACTGGGAAGGCTCCAGCTAGTCTGACTGGGCCGTCACAACAACACCATATATGGCACTTCCATCCAACAGCCAGTCAGGGGGAAGGGACAGAGTCAGGGCTTCCAAGGACTTTGGGAAAACAAGGTAATGGGTAATAGAAAGCAAGAGGCCACCGGGGCCATCTTGTTTTCCATCAGGAATCAACTGATCCCAATGGCAGGGCCGGGGTATCCCCAAACGGAGGATACTCAGCGCACCTGTCAAATTCAGCATGGAGCTGCCACCAGCCCATACCCTGCTCTGTGGGCCACCCACAGGTGCCCAAAAACATACACTAGGGGCGCAGGGTTGTACCCCCACCCATGGGTGCCATAAGGGTATCCCACGGGTCCGTTCACGGAACCAAAAGAAAGAGAGCTGCACCGCCAGGAGTCTCACATGAACTCCTGCGCAAAAAACACAACAGAACATACAATAAAAAGCAGTAAAGGACAAGGATACAGAGGCCCTGTCCCTCCGATGCATTTCCAGCATCACAGTCAGTTACGGTAGTCACTAGTAATTGTCCATGATCAGTTTTATTGCATTCAGCTCATTGCAGATAGATCAGTCCTAGAGCGCATTTGGCTTGATCAGTACTAGATGAAATTCTAGAACATTTCATTCATGTTGGTGTCAGGCTTTCACAGCAAACAGATGTCCATTCAGCCATTTCATCCATCAATACTTCTCTTTATACTTCCATCCATCTACATTCTCCTATCACGCAAAATATTTCTGATTTTGTCGTTCTTAGCTTCTTTGGTTGACGGTCCCAAAATTCCTAGTCTGGAGTGAACAATAGAAGGGGTAGAAGGGTCTAAGAAGGATTTTTAAAAAAAAGGGAAGAACTGAGGCATGGTTGAAAAAGTCAGGAAGAAATCCAAAAGAAAGTGAACATTTATAAAATGAGACAAGGTATGTAACCAGGAATAGGAAGACATTAGGGAGGGGCAAAAGCGTGCATCTGTACGCCAAAGGGATTTGCCCGCGAGACAGAGTATGTAACAAATGGGAGGATGAAGTGGCGTAAAGATGGAAGAAGAACCAGACAAATGAACAGAGAGGGGAGGGCAGAGATTCAGAGGGGAAAGGAGAGAAAGTTGAAGAAGGATTATGGATGAAGAATTGAGAGAAATCTGAGAGAATGATATGGGATGATCTACAGCACGGGCACGAGTAAAGAGCGGAGAGCAGATGAAGAAAATGGGGATGTGGGCACACAATAAAGGGGCGGTCTTAAAGGTACAGATAATTAGCAAGAAAAAGATTGTGATCCTAAAATGAGTGGAGACAGGAGACGGGGAGAGGATTATAGAAAGCCTAGATTGCCTTCAACTTTATGAAGTAGATTATTAGATTATGAGCAGACCTAAGAGATGGAGAAGGCCAAGCCTGCGGGTTTGCAAGATGAGGAAAAGAGTGTGTGAGGATAAGTGTGAATTCTTGGAGAGGAAAACATATTGTCCATGATTTTGCTGGAGTGGAAAGAATGACCAAACTTTAGCCATTTAGAGAGGAATGAGTGGCTACACCACATGGGATTTGTTTTTTAATAATGGGATGATATGGTGCTTTCTACAGCACAAATTCCAGTAAAATCAGGAGATAAGCCATATTGTATAAAGTCTGCTCAGTCAAGGAACACATGAGAATCCCCAGTAGTTGTTAGGCTCATATCAACACATAAGAGTATTTATCAACATATGTTCATGCTAGCTGTATCCAAAGAAAACCTGCAGGGCCTGTTTCATGCGTTTATGCCAGCATTGCCCTGTAAAACACATTGCCATTTGCCAGCAGTATATGCCATCATTCTCTAGTGCAACGCGTTTTAAAGTTGGCTGCCCACGCACATGCACACACCTGCACACACACACACAATTTTGTTGTCTTCTGACCTACGTCAGTCTACATCCGGAGTCCACCACCCTTCCAGGTGGGGAGCAGTATACAGGGAAAGATGTCAATCAATGTTTTCTCCATCACACGCCGCAAGGCATTGCACTGCAATGATGCACAGGACCTCCCTCTACAAAGCGAGGTGTCTGCAGTACCCCTGCAATCTTTGCAATTGACCATGCAATGTTGGAGTAGCGGATCATAACAGTTTTGCTTTGACCATTATGCATACAGACGATGAGCTACTGCATGCATAAAAGTACTAGGAATCAGGCCTCGAGTCAAGGGTACAGGCGGGGGGAACGGAGATCACCCACTTATTTCAGAGGGTGAACTGACCCCCCGCCCCCACAAAATGAGAAATATTGAATGTCCTTTTTGAATTTATGAATTAAAGCCAACCTCAGGGATCAAACCTCAGTCGTCAAGTTTGCCTGCCAGACACTTGACCACTGCACTATTTAACCTGATGCAAAAAAGAACACAACTAAAGGTGAAATGTCCCATGTTGGTACTGCAAGATCCAGGGAAAACATGTTTTTGGATCTTGGAGTTTAAAAGATGCACACCTTTTAAAGTTTTCAAAAACACTATTAGAAGAAAATATCCTCTCTTGGTTTTGTGTGTGTGTCGATTTTATGAAAGGCAAAGGACATTCGTCCTGTGTAATTTGGGTGGTTATGCAAAGCCAATTTAATGAAATGTGCATATTTCACCCTGATATGCTAATTTCTGGCGACTTCACATCCTATTCAGTTTGTTGATGAGTCCCCCCACTTTAATTTTTAGGACTTGACCCCTGCTAGGAATCCTGAAACACTGTGCAGCCCAGGAGGGATCAGTTTGTCTGCTTGCTGCAGCTGAGTGAGTTCTCAGATTTTATGGTAGCCCTGGTTCTTACCTAATGGTTGGCAGGGCACTGCCCTATAACCCATCATGGATGAGCTGCCACTGGATTGAGGAGAAAGAATCAACTGCAGACAGAAAAAGGAAAGAGATGGCTGTCTAAAGAGAAGAAATGTGTACGGTGGGGCAACTAGACTACTGTGAACATGACTTTGCTGGCGCATTGAACCTGCCATGTGTAATAGAGATACTTGAGCGGGAGAACACTACTCTCTGCAAGGAGAGAACTTTCGGCCACTTACTTGTTGAAATGTGGTGGGACTGCCCATCTTAAGGGAAGCACTTTTTGACAAGAAAATGGCCAGACCAATCTTTAACACTGCGAAATTGTGCTAATGTGAGGCGTATTCCATTGGAATGCATTCACTTTACCCCTGCATGAAAACCTCATTCATAGATAAAACTAAGTGCTCTCTTGTAACGGAGGAGGAAAAAAAGTGAAGAGGACTTCCTATGCCTGAGGACAGCAGGCAAATAGCGGGAAATTAAAGCGTACAAGCAAATGTCCTGCACCGCCCACTTTAAAATGACCCCTTAAGTGTTTTAGCTCTGCACTGGCTGCTTGTATTAGTTCTGTGCAGTGGACACTAAGCTGCCCCTTGATAATCTGCCGCGATTCACCTCCTCCCTACATTACTCTACACTATAATCGATACATACCTCAGACTATCAACTATAATCGATGCACCGCACACATGCCTCGACGCACCGCACACATGCCTCGACGCACCGCACACATGCCTCAGCCTATCAACTATAATCGATGCACCGCCCACATGCCTCAGACTATCATTCTGAAATGGGCCCCCACGAGCACTGACATATCTTTAGCCGGCCCTGCTTCTACATCCCCACTCGCAGACTGTTCTGGAATAATCTACGGTCTTTGAAGAACCCTTTTAATGGATGCATCATAAGAATTAGGGTAACATTGTAGTGTAAATTCATGATTGTTAATGTACTCACATATTTTATGGGCTTTTGTTGTTCCCTAAAGCTTGATCTGGAGAATCAGGAAATCTAACGAGAAGAGGGAGGCCACTTCCCCGGGTTCGGCTCTTTCTCTCCCCACGTATGCGGATAACAGATCCGCTGCATGCATGTCGAGACACTCAGGAGGGAGCCTCATAGCAGGGCTACTTCCCGAGGGTCTCTGCATGGCAAGCCAGACATTCCGGCCCAGCTGATTTGGCCTTGGCGATTTCGACGGGGCGACTTCGCAAAGCTCCCATTTTGGCGTGCCCTTTGAGCGCAGTCAGCAGGGAGCAGTCCGCGTCAGGATTGCAATGCTATAACAGTAATATCCCAGGGCAGAGAACTATCCACGGCGGCCTACTACCGTTTGCTTAAATATGTTGTCATCCAAAGCACTAATAAATGCAGTGCTTTGGGTGGCAGTATATTTAAACCAAACACTATGCACTCAGTAAAGGCCACAGCAATCCAGAGGCAGGTCTTGGGCAGATGGGCCACCCCTTCGGCTTTCTGTAAGCACTACTGTTTGGATGCTGGCTCGAAGTCAGACGGGGCTATCGGACAGGCTGTTCTAAGGAACTTGTTCACTTAAGGAGCGTCACCTGTCTATCCTAGGGCTAGATTCAGTTGTAATCGCTCATGTAGTATGGAGGAAAGGGGACGGGACGTAGGATTAATTGTTACTCACCGTAATGACTAACGTACTCCTAGTCCATAGTCCCCTTTCCTCCATATGTCCCATCATCCTCCCCCCTAATAATACTGGTGTCATTAGGCAATGTTGATATTGTCGACGTGTCAGTGGGGACTGAGTGGAACCGGTGGGTCGAGTCAGAGGAGCACATGCTCCCAGGGCTGTGCCACTCTACATTTAAAGGGGAAGAAGGATTTTTCTGGTGAAAAAGGTTCTGTCTATAGTCACTAGTGAGGGACGCCTGTGCAGTATGGAGGAACGGGGACTATGGAGTAAGAGTAAGTTGGTCACTACGGTGAGTAAATATTAATACCCCATGCTGGAGAAGGATAGTTCTCCAGCATGGGGTCTGGCATGGATTCACATGCTCATTCATTTAAGCCAGCAGTCAACAGACACCAACAAAAACTGTGAGTGTGGCATGGGTGGGGAGTAGAGCAATCACTCTGCTCCAGAAAACCACTGCCACTCTATTTTACCTCCCAATAACATAGAGTGCCATAATATTAGCATGTCCACACTTAGAGAGAGTTATAAATATTAGCATGTCCACACTTAGCTAGAATTGTGAATATTGGCATGTCACCGCTTGGATAGAATTGTGAATGTCGGCATGTCCACGCTTGGATAGAATGGGAACATTAGCCTGCGTCGCATCTAGATAGGTTTTGATTGAAGGATAGCATGCCCGCGCCCAGATGAAACTCGAATGTTAGCATGTGCCACACTTAGAACTGTGTATGTACACATTGGGTGATCCTGTCCTGCCTGAGTTCTGTGTGCTGCGCACAATTTAAGGCAGCAAATGAATCAACCTTCCTGAAGATCCCATGCAGAGGTACAGAGATCCCGAGCATGGGATGAGAAAACAACCATTAACAATATCTGGTTTTTTGAAGGTAGCCTTATTTTATTTCTTAAGTGGCTTTTTCTTGTAACTTTTTTGTAAAAACAAACATTCAATTAGAATAAAGGATATAGGAAAAGAGTAGAGCATGGAAAGCACAGTCAAGCATCAGAGTTTTAACGTCACATAATTTCAATCAAAAACTTGGTAAAGAACTGTGTTATAGCAATAAGAAGGCAATTTATCACAAGTCTGCGTAACTAATATGCAGAAACACCTTATGTTTTAGCAAAAGCATGGAATAGAGGTATATGTCATATTACTTCATATTGAAACATAACCTTTTAATTAAAATGGTATCCAGTATTATATTTTGCAATTCAATTCTTTTACAATAGTTTTAATAATGATGGCCAGCCGCGGCTGGTCCAAGACCGAGAGAGACTGGTCCGACGTCTGTTTAAAGAATAAAGATAGTTCTGTGTGTTCCTCGAAGGTGGTCTTGCAATGGGGGACCACGGGGGACACTGACGTTTCGATTGGTATTTATTCTCAATCTTCTTCTGGGGCCATAATAATGAAGGTCTCCCTGGGGAAAAAGAAGAAAAGGGTCCACTTAGAGTGGGGTACCAGGTGTTTTCCTAGGGGATCACGTGGTATATGGGGAAGGTTAAAAAGTGAATGCATTGGGTGGAATGCTGATAAAAACAATTAGTGAAGGGCTGTAAGCCCTGCCAGTCCAGCCACTGACCTGTACCCGGAAGCTGTGTGGAAACTCATGTACTTCCAGTGGTCGATGGGGGTGCATGGTGCAGTTAGTATCTTGCAGGAGTAGTCACTGCATAAATGTGTGAGGCATCCATGTTCGTATCTGGTTCCCAGGTTCCAGTGTCTGGATCAAACCCTGTAGCACAAGGGGTGACAAACGGGGGGGAGGCGATAATCAGGGATATGTCCTCGGTCATGGTAATCATCTGGTGTTTGTTGGGAGCGCAGTGGGTGGTCATAATGCTTATCCTTAGGGGGTCTCACCTGAGTGAAAAAAGGCTTGAGTACGGCTTGGCTGCGTCCGCCGTCTCTGTGTAACAATCGCAATGTGCTGCTGAGCGGAGCTGTAGACGTTCCTATATGTGCGCCTGTGTGCTAGCGAAGTGTCTAGTGGTGCGCGCATGCACAGATGCTGTGGATGCTTAATTTGTTGTCGCTTCGGGTTGGCGTCCGAGTCAATCTGTTGGGCAAGTGAGGCTACACCCCAGTGCGCATGTGCAACGGCGCTCCTATGGGTGGTTGCTAGCTCTCGCATATGTGGACGAATGCAGAAGGGCAGCGTCCCTGGCAACCATGTGTCCTTAACAACTGGGATCAAGTCCTAGTGTGCAGTGGCCTTGTGTGGACGCCTGTCCAGGCTTACAGTATCCTGGTGAGGATTAGCTGTACGTAGATGAAAGGCAAGGCCTGTGTTTGTAGAAGTTAGGGTTGGGGCCCTACTTGAAAGGGAGTGTGGCAGGTGACTAGTGCCTGTGTGTGGGTCTTCAAAGGAGGCCGGGGGGTGAGGCAGGACCTCCTCAAGTCTGAACATCCATAGGGGCTGCCTCGTTTAGACCCGCGGCCAGGGTGTTGAGTTTAAATATCCACCAGGATTCTTTGTAGTTCAGCGAGTTCGCAATGTTGGTGGTGCCTAATACGCGGTCAATAACCCACCATTTGAATGAGTCATGGGGGTGTTGTAGTTCCATGAAGTGTGGTACCACCGGTGCAGTGTGTATTTTACACCTAATCCTTGATTTGTGTTCGCTAATTCTTTTGTGCACCGGTCTGGCCGTTTGGCCTACATATCTCAGTTTACAGGTGCATTCAATGAGGTAGATTACGTTGGTGGTTTTACAATTAGTAAATTGCCGTAGTTCCCATTCTTTATCTCCTATTTGGAAGGATTTCATTTTATTCGTCTGGTTGCATGCTTGGCATGTACCACATGGGTGGTGCCCTCTAATTTCCCGCATGTTCCAGAGTGTGGATCTTGTAGGTTTTCGTCCGGATCTGGCATGAGTCAATAAATCTTTTAGGTTTTTATTCCTTTTCAGTGCCATCCTGGGCAATGGTTCCTCCGGTAAACTGAGACAGACGATGGGCCAGTATTTTTTAATCAGGTGTCTGAATTGTGTTGTATTGGCTCCAAACGTCGAAATACAGGCCAATGTATTCTCTGTCCCTTGGTCATGTATTTTGGGAGTTAACAGCGTTTCTCTTGGTGTGTAGAGGGCCCCTCTACACAGTCCTTGACTGTGCTTTCCATGCTCTACTCTTTTCCTATATCCTTTATTCTAATTGAATGTTTGTTTTTACAAAAAAGTTACAAGAAAAAGCCACTTAAGAAATAAAATAAGGCTACCTTCAAAAAACCAGATATTGTTAATGGTTGTTTTCTCATCCCATGCTCGGGATCTCTGTACCTCTGCATGGGATCTTCAGGAAGGTTGATTCATTTGCTGCCTTAAATTGTGCGCAGCACACAGAACTCAGGGAGGACAGGACCACCCAATGTGTACATACTCTGTTTATTTAGCCCACTATATCCTGTCCGTCTCTTAGGGCTTTCCCTCCAGTTATAAACACTTAGAACTGTGAACACCAGCCTGCGCCACTCCTAGATAACATTATGAATGTTAGCATGCCCACACCTAGATAGAACTGTGAACATTGGCCTGCGCCACTTCTAGATAGGACTGTGATCACTTAGAGAAAACTGTGAATATTAGCATGCTAAAGGTCAGGTAACCCACTAACCAATATAACCTCAAACTCTGCATACTTATCGCACTCAAAACTCACACAACCATCTCTCGCACCACAAGCCGCACGCACTTCACAACACTGCAACAACACATAAGCCGGAGCAACAGCACACGCGGACTGACACCGATCCAATACCTGCACCAAAGTTCAGTATCTGGTGTATACTGAGCTGAAGCTGCCAACAGAACACCACTCCTCTCACTATCCTACTCCCTCTTCACCTTACTAACCCATCCCACCTTATCATTTACAGATCCGCCAGAGTGCCTGGGGACCAATTCCGTTGGTGACGGTGCGCGGTACAAATACTTTTAACATTTAACATTTAACAGTACATGGAACCTTCAAGTTGCATGTACTGAGAGTGTGGCATCTGGCTTATCATCAGCATGGAGGAAATCCTCCTCACTGCACTGTGTGAAAAAGGAGTGAAAGGAAAATGTCTTATTTTTTTAGGTCCTGCCACACCCAGACCTTCACTTCCTTTGTGAAACGATGTGTGAGGTCAAATATGACCTGCCTTCACAAGCAGAGACTTCATAAGGGCCTTTCAACTTTTTCACTTGAATGGGCACTTTACGTACCTCAGCAGCTATCCCATGGTTGGCAGCCTTGTGACACAGACTCATACATATTTAATGTGGAACACTAGATGTGCCAGGCACTCTTCCTCTCTCTCACCCTCTACCTCTCCCAGGTCCTCCCTCTCTCTGATAAACCCTGACAATATTTCTAGATAAGTCTGATTTATGAAAGTGTCTTCAAACAGGTGCTCCCCTGCTCTTCCAGAACTATCAAGGACCACATTACTTTCCTCGCTCCAGCTTTGGCGATTTCCGTAATCACTCTTTTGCCTCTGGATCTTTCCCCTCTCTCCTCAAGCACTCCCTTTTGCACCCCCTTCTAAAAAAGCCTTCTGCCGATCCTTCCTGTCAAACAAATTATCACCAGATCTCCATCATTCCTTTCCTGGGCCAGCGCCTGGAAAAGCAGTCCACCTCCCAGTTTACCATCCACATTGAATCTGTTTGGTTGTCTTCATGACCATCGGTCTGGCTTCAGAGCAGCCAGAGGCATGAAAGCTGCTCTTCTGAACATCCGTGAAGGTCTGCTCTCTAACATTGACTCCGGCTCTCCCACTGTCTTCATCCTCCTGGACCTCTCCTCTGCCTTTGATATGGTCAATCAAGCCACCCTGATTAATCATCTCAGCGAGAACCTGGGCATCATGGAGCAGGCACTGGCATGGCTGACCTACTTCCTCTTGGACCGACCATTCCAGGTCCAACTTGGATACTTTCTCTCCACCACCTCTCTCTCCACTTGTAGTGTCCCCAGGGCTCTATCTTCTCACCCTGGCCCTTCAATGTCTTTTTGACCCACCTGATTTCCACCTTCTCTTCCAACTTTCAGTGTAATGCAGATGACACACAGCTCTCCTTCTTCACTCATTCCTGAATGTCCGCGATTCAGAAATGGAGCGCCTCCAATGATCTCTGCCATAACTCCAGTAAGACTGAGATTCTGCTCATTGGGACCCCTGCTCCTGCGTTCCCTCTCACACTATGGCCACCCTCCTTGGGCCCTCCACCCTTGCCCTCTTCTGAGTCAAAAAAACTTGGGCTCATCTTCGATTTCACTCTCTCCTTCTCTCCTCACATCACAGACTTTGCCAAGAAGGCCCACTTCCAGATGCACCCCCTCAGAGGTTTTCTCTGTTTTCTCACCTGAGTCCTTGTTCTCTCCTTGCTGGACTACAGCAACATCCTCTTTCTGAATCTGAATCTGAATCTGCCTAACTCTATTCTTCGCCCCTTCCACTAATCCAGAACAGGACTTCAAGACTTATGCTTGACCTCAAGCCCAGGGACCACATCTCTCCAGCCCTGCAATCTGTGCACTGGCTCCCGGTGGCTGCAAGTATCAAGTTCAAGACCCCTTGCATCATCCAGAAGGCTTTCTGGGACCACCTGAAGTTCTGGAAGCTGTTCAAGACCTTCCATTTCTCCTCTGCCTTCTCTCTCTCTCTTCCCTGCTAACCTTCCTGTCTGCCTGCACTGACTAGCCTCTGGGTATCCTCAGAGTCTCACAGGGCACCAGGCCCCTCTACAGCCAGTCTTCCTGCACTGCCTTTGGGCCTACTGCGCACTTAGGGGCTGTAACTCCTGCAGCCCTCATTGCACTTACCCAGAGCCGCACTGCCCTGGCTGCACTTACCCAGACCATTGGTGCCCTGATTGCACTTTACGCTTCCCACTACCCTGCACTCCCCCCTCTCCTTTTCCTCATTTGCACTTTTATCGCATTTGCTTGATGCAAATGACAGAAGGCCTAGTAGGATTGTGTGTAATGTTTCCCACTGCTCCCCCCTTTGTGGCGCCTAGAAACACTTGTGTGCAGGCGCGTTATGAATACCAAATGATATCATATCACATTACAGGCTGTTTTTTTTTTTCTTTTTTTTTAATTTAATTGGATTGCAATTTTTACAAAAAGACTAACATACATATAAATCCAATCTGTCCACTGTTGGGTTTCTTTTCCCCATCAAATGAAGTGCTCCCAAGATTTCTGCCTTTAAGTTCCTTTGTTTATGAGTTATTAAAGGGAACTGCAGGGGTCAAAGGAAAAACGTTCCGAATTAATCTAACTACCGCAATCACCCATGAGGTAGAGGTTCCACTCATCAACGCAGACCAGCGGTGGACGTCATCCAATGTTTGCAAAGAGTGGAAAAGAGGTGTTAGAAACTGCTGACGCATAGCAATCACACCAGGGCAGCAAATCATCACATAGTGCCGGCTCGTTCTTACAGAATCGACAGCCAGATGACTGATTCAGTCCTCTTATGGTCAAGATTTCGTTGGTTTGGATTAAGTTGAGACGTGCTCTCATAAAAGTGTCCCTATAACTACGATCCGGAAATTTCAGAAGGTAAGGCTGCACTTCGTTTAATTTCAAGGCGCTGTGCAGTGTCTTTACTGGAGTCTTCAGGCTGTCGCTTCCACCTTGCCATAGCACCCTGCTGTCAAAGAGCGATTAATAGCTTTTCAGTGGTCCTTTAGTGTTTCTACCGCCTGCTGGCTTCCTGTCCCACGGTGATCTGCAGCAATGATCCACCTGCTGCATTATTTTATTTTTTACTTCATTACAGTATAACACCCCACAGGCACCTCCCAGCTGCACTGGCGTAACAGCGGCCCCCGCAACTCCCGCAGTGCGGGGGGGCCCGCCAGCACATGTCCTGAGAGGGGTCCCCACTTGTAGAAATTTTGTTGTTTTTTTTTGCAAAAAAAAATCTTTTTTTTTTCTTTTTGAATTCCCTCTGCATTTATAAAGAAATTATTTCTGTAACAGAAATAATTTCTTTATGAAGTCAGAGTGACTTAAAAAAGAAACGATGGGCCTCATTACGGGTTTGGCGGCAACCGTGCCATTGCTACCAGCAGGTTGCCGCCAGACCCGTAATGATTTACCTGCGCCCGACTTCCCGGTAACACCGGGGGATTACAACCCAGCAGTTTGGGAAGTCAGGCGCCGGCAAATGGTAAGTGCCCATTTCCATAAAGTTCTATCGGACTCTATGGGAATGGGGACCATAGAAGCACCGGCACCGTTAATAACGGTGCTAGTGCTTCCGTGAACACTATGCAGGTGGGTGCCATTCTGCCCGGCAGGTCTGACCTGCTGGGCAGGACGGCAACCGCCCACAGAGCTGTAATATGCCGGCCCGGAAACAACAGTGCCGGTGAGCTTACCAGCACCGTTGTTTAGAGTCCGGCATAGTTGTAATGAGGCCCAATTTCTTTTTTAAGTGTTAGGGCTCCCCTCAACCCCATGATGTGTGCGTGTGTAAGTGTATGTTGAAAGGGTTCACACTTAAATGTATAGGTGGCTGCCTGTGCGAGTGTATGGTGGAAGGGTGCACACTTTAATATACGGGTGGATGCCTGGGTGTGCCTGTATGGTGAAAAGGTGCACACTTAAATGTATAGGTGGCTGCCTGTATGAGTGTATGGTGTAAGGGTGCACACTTAAATGTATGGGTGGGTGCCTGGGTGTGTGTGCCTGTATGGTGAAAGGGTGCACACGTAATTTTATGGGTGGCTGCCTGGGTGTGCCTGTATGGTGAAAGGGTGCACACTTAAATGTATGGATGGCTGCCTGGGTGTGCCAGTATGGTGAAAGAATGCACACTTAAATGTATGGATGGCTGTGTGTGTGTATATGGTGAATGGTGTGTGTGCCTGCATTCAGGGGCGCAACAAAACCTACATTTCGGGGGCTAACCCTTCAAATGTTGGGAGGGGTGCCAACTTCATGGGCGGTGGGGGAGGGGCAAACTTATTTGTTTGGGTCATCTAATTTCTTTATGTATTTTTATGAGACTATTCTAGTGCAGCTTCAATGTTACAAGCAGTTAACTCTCTCCTTTAAGGTTTAAAGCACCCACTTATGGACTGCTGTGAGAATGAGTGGTCTCCTGTTCCCTCTCTACCCTTCCAATCACTCTGCTGGCATGCAAGTATTAAACCCACGTCATGATTTCAATTGCCTAAAAAATTTGGCATTTGAATGCAGGTACTAACAGTGAATTGCTTTATGTTAGTAATTGGTGGGTTCTTGTTAACAGAGAAACCCAGGTGCCGTTTAACATCTGTGTCCTTTTCTGTCTGGCAACTGCTCTGAAGGTCAGCCAGGTCTGGTCAACATAGCCCAAAATTTCAGGGGGGCGGGGGGAGTGCTGAATCCCAGTCAACTCAATGGTGTTGCACCAATACTTGTGTTTAATGCCTGGATTACTTATTGGTAATCTTCATTACTCCTAGCCCTATTCTTCCTCGTCCCAGTGTGTATGAGACAGTACTTGTGTTTAAGGCAATCTGCCTCATACACAAGTACTGGGATGAGGTAGAGGTACATGGAAGTAATGCTTGATTTAGCTACCTGTAATCTTCATTACTCCTAGTTCCACTCTTCCTCATCCCAGTACTTACCTATGAGGCAAGGAGCCTCAACCGTAAGCTCTGGGGCAAGGAAGAGGGACGTGGAGGTAATTCTGGACCAAGGAGCTGATTTTGGAGGTTGGAGAGGGAGGGAAAGGGGATGTGTGGGGTGCAGGATTATACGACAAATTATAATGGCTGTCCATGTCCAGGCTAAGCAGGCATGATATGTGGTATTAGTGGCTAGAAGGGCATTTTGGTGCAGCCAGTCTAGTCATTCCTCAGTTTGGTATGACTTTTTTTTAATGGGGCATATATGATAAAGCAGTCCTGCTAAGTGAATTACCTGGCTAGACTGCCATTTGGGTGCTGCCAGTCAGCCGTTTCTTACTGCAGCATTGTATATTTTTCTGGGCATCTGTGATCAAATGATATGATATAAGTCATTTATAACGCACCTGCACACAAGTGTTTCTAGGCATGACAAGACAAGGGATGGAAGAGAGAGGGAGGACAAGACAAACGATCTTACTAGGCTTTGTGTCATTCAGATCGTGCAAGTGCGATAACGAGAAGCGCAGGGGGAAAAGGACGGGGGAAGTGCAAGAGAGAGGGGAGGGGAAAAACAGGGCAGAAATGCTCTGAGTAAGTGCTGTCGGGGCAGCACAGCTCTGGGTAGTGCAAGAGGAGAACAAGGGACTGTAGGGTTACAGTTACAGCCCCTAAGTGCATGGTAGGACCAGAGGCAGTGCAAGGGTGACTGATCAAGAAAGAGTCTCGACTCAGTGAGACTCTGAGGGTAGCCAAGCAACCAGTCGGTACAGCAGATAGGTGGGTCAGGTAGGCCAGCATAGGAGGGAGAGAGAGAAAGCAGAGAAGAGGAAGGTTTTGAGCTGCTTCCAGAACTTCAGGTGGTCTGCTAAAGCTTGGGAGGGGCAGGGAGGCTATTGCAGAGGGAGGCACCTGTAGAGGAGAGAGATCTACCCCCCGCTTTCTTCCTGGAGAAGCATCTAACCCTTAGAGAGTTGTAGGTAGCTGAGTGAAGGGCTTGAGAAGGAAGATATTTTGGTAGAGAGCGTTGGATGTAGTGCGGGCCCCGGGCCCAGAAAGTCTTGAGGGTTTTGAACTTGATACTTGCAGCAACTTGGAGCCAGTGGAGAGATTTCAGGACTGGAGAGATACGATCCCTGTGCTTGGGGCCAAGGATAAGTCTTGCAGTCCTTTTCTGGATTAGTTGCAGGGGCTGGACAGTAGAGGAAGGCAGATTGAGAAAGAGGCTGTTGTAGTAGTCCAGCCTAGAGAGAACCAGGGCTCTGCAGACAGTGAGCTTCTGGGGGAAAGTGAGAAAGGGAAGAGTCCCTTTTAGGAGGAGGAGCTGGTAGTGGGACTTCTTGGCAACGTCTGAGATGTGAGGAGAGAAAGAGAGTGGAGTCAAAGATGACACCAGTGTTGTTTGCCTCACAGGAAGGCGAAGGAAGAGGGCCCAAGGCGGGCGGCCAGAGTGAGAGAGGGAAAGCAGAGGCAGGAGTCCAAATGAGAAGGATCTCCATCTTACTGACATTAAGGCAGAGATAGTTGGAGGCACACCAATCCTGAATCGTGGATAGACAGTCAGGAATGAGCCAGAGATGAGGAGTTTGAGAGGAGCCTGAAGGAAATCGGAGTGTCATCCGCATAACACTGAAAGTTAGAGGAGAATGTAGAGATCAGGTGGGTCAAAGGGGCCACATAGAGGTTGAAAAAACAGAGTGAGAGGATGGAGCGGGGAAAGAGGGACCAAATTGGACCTGAGAGGTGCAGTCCAAGAGGAAGGAGGCCAGCCACTCAAGGGCCTGATCCGTGATGCCCAGGTTCTCATGGAGTCGATTGATCAGGATTGATCAGGATGGCATGGTTGACCGTGTCGAAAGCACAGGAAAGATCAAGGAGGATGAGGACAGAAGGAATGCTGGAATCAAGGTTAGAGAGCAGAACTTAACAGCTGTTCAGGACAGCAGTGTCTGTGTCTCTGGCACTAAATCCAGACTGATGGTCATGAAGACAACCAACAGATTCCGTGTGGAGAGTAAGCTGGGAGAAGGCCAGCTTTTTCAACAGTTTGCCCAGAAAAGGGGTGATGGAGATTGGGCGATAGTTTGCCGGGCAGGCAGGATCGGCAGAAAGCTTCTTGAGGTGTGGGTGCATAAGGGAGTGCTTAACGGGAGAGGGGAAAGAGTGATTACAGAAATCGGTCAAGCCTGGAGCAAGGGTGTCAATATGGTTCTTGATGGTTCTGGTGGAGCAGGAGAGCACCTGTTTGGATGACACTTTCATAGATCGGACTTGTCTAGAAACCTCGTCAGGTGTTGTCAGAGAGAAAGAGGAGAAAGGAGGAAGAGATGTAGAGATGGCCAAAGGGGGGCCAAGCGAGGAAGAGGGAGAGGAAGAGGAGATGGGGGACTGGATGTCCTGAGTTTTAGCGTAGAAGTGAGCTGACAGAGCCATACATAGGGCCTAAGAGGGAACAGGAGATGTAAAGACCTCAACAGGATTGACCAGTTCTTTTCAGATTTTAAAGAGTTTGGCCGTGTTGTTAGAGGCCACAGAGACACAGGCTTGAATGTGTGTACTCTTCTTGATGAGTGTTATTGCTTCGACTGCCATTTTGGTGCAACCAGTCTAGATATGTCTAAATGTGGCCTGGCAAGCTTTACTATATTGTTATTACATGTCAACACTGGTCTACCTTGTGCAGCCAGTTGGACATGTTTTCATTGTGGCATGGCATTTTTAATAGCAAAGCTTTAATGTTCCTGTGCTCTGTTGGTGACTTGCACCTATTGGATTGGTGTTACCCTACAAAACAATTGGAAACACTCTGGCTTTTTAGCCAATTTTTCTCAGACAGTGTGCTGTATGTTATATTAAAACACATATGTATATCTTTCTCCTAGTGCAGTGTGCGGCATAGCCGTTCAGCAGCACGTTTGTGCGTATTGCGCAAGTGTGATAATCTAGGCTGGCCCAGAGTGTGGCGCGACCCTTGATTTGTTGCTGAGTTGGGGGGGCCCCTCAGCATGGCTCGCAGGGGGGGACCCACATCTTGTGTTACGCCACTGCCCAGCTGTAATGTTGAAAGTGGACTCCACCAGCCCTGACGTATCGTCTGCTGGCCCTGCTCACAAGCACTTCGCAGGGTGGGTCTGTGCCAGGCCTGCAGCAACAGCGATCGCCTCTAGGAAAGCTGACCATCAGGACAGTTTTGCTGTCAGCCAAAACATTATGATTGTTCCTTAAGCATCAGTGGCATAAGGAGACTCAGCTGGTAAGAGAACCTGTGGGGAGCGTGTGGAGACCCCTTTTCTGTGTCACTTCCCACCCCATTACAAGGTTGGCGGGGCGGTAATTCCCCATTCCTCCAAGGCCCTTCCGCATTCCCCATTCCCATTTTTGCCCCATAGGGCATAATGGGAATGCGGAAGGCGGTAATTACGGTACCGCAAATTACGGTACCGTAATTAGCACCAAGGTCCCTTTGCGGGTCCATTCCTTAATAACTGGTAAAACCAGCCGTTAAGGTGGGAACCCGCAAAGGGACCTCATAATCAGGCGCTAAGGTATTACCGGTACGGGTACCCTTACCAGTACCGGTAATCCCTTAGCGCCAGGGTCGTAATGAGGCCCATTGTGTTATTTCAGGCTTTTTGGTCCACTTAATGTGTGGTGTATCTTTCCACAAACTTTCCCACACTCTGAGGTGGGCTCAATTGGTTCATACCTGTGGTTAGAACTTTCTAAACAGAGCTACAGTTTGAAATCAAATGTCTACTTATTTGTTCCGTATTAAGCAGGGCAATATTTACTCATATGTCAGTGTGTCTTGACCTGTGTTGTGTACAACAGTTTCGATACACCATGTTTCAGCGCAAGACCTTCGAAGCGGGAAGTGGTCAAAGTGGGCGGGAGCAGTCAGGAGTGGTGCTCCTCTACTTTTTTTTATTACGTTTTACTGTTCCTATACTTTTATTTTAAAAAGAAACCGTTCTGGAATGGTTCTGTTTTGAAATAAAAGTGTAGGAAGATGATGAAACCTGCAGTTCAGTTCACTGCACTGAAAATTCCCTTACATTTCAGGTGCATTTATTTGGGGGTTTGGTTTGCATGTGGGAGGGGGCCTGGTGAGGGGGTCTGGTGATGGGGTTTGTGGGAAGCGGGTCATTTTGCCACACCACTGTGGCTGCAGACCCCTTTTGGCATGGCCACACTGGTGCAGGAGCCAACTCAGTGCTGGTGATTTGGCGAAATGGGGTTTTAGGTGGGTCTGCTGTCAGCATTTAGCAGCTGACTTTGCAGCCGTGTTTTAAAGGGCCCTCGCACCTGATAAGCAACGGCAAGTTGGGCTGGATTATCTCTTGCAAATGTCACTTTCCATTAGTATATTTATAAGGCACGCCAGAGCTGCATTCACACGTTCAAAGGTAATGTGCTGCACACAGCCTGTAAACATGTGACTTTTGCAGGAGATCATTTGTCGCTCAGAGGGCGAATCGCAAATGTCCGGGATCTGTGCAATGTTGCCTTATACGTGACTTTCATGCCCAGGTGTGCAATACTACCTCCATGTCCACTCTTCCTTGTCCCAGTACTTACCTCATGAGGCCGCCTCTGACACAGGACCTTCTTTTATTTCTTTGAATCCCTATAACTCCTCCCACATAACCACGTCACTCAGTTTAAGATTTCCTGGCTCTGGCAGGTTGGACTTTTTTGCCTGCGCGGGGCGCCAGGGAATAATGATTGCTGGCCCCCTGGTGGGGCTGTGTGGTGGGGCCTTTGGCTCCTTCAGGTGTGGCAGGGCTCAGGGCCTATTTGAGAAGGACTGCGTTGACTGGTTTTATGCCGGGCTGTGGCCGACGCAGGGCATCACGCCCCATGTCCTTGGATTTCCAGGATGGCAGGCCCGAGGTGAGATTAGGAATTGGGGGCATAGTGAACTGGAGGCATGGTCTAGGTCCTGATTCTCCTGCCGGTGTGGCCGAGCGTTCCCAGGCAGCTGGGAGCGGCTTACCGGCTCCTTTTGATCGATTTCTCCCAACGTTGATCCGGAGGCGGATGGGCTCCGCCTATGGTGTACAGCGCAGTGTTATCATGTGGATTGATTGTTTGGGTTTCCCTATTGGTTAATGTTTTTCTGGCCTCGTTTTAAATGTAGGAGTGGCAAGTTAGCATTCTGTTGTCTGTGAAGCCTTGGATTGTAGTACAGAGGACTGTAGTGGTGAAACGGGCATCCTTTGGTCGCTGTTTTTGGAAAACTCGTCATGGGTAAAATTCTGCAAAGTGCAGGCATTTTGTCCTGTCTCCTTCTTCATCTTCCTCTGCACCTGAGTTGAGCAGGAGAAGAAAGAAGAAGGAAAAACGTTTTTCCCTAACCAGAAAGGAGTTAAAGAAGCTGCTTAAGCTTCATGGAGGGAGTCGCATCCATGCACATGGGCACAAGCACCGGCGCATGTCTTCCTCTTCATCCTCTTGTTCTGGCACTGAGTCCTCTGCCTCTTCCTGTTCCTCATCGGCCGATGCACAAGGGAAATATCTGGCCAGGGAGGGAGTGGAGGAGGTCCTTGATCAAGTTGGGGACTGCATCGAATTCTCAGAGCACCTGCTACCGGTGGAGGGGACTGACCCTTCTATTCGCCAGTATAGGCATTCCCCTAGGATGGGGTTACCCTTGGTATCTGATATCCGGGATAAAATCCTTTGGGAATGACATGACCCATGGGAAGATGGCAATGGCCTGCATTATGACCAAACTTTACCCATTAAAAGGGGGTGAAACTTTGCTGTCTGATCCAGTTCAGGTTGGCGATATCCTGCCAGCCTGGTGGGTCGCTCATCCTCGTCGACCCGAGGAGGCAGCTGTCCAGGAGCAGTGGACCGCAGGGTTAATTCCAGCCTTAAGAAGGTTCATGCAGGGGCACATCTGGCCCTTAAGGGGAATATCTACGGTTCCTACTCAGATGAAACTGTGCTAAATGGGTTCAGAAAATTCTACGGGGGTTCTGATTGTGCTCCTTTGTTGTCAGAAATGAAGGAACAGGTTGAACTTTTGTAGGATCTGGCTTTTGATAGGGTGCGTGGCTCGTCCATGGCCATAGGGGCTGGTGTGTCTGCTGGAGGCATGTGCATCTACGGGATTGGAAAATACAGATGGTTCTCAGAAGGCGGCTGCCCTGAAACTTACTTTAGATGGGTCCAAACCTTTTGGGGATTCACTTGAGGATAAAGTGCATAAAGTGCTTACGGCTGACAAACATGCTGAAAATTGCAACGCAAGCCCACTTCGACGGCTAAGAACTCTTCCACTGGTGCTGGTGCGTTGACCAGCAGGTCTTTCCCTGGCTCCTCATTTCATTCTTTTCAGAGAGAAAGGGGGGGGCGGTGTTAGGGAGAATTCTCATAAATGGCTAATTTCCCTTACCTACTGAGTCCCTCAGCAGCTTTGCTAGATTTCTAGGGTTTATTTTTTTCACCTGGTAAGAGTGTGAGCCTTTTTCCCACTCTTAGATGTGTTTTGCTGTGTGTGTTTTTACTAATTGTGTAATCTTGGGCTCTGGAGCCTCACCTACTCAATGGGCATCACTTTTTGTGTGTGTTACACAGCACTTTCAGTGCACTGACACAGGGTTGTCTTTTAGACTTCCCACTGACTCCATTTTTCTGGGACTGACTACTGTCTCCCAGAAACATGTAAAGGTGTCATTAACTTTATGTAGTCTCTTTAAATCACAGACCCAGTACACCCATTCTTACATGGAGTATTGGAAAGGGTTAATTCTTATCCCTTTTTGTCTGTTTCTCTTGGAGCAATGTTTCGCTCCCTTTTCATCAAGACTTGGCTGGTGGCAGTGGTAACTACTCTATTTTTCCTACCGCGGTTATCTTAAATAACCATGGTATTGTTTTAGGCTATTTTATTAGCCTTGAACATAAACTCGCTTGACCAAATATATTTTATTTCAGCCTTGGCTGGGTTTATGCACCATTTCTTTTTGTAAATGTCTTTCTCGTGTTTTGCTCTGCGTGCCAAACCAGGTTTCGTTCCTCTGTTCACCCTCTTTTCGCGGGCTTCTGCACAGATGCCCTCGTTAAGGTGCCTGAAAGTCTGGGTAGGTAGGATGTGAGGGAGGGGTCTTAGGACCCCTGCCATGGGTTCTCTTGGTAACCCAAGTCGCACTCCTGTTTGATTGGCTGGGTGACTGTCCTTGCCAGGACAGCGACCCTGCTGCGTGATTGACAGCCAGGCTGTGTGAATGGGGGAAAACTGCATAAAAAGCAGGTCTCTGGGGCTGGAACGGGAATGAAAGAACCGACGAGGAGCTGATGGAAGAGGACCCCTACCACAACTGAACCGCCCGGTGAAGCCCTGCTGCAGGTCCGAAACCTCGAACTCCAACGACAGAGAAGATCCACCAGGAATCTTCTTCCTCCGAGCTGGTGGGACCAACCAGTTCACCCAAACTTCAAGCCAGGACCCCTCCTCTGGTCGAAATCACTGTACAGAGCTACAGTGGGACAGATAGACAGGAAGGTTGGACCCTGTTTGGGTTTTTAAGGAACACACCTTTTATTTGTAGCTTTGCTCTGCTGCTGGTATCTTCCCTGGGTGGTGCAGGACCCTCCAGTCTTCCTACTTCGTGTCAGTCTGACAGTCACTTCAGGAACCGTGAGCCTGCAGGAACTACCAGGAATGCCCGCCTCAGCTACAGCTCCCTCTCTGTTTTAAGGTACTGTGCTAATCCGGTTGTTCGTTTCATTCAGCCATGGTGAAAGTGTGTGAAATCTTTCTCCAATCTGAGGGCTTATCGTTCTCTTCTCTTTGAACTAACTTTTCTGCTGACCAACTTCGCCTGGAACTCGTGGCATGAACTTTACCGCGAAATACCCTGAACCGTGTGATCTTGAGCAAAAGACTTTTGACCTATTGACTTTGGCCCTAAGCCTTTTTTTCCCTGATTCTATCACTGTAGTTCCTCTTGCTCAATTGCCATGAGTACTTACCTGTTGGTGTGGTTCAATTTCTGTCTAACTTTGTCTTTCCCTCCCTTTTAAAATTCTGGAATGCAATTTTGCTCCCACTTAATTTTGTGAGCTTAACTTGTCTGGAACTTATTGGGAGTGGTGTGGTGCATTAAGAGTGTGATTTTTAAAACTATTTTACTTTAGTGAGATGTTATAAAACTGATGTGTAAATAAATGTATATTCTTTTGCTCAGAAACCTTGAGTCACTGTTTGTTTGAATCATAGTCATTGCTGTCCTTTGTGTAACTATTTGATGATACTGCTCACTTGCTCTTGCTGCTCAGCCATCGCTACCACTTTACTGTGTAGTACAGGCTTGTACCAAAGGTGAATTTGTAGTCTTAATTGTGTGTGGTGTTCCCAAATGGGACTGCATATAATTCTGATTAACAGTCAGGGTCCTCCACGCTCCTCGCATCTTGGTCCGGTACCTAAATTCTGACGGTTTGGACATACCTGTAGGCAGGCGGCTCCGTCAGGTTTATCCAGTATGGTAACAGTGGTGCTTGGATTCCTGGGTTCTGAACACAGTTCGGAGGTGTTATCAAGTTATTTTTCCTGTCCAGGTTTGCATGGTTTGGACTGTGGCTCCTTGGTCACAGACCAAGAGGTTGGCAAAGGAAACCGCTCCGCTCTCTCCGAATTGTTGTGGAAGGCGGCCATCATGCCTGTTCCTCTGCCTGTTCGGGGTCAGGGTTTCGATTCATGGATGTTCCTCGTCCCCAAACCATCAGGGAAGTATCGCCTAATTCTGGACCTCAAGGCCCTGAACTGCTTCGTCCAGAAGGAACACTTGATACTTTTCAGAGCATTCTTCCAATGTTGTACAGGGGCATTGGATGGCATCTCTGAATCTCGAGGATGCATATTGCCATGTGGCTCTCTGCCCCTGGCACATGATCTCTTCCGTTTTGCAGTTGGATCCTGACATTTTCTGTTCAGAGTGCTCCCGTTTGTGTTGCGATCAGCTCCCAAAGTGTTCACCAAGCTGGTGGCTCCACTGGTGGCGCATTTGCACCTGCAAGGCATTCAGATTTTTCCCTACCTAGATAATTGGTTGATCAAGGTGGCCTGCCGGCAGACTGTCATGCCTCATCTCCAATTGGTCTGCCAGGCATTGCAGGACTGGGGAATCCTGTTGAACTGGGAGAAGTCTCAGCTGGAGCCTTCTCAGGCTCTAGTTTTCATCGGGGCACAGATTTGCACTAGGTTGAGGCGGGTGTTCTTGTCCCAGGAGAGGGTCTATCGCTTCCTGGCTGTTCTGGGCAGGGTTCTCAGAATGCAGTATGTCTAGGCTCGCCTATTGCTCAAGTTGCTGGGGCACATGGCATCTTGCATGTTTCTGGTTCCTTGGGCCTGTCTTCATTTACATCCTCTGGTGTCTTATCTTCTCTCCCACTGGCTACCGATGTCTCAAGCTTACGAGGCTTTGATTCCGGTGTCCCCAGCACTGCGGGACTCCCTGCTGTGGTGGTTGGGGGTTTCGAATCTCAGGGCAGGCGTGTCTCTGGCCCTTTCCCCTGTGACCACTCTGACTACCGACACCAGTGCAGAGGTTTGGGGGGCAACAATGGGGGTCCTCTCAGCTTAAGGTTTGTGGAATCCAGAGGAGAGCCGTCGATCACCCAATTGGCAAACTGTGTGTGCCATTCTCTGGGCTCTGGTGTACTTCAAGGTGTTACTGGAAGGCCAGGCGGTTTTGGTCCAGACAGACAATTTGACGGCCCTGGCATATGTCAACTGCCAAGGGGTTCTGGCCGCTCCTTGAATGCTCTGGTGAATAAGATAGGTTCTTGGTGGGAATCGCATCTGGTGTCCCTGGTGGCCTCACATGTCAGGGGGGTGGACAATGTTTGAGCAGATCTTCTCAGCCGCTGGTTTCCCTCCTCTGCGGAACTGGTCCTGTCGGCCCAGGTATTTGCGGAGATCTGTGTCAGATACGGGACCACTGTTCTAGATCTGTTGTGGCTCCAGCCTCAGCAAAGGTTCCCCTCTTTATGCTCTTGGTATCAGGCCGAAGGTGTTTGGGGTGGTCACCCTCTCGGTGCAGTGGCCTCGGGGTGTCATTTATGCTTTTCCACCTCTTCCCCTTCTGACCCGGGTGGTTCAGCGCATCAGAGTGTCCAGAGTGACTGTGTTGTTGGTATCTCCGTTCTGGCCCGCAAGAGTTGGTTCCCCTCTCTGTTGGAGCTTCAGTCCCGAGAAACTTGGCTGATTCCGAAGTGGCCCTGTCCCCTTCAGGGGGTTCTGAGGTTGGGAGTACGACAGATTCAATGGACAGTGTTGCTATTGCACGGTCTAGGTTGATGTCTCAGGGGTTTTCAGGACCTGTGGTCGAGTCTATCATGAATGCTCCTAGAGCCTCTACTCTGAAGGTGTATGACAGGCATTGGGGCCATTTCCGGGACTGGTGTGGGTGGTCTGGGATTCCTCCCCTGAGTTCCAGTCTCCCTGCTATCCTCCAATTCCTCCAGGGTTTTTGACAAAGGCTTGGCGGTCTCCACGCTTCATTCTCAATGGGCTTCCATTAAATTCCTCTTGGGGGACTCTGATGGCCACCTGGATGGGGAGGTGTTGGTGGGGAAGTTGTACCAGATTTTTTCTTCTTTCCGTCTCTGTGCTTATAAAGGGCTTCCCCCTTGGGACCTCCCTCTTGCTTTTCTCATTGTTATCACTTCTGCCCGTAGGCTGGGGGAGATTGGGGCTCTTTTGAGTCACGCCCCTTTCCTGAGGGTACTGCCAGACTCGGTGGTGTTGAGGTGTGATTCGAAGTTCCTTCCTAAAGTTGTGTCTAGGTTTCACACCTCTCAGTATTTAGTACTCCCTGCAGTGGTCGAAGTGTACAAAAAGAAGTAGTGGAACTATGTCCCCTGCTGGACTGCACCCACTCCCCACAAACCCCTTCACCAAGCCCCTCCCATGCACAATACAAACCCGCAGACACATGCGCCCACTGTTTAAGGGAACGTTTAGTGCAGTACACTGCAAGTGCAAGTTTCTATTTCTTCTTACACTTTTATTTTAAAACAAAACTATTCCGGAACAGATTTCTTTTTTTCTTTTTAAAATAAAATTATAGGAGCAGTAAAACGTAATTTAAAAAAGTAGAGGAGCATCGCTCCCAACCGCTCCCGCTCACTTCGATCACTGTCTCCCTTCCTTTTTTCAGGATCCACAAACGCCAGAGGAGGTGGCTTGGCATGTCATCGATGTGCGGCAGGCTGTGTTGGAGTATTGGCCGTATACTGCCCTCTTACGCAATTCTGGTAGTCTACTGGTTACTTTTGGCCCTACTGGTGCAGGTCACAAGGCCTTGGTGATCTCCATTAGCCGCTGAATCAGGGTTGGTGTCTCCATGGCCTATGTGGCGGCTGGGCTCCTTGTACCCACGCATATTCAGGGATGGTCCACCAGGGGTTTTGAGGCATCCTGAGCTGATGCAAGGGGGGTTTCTCTACAGGAGATTTGTAGGGCACTGGCACCTGGGCTAATCAGAGCACTTTCATCAACCTCTATCATTGAATGTCTCCCACTCAGGGGAGGGTTCCTTCGGGGTTCTGTCAGTGGGGATGAGATTTTGGAGTTATTAAAGGTGTGTTTTTTCTGCACTGTTCTTGGCTCTGTGTCTCATTGGGACCTTTTCCCTGCTGCTGCTATGGTATACCTCATGAGGTAAGTACTGGGACGAGGAAGAGTGGACGTGGAGCTAATACTCTGATTACTTACCGGTAATCTTCATTACTCCTAGTCCTAATCTTCCTCGTCACATTACTAACGACCTGCCTCACCCGTCCTGCGGGGAAAGGCCCCATACTCCGGCTTGATGATATGAAACTGAGTGATGCGCAGTGCTTAAAGTGGGCCGGGGCCTGCTGGGGCCGGGCCCCGGCAGTCTCCAAAAAGTGGACCTGAGCCGGGGCCCTGCCGGGGCCCCTTCCCACCGCCCGCAACATTGGCAGGATGCATTATCCCGTCGCGGCCGCAGCCGCGACGGGAGATGCATGCGCCTGCCATGAAGTCAGGCGATCTGACAAAAGTGGCAGCCAACCACAGCGACGCTGTGACTGGCTGCCACTTCTGTCAGTCATAGTAACTGCCTCTGGTGACCCCTCGTGCGAGAGGTCACCAGAGGCGGTTACTGTCCCTTTGTTTCCCCAAGTCGCCGAGGCGTCTTTAACCCTGGGCGAACCTGGGGATTCCTCGACATATTTCGAGGTTTATAAAAGATGGCTTTGAAAGTACACATTTCAAGCCATCTTTTATAAAGCTTTGCCAACGGACAATTTTGTCCGTAGTCAAAGCTTTATAAAAGACGGCTTGAATTGTGTACTTTCAAAGCCATCTTTTATAAACCCGAAATGTTTAAGAAAGATGGCCTGAAAACTAGGCAAACCGTAGGGTATGCACACAAATATATATAAATCTTATATATTTGTGTGCGTACCTTACTATGGCGTGTGTACTGTGCAAGCCATCTTTTCTAAACATAGAAATATGTTACATATTTCCATGTTTAGAAAAGATGGCTTGCACAGTACACACACCATAGTAAGGTACGCACACAAATATATAAAATTTATATATATTTGTGTGTATACCCTACGATTTGCGTACTTTTTAGGCCACGCCCCTCCCACAAGCCACGCCCCCAAGTGAGGGCCCTCCCTCGATTTCTTACCCCACTTAAAGCCCTGGTGACGCGGTTATGGGGGAGGAGTTATATGGATTCAAAGAAATAAAAGAAGGGCCTGTGTCGGAGGCAGGGGCCTCATGAGGTAAGTACTGTGACGAGGAAGAGCAGGATTATGAGTAACGAAGATCACCGGTAAGTAATCAGAGCATGTGTGAGTGCGTTGTTTGGACACAGGGGTCCTTAACATTGTATAGGCGTTAAAGCAGATGGGAAATTACACCATATTTGAACAGGTTGAAAGTCACTATAATCAGCGGATGCGTTTGTTGGCATTTGTTCTCTTCTTTCAAATAATATACTTTTCACTCATCTCGGTGCCACAGCAGGAGGGATTTGTCATCCTGCGTTTAAGTAATTACTGTGCAAATAAACACAAACAAGAAAGGAATGTGTAAGTACCTTCTTCTGTAACATTGCAATGCAGCCTTCAGACAAGGCAATTACAATGGGGGCAATCTCACTCCCTGATTGGTTCGGAACACTGAGGGTAGCCGGGTCTGTAACAGTGGCAAATTAATGGTAGCAATAGTCCTGTAGTAAGTACTCAGGGTACTCATTCGGCATCTGCTAATCTATGCAGTTGGTACTCAGGGCTTGTGTTATGTCTACTGCGTCTACCAGTCCTTGGAGTGATGCTCTAACTCACAGTATTACTCCTGTTACCCTCACACTCCCATGCCTTTACGAGTTATTGGCTGTTCAGTCATAGGACCCACGATTATCACACCACATACAGTGCAAATTCTTCTCTAGCTCTTCCAACAGCAAAAGCACGCACCAAGAATGCGTTGTCTGGAACACATTTCATATTTCCTTCCAGCCGTGATGAAGAGTGGGTCACGCCATTTAAACTAATAGAATTACCTTGAATAAACAATACTGCAAAAATCTGAAGGAAAAATCATTTCACCCACAAATATTAAGCGCATCCCCCAGCACTTGTATATTCAAATATAATTACACTAGGGCCTTCGAGACTCGTTTCCTAGATTCTCTCCGCGTTTATGGCCCACAATATGTAACCCCTAAACCCCCAAGACTTAAACTCACTGCCTGGGATAAGAACCCAAAGGGCCTGAGCTCTGTTCAGATGAACACGAGTTCTTCTTACACGGGAAAACAGTGTGCTTATCCATCATTCATAAGTTACATTGAAAAAAAAGTCTTTCTTCCTGAACAAAACATACTGGCACTAATCAGTCCCTGCGGCCGACAGGCGGCGACAAGGGCTCAAAGGCCACGGCGAAACATCTGGCATAAGAACTTCCCCGCCAAAATGTACTTTTTTGACTCTTTTCGGCGCTTCTTACTTGACTTGGGCAACACTGCCCTCTAGTGGATATATTCATGCTGACATGGCTGAAAAAGGATATTGGAAAAACCACAGCGACCGGAAGGAAAGGTGAGTGAGTTCCAAAATGCATTGTTCATTTTACCTTATTTCAGCCGGTGATCACGTGATTTATTATGATTTCTGGACTCGGTAGATTTTCACATTATGAGATTCAGCGATAAATATTTGTATTGATCAGGATTGCAAACATCAGAACTAATCTAAGAATGTTTCAACACAAACACAGTAATTCTGACACTAATAATCTGTTATTGGGATTCTGTAAAACAGGGATCGGTATTTTTGGGTCTATTTTGAATACAACGCCCATCAGCAGAATCCAGCACTGCTAATAGTGAGGTGTCATGGGAGTAATAGTACAAAACACCCGCAGAGCCGTGCGTTGCAGACCTCTGCTAAAGATAAACTGTGCTGAGGGCTGTGGCGTTGCCCCGTAAGGGTATGCGCACGCGGCGGCGTGACGTTGCACGTCGCCGCGTGCGGCTTAAATAAACGGGGCGTTCCCGGACACGGCAGAGCGACAGGGGAGCCCGAACTACACAGACGTGTCACGAGTGAGGTCTGTGGGTTGAGGGGCTCACGGGCACGCATGGGGGTGCTGACCGACCCCCAACAGTGGCGACGAGTGGTACTGGACGCCCGGGCCCGGCGGTGAAAGCCATCCCGGAATTTTTCTTCGTACGTCGGAACATCCGCGGATGTTTCGTCTCACGCCGTGGCCGCGGACCATACACGCGGCTGGCGGCCATTTTGCAAACGTGGTTGCGGAACTTCCAAGAGCTCCGGTTTGGAGTCGGAAGGTGATCCGAGCCAAATTTTTGGACATGCTGATTGCAGGCAGCCTAACCTGCAGGCCCATGCCTGGGTTTTGATGTTTTGACCAATTTTGAGTCTCTGACGTCGTGTAACAGCTGGAGAAGGACTGAGGTGGCTGGGCCTTCTCAGCCCACTCCAATTTTCAAGCTTAATTTTTGGGACATCCATTTCAAGGTGGTATGCGGCAGTGTCTCGGTCGCATTTTTCTTTAACCCCTTCATTATCACGAGGGTGGTGGCAGTGTGTGGAGAGGACTGAGTTGCGGCCCTCAGGACTGGAACGAGGGTGCCTGTGCGCTTGGTCCTATGAGTGATATCGGCGCCCTGGAGGGTGCAGCTGCCACGACCTCGGAGGATTCACAGGACGAAGGTTTGGCAGATCTATTTCGGCAGGATCCCCCACAGCCACCACCACCTGCAACATCTGGACTGCCGAGACCCGCGGTAGGTGCCACCGCTCCCCTGAATCAGCCAGGACCTGGGGTCTTGCAGGGCGCTCAACAACCTCCTCTGGCCATGGCCCAGGCCAAGGCGCAAGCAGCCCTGCAGCCCATTCCAGAATTTGATACCACGGGTCCCCCGTCCAGCCTGGGCCCCCGGTGGAGAAGATGGATCGGACGTCTGGACATGTACTTCAGGGCCGCCCAGGTGACGGACAATGATAGCATGGTAGCCACTATGTTATATTCAGCGGGAGCCTCTGTCCAGGAGATATTTGAATCGCTGACTCCGGTGGACAACTCCTATGACCAAGCCAAAGCAGCTCTCCTCGCACACTTTATTCCCCTTGCCAACGTGGACTACGAGAGATTCGTCATGCTGTCGGCCAGGCAAAAGGAGGATGAGACTCTGGATACCTTCTATGGTCGCCTGCGCCGCCTCTCTCAAGGGTGTGCGTGGGGGGATGCGGAGGACATGATGTGGACCATGTTAATCCAGGCCTGTTCATCTGGCAAATTGAGGCGGCAGGTTCTGAGAGAGCCCGGCCTCACTCTACCCCGCATTCTTGAGCTGGGGCGTTGTCATGAGGTAGCCGAGGCCCGTGCCAACAAAATGGAAGCCGGATCCCGCGCCGCGCAGCCTGAAGAGGTGTGCGCTGTCTGGCGGGGCGGCAGAGGGGTGCGAAGGCCCGGTGGAGCTGCCAGAGACAGAGCAGGAAAGCCTGTGGAGTCATGCCAAAAGTGCGGCTATGACCTTCCCCACTCATCGGAATGCATGGCAATAGGGAAGATCTGTGGCCGCTGTGGGATACCCGACCACTTCTCGAGGGTGTGTAGGGCGGCCCTACCGGTACTGACTCCGAGAGGACAACCCCGACCTTGGACTCCTCGCCAGAATCGCCCGCCCAATGTGGCTCAAGTAGAGCAAATGGAAGAGGATGCGGCGGCGGAGGTCGCGGAGGAGTAGGACGAGGAGAACATTTTCTTCGTCTCCAGCATGGAAGTCCTCAAGGGGAAGAGCAGGAGACAGCCGAGATGTGTCGTGGAAGTGAACTGCTCGCCTGTCCCGGTGCTGGTCGACACTGGGGCATCAGTCAACGTAATGGCGAGAGGACACTATGCCGCGCTGAAACCACCACCGAGTCTGGCGACGCCGAGGGCCCGCATCTTCGCATTTGGGGGGCGGGAGCCCTTACCACTGGACGGGGCATTCGTTGCAAAGGTGGAGCATGATGGGTCCATGATCAAGGCCCGCTTCTACGTGACTCCAGTGAGCCGCAATACTCTGCTGAGTTGTGCGGCGGTGGAGGCTCTTGGCATCGTGAGTTTCGCATACTCAGTCTACCTAGAGGACATAAACGACCTGTTGGACAAGTATGCTGCCATCTTTAAGGGTATTGGGAGGATGAATGGTGACCCGGTGAGGCTCCACATTGATGAGTCGGTGCAGCCGGTGGCGCTGAAGCACAGGAGGATCCCCTTCCACCTGAGGGACCAGGTTGACAAGGAACTAGACAACCTGGTGAATCTGGACATAGTCGAGAAGGTGGAGGGCCCAACACCCTGGGTGTCCCCCATCGTGGTTGCGAGGAAACCGAAACAGCCAGACTCTGTCCGTATCTGTGTGGACATGAGGTTGCCCAACAAGGCCATCAGGAGGGAACGGCACCTGACCCCGACCATCGATGACATAATCGCAGAAGTGCAGGGAGCAAGGTTTTTCTCCAAATTGGACCTACGAGCCGGATACAATCAAGTCGTCCTCCACCCGGAGTCCCGCTACATCACGACCTTCACCACTCACAGGGGGCTCTATCGGTACAAGCGGCTGAGTTTCGGAGTATCATCAGCAGCCGAAGTGTTTCAGAACATAATTCGAGGCGCCCTCGCAGATCTGGAGGGCGTCCTCAACATTAGTGACGATATTCTGGTCTTTGCCAAGACTGAGCTGGACCATCTGAAACGCCTTGCCAAGACCCTCGAGAGGCTGCAGTCGCTGGGGCTCACCCTCCACAAGGACAAATGCGAATTCCTCCGCCCAACAATTGAGTTCTTTGGGTTCATATTTAAGGAGGGCGGTGTGTCGCCGGACCCGAGGAAGGTCCGTGACATCAAGACGGCACGACCGCCTGAGTCGGCATCGGACGTGCGAAGCTTCCTGGGGATGGTGACATACTGTGGGCGCTTCATCCAGAACCTGGCCTCGAGATCGGAGCCACTCAGGGCCCTGACAAAGAAGGAAACAGCTTGGCAGTGGGGTCCGTTGGAGCAGTCGGCATTTGAGGACATTAAGAGCGCCCTGACGGCAGAGGATACCATGGCCTTCTTCGACCCGGCCCTTGAGTCGGAAATTGTTGTGGACGCAAGCCCATTCGGTCTGGGAGCTGTGCTCACTCAGGTGGGCCGAGATGGAAGGATCAGACCCGTGGCCTACGCCAGCAAAGCCCTCTCAGAAACCGAACAGAGGTATTCCCAGATAGAACGCGAAGCCCTGGCCGTCCTGTGGGGCTGCAGGCATTTTCGTCTGTATGTGCTGGGAAGACCTGTCACGGTGGTGACTGACCATAAGCCACTGCTCCCGATCATGGCTGGATCATCATCGAAGCCGCCGGCCAGAATCGAGAGATGGATGCTGGCCCTCTTGGAGTATGGCGTCACCCTGATCTACCGGCCGGGTGCCAACAATGCGGCTGACTACCTGTCCCGACACCCGGGAGGTGGTGGAGAGCCAGTGCAAGACTCCTGCGCCGAGGAGGCCGACGACCACGTCAGAATGGTGGTAGAGGGTGCCACCCCCAACGCAATGCCGCTACCAGAACTGGAGGCTGCCGCGGCCAACGACGAGTGCTTCCGGATATTGAGGAACTCGATGCGGTCGGGATCCTGGAAGTCTGTGCTGGAGTTGGTGGCGGGGCGCACTCAAGAGGCCAAAGTGACCCTAGAGCAACTCTGGAAAGTGAAGGACGAGCTGTCCTTCTCGGAGTCAGGCCTTCTGCTGCGGGGTGATCGCCTGGTCGTGCCGGGTTCCAAAGTCAACGAGGTCATCAATCTGGCACACCAGGGACACCAAGGAGCCGCCAAAACAAAGGCGAGACTGAGGCTGAAGGTGTGGTTCCCTGAGCTAGAGAGGAAGGTGGACGACTTTGTGGCAGCCTGCGTGTGGTGCCAGGCGGCCTCCCCAGTGCAGCGTGAACCGGAGATCGAGGTGATGCCATGAGGGACCCGGCCGTGGGAGGTCGTACATGCGGATTTTGGATCCACAGCAGTGGGCACCCACTTCCTGGCCATAGTGGACGAATACTCCCGGTACCGCGAAGTAGAGTTCGTTGAGTCAGTGGCATTTGAGCATGTGGTGGGAGCAGTGGAGAAGATCTTTGCCACACATGGTTTCCCAATGACTCTATGCTCGGACAATGGGTCCCCGTTCCAGAGTGCACGGTTCTCGGAGTTCCTGGAGAGCTGTGGAGTGATACACAGGAAGGTATCCCCGCTGTGGCCCCGTGCGAATGGGGACGCGGAGCGGCTGATGAGGACACTGAATAAAACATTCCGGATAGCCCAAGGGCAGGGCCAGCCCCTCCAGCGGGCACTATACCAGTTCCTGGGGGTATATCGCACCACCCCACACGCCTCAACTGGGGTTGCCCCAGCGGAAGTCTTGTTCCGACGATGCCCCCGAGGCCTCCTGCCGGAGGTACAAGAAAAGGAGCCAGGCGTGATAGACGATCAACGGGTGGATGCTGAGCGACAGACACGGACACACCAGGAAAATCTCCGGCGGGGTCTCCGTCCGCAGCGGCTAGAGCCGGGTGACGAGGTACTGATCCGGAATCGACATCCTCATGGCAAGCTCTCGCTCCCGTATGAACCGGATCCACTGGATGTGATTGCCGTAAAAGGGTCAATGGTGACGGCCTCGGATGGGAAATCGGCTGTCACTCGGAATGTGAGTTTCTTTAAGAAGCTAGGTGACTCTCGAGCTGAGCTCCCGCCAGACCCGGATGAGGTGGACCTCCCGGATGAAGGCACGCCCCGGGGGGAAATCCCGGTGTCGCCAGATCGAGGGACTAGAGCCATGGGAAGTCCTGCGGTGGAGGTAGGCGGGAGGTACCCCCAGAGGACTGGGCGAGGGAAACCTGCCTACCTCGGTGACTATATATTAGGACCGATTGAATGCGTTCCGGAGTGAGGGGACCCGGGTGGCTGATATTAAAGGGGCATGGGCTCTGAGTTTTCAATTGTTGTTTTGTGTGCAGTGCAATATTTAGAAGTGTGTTATTGTTGTTCCTCTCGAAAAAGGAGGAGTGTGGCGTTGCCCCGTAAGGGTATGCGCACACGGCGGCGTGACGTTGCACGTCGCCGCGTGCGGCTTAAATAAACGGGGCGTTCCCGGCCGCGGCAGAGCGACCGGGGGGCCCGAACTACACAGACGTGTCACGAGTGAGGTCTGTGGGTTGAGGGGCTCACGGGCACGCATGGGGGTGCTGACCGACCCCCAACAAGGGCCTGGTCGTCTTGGGATTCCTAGGACCTCCTTGCAGTTGAGCCATTTCAATGAGCTCTGGCCAATCGGACCATAGCAATGTTTCATCCATGCAAAAGAAGTATGTACCATAGAGCAGAGCACACATTATTTTCTTAGAAGGCTCCCTTTGAGCATGGACAAGCACCTCCTGGTCACGATAAGACAACATATTCCTGCAAAGCACCACACTTCTATCTGCTTTTATATGGGAGCTTTAACATAACACTTCATAAAACAGGCTTCTAGGGGCCAAAGCGAATGGTGTGCAGTTCCTGATGATGTACAGTTCTTCGCTCTCCTTTTTTTAGATAGCTCAGAACCTTCGGCGCTTATCTAGGATACCTGTGTGTGAACACTAACCATAGGTTCGAATCCTGCTTGGCCCTGACATGCGCCAAGAACCATGTGTTGGTATGATTAAATTGAGTTATAAAACATATTATGTCATCTCCCCATTGGACATTTTCGGGCTTTATGAGATAGTATTGAAATCTCATATATATTTGTATTTGCATTTATTAGGCATTTGTTTGGAGCTTATACAGCATAATAGTGTTTTAAAGCACCACGAGGCTAAATGAGAACGGAACAAGGGGAGTAAATAACATTGTCAAGAACAGTAAATGCAATTGTGGTCCTTCTAGGCGTTGTGGCAGTTGGACGTGCAAGTGCAGGGGATAGGAATGGCGTGGGGGAATGGACAAGTGCTGGTGGGCCTGGGGGAGGGAAGTGCCAAAAAGAGCCAGGGAGGAGGCCTCCGGCTAAGTGCTAGGGTGGATGAACCGCAGGAAGGATGTACAACCACCAGACAGAGAGCCCGCAGAGGCAGTGCTGTGGGGGTGGAGGGGCTGGTGTCAACTGGGTGGAAGGCCTGGAATCCTGGGTGAATCATGAGGATCAGGCCACCAGTCTCAGAGGCAGTGGGGTGATTAGCAAGGAAGGGATCAAGGTAAAGAGGTAGCGAAAAGCAGAGTTTTGAGAGGTTTCCTGAACTAGAGGAGGTTTGGCTCAAGACTGAGAAGGGCAGCAAGGCTGTTCCAAAGGGAGAGACCAGATGAAGAAAGAGACCTGCCCCCCATTCTCTGCTTGAAGAAGCGTTTGATCAGCAGAGAGTTGGAGTTAGAGGAGCAGAGGACGCTAGCAGAGGAGTATTTAGGGAGTGAAAGTTCGAGATAGCTTGCTCCCAGGCCCCAGAAAGCCTTGTGGATGAGGCAGAAGTTCTTGAACTGTTTTAATTTTTTTTATTGTATATGGTTTAAAAAACCTTTACAAATCGACACATAAATAAACAGAAACATTTTACAATTCATCATAGCATTTCACTCATCTTTCGTCATCATTTATAAATCAACATAAATCACATCTTTATAGCATACAATGTTTTAAAATAAAACACTTTTAGGACATTTGAATCCTGAAAAGAAGCTAAATAACAAACACAGATGAAAAAAGATTAAGACTGTCAAACAATAAGACACTTAAGCAAATTAAACTAAGATAATAACAATAAAGAGGATCCATTGATTTCCATTCAATGATATACCACTGATTTCAAGGTCAAGACCGATGTTAGTCTTTTGATTCCAGGTGCAGGTATTTAAAAAAAGCTGCTACCGCTATAGTATCAGAAGGATTTTCACCATATAAACATCTATGCCAGATATGTTCATCAGAGCACCACGGGCACGAGGAGAACATTTTACCTAGATATTTCACCCTTATGTCAGTGATTGCCGTACAATGCAAAATCAAGTGTCGTGTTGTTTATATAATATTTTTGTTTTTTCAAAATCTACATCCAGAATCTGCAACCAGTATCAAACCTCTGCGCAAGAGGATTTGGTTAGATGGAAAGATATTCCAGCTAAATGTAAGGAATATCGCTTCATACACTTTATCCGGTAATCAAACTAAATAAGATGGTAGTGATCCCCATTTTTTATGTTCATGGCTGATGGCACACTGATGAGTAACTGTGAAGTTTCTCAGTAGTAGCAATTCAATCGTTATCAAATAGGCATTTTTTTACGTTTATAGTATTCTCAATCAAATCTGCAGTATTCAGATCTAAACTTTGCAAGATAGTTTCAGTCGACATACGGAACTGGCTGATGTAGTTAATGGTTTTCCCTCAGGGATTGTAGTTCATGCACTCATTGATATTTCCATATTAAGAGCCATGAACCGGAGTAATTTCCTATATAAGGGAAGTAGCCTCCACTCTGTGTGCTCGGATAGAAGTGAGGCTAAACTCAAATCGTAATTGCGACCAGGGGAACAGCATTCGGTACATCCAGCACTCTCCTCCAAATCTTAGCCTCCATCAAGTCCAACCATTTGAGGACTATATGAAAATATAATTCTTGACCATTCTTAAATTTGATCCTCCTGGCAACCGGGAGCCACTGGAGAGAATTTAACGCTGAAGATATATGGTCCCTGGGCTTGAGGCCGCGGATAAATCTTGCAATCCTATTCTGTATTATTTGAAGGGGGCGTAGGGAGAAAAGAGTAGATTGAGGAAGAGACTGTTGCAGTAGTCCAGCCTGGATGGGACTGGAGCAATAGAGACATTAAGCTTCTGGAAAGGCTAGGAAAGGGAGAATGCCTCTAAGGAGATGAAGCTGAAAGTGGGCCTTCTTGACAAGGTCCAAGATGTGAGGGGAGAAGGAGAGAGCAGAGGCGAAGATGACCCAGAGGTTTTTGGCCACAGAGGATGGAAAAGGTCGAGGACCCATGGAGGGTGGCTAGAGGTTAGGAGGAAAGCAGGGTGCAGGAGTCCCGATTAGAAGGGTCTCTGTCTTGCTGGCATTGAGACAGACATTGTTAGCCACACACCATGCATTGATGGTGGTCATGCAATCAGGGATGAGTGAGTAGGAAGAGGAGGTAGTAGAGGGAAGTTTGAAGGAAAGCTGTTTGTCATCAGTATAACACTGAAAATGTGGCGAGAAGGAGGATATCAGGTGAGCAAGAGGGGCGAGATTGATATTGAAGAGCCAAAGTGATTGGATTGAACCCTGGGGACGCCAAAGGCAGAGAGTTTGGTGGTGGATAAGAACGGGCCCAGTTGCAGCTGGGAAGGGCGTCAGTGAGGAAGGAGGTCAGCCAATCCAGTGCCCGGTCGATGATGCTGCAGGTATCACTGAGTCATTTTATGACCGTGTCAAAGGCAGAGATGGAAATTAACCAATGGAGGATGCCGCGTGAGTCCCTTGATGTGCGCTTCTGGCAGGGCTCTCAACATGGTGCTCGCTCTCACTTCAGGAGTGCTGCTGTGAGCCCCATCACCAGGGCTGTTCCCCAACTTTCGCAGGTCACACCTGGCAGATGCAGCCCAGGTCCTCCCTACCTTTAACTCAGTTCACTCCTGGCATACGTGACCTCGGTCTATACTCCCATCCATTGCACTGAATCTTTGCTGGACAACAGGTGGCAGAGGCAGCCTGGCCTCGACTTAGCCCACACACCCAAGGCCCCCTTGCTTCTTTGGGTCCTTAAACAAAATAAAGAAATAAATAACGGTCTTGTAGTTTAGGTCAAGGAACAACACAAGAAGCATTCTGTGGACTATCATAAGGGTCCTAAGGGTCGAGAAAGAAGAATGCCACAAACTAAAGTAGACACAGATGTGTTATTTAAATAGGATGTTTGCAATACTTTTACAATCTTGGTAGCAGGACAATAGCATTATTAGTCCATAACGATGGGAGGAGAGGGAAAAAGAGGCCTGATAGGAGGCTTTGGATCAACATCTTGCCAGAAGATAGAAGCCTGTCCCATGCTGTAGAGGTTTAGTGAAGGGAGGACATTCTTATAACTTTAAGATGTTGTTACATTCTAATACCTGATTTACAAAATAAGAAGCTAGTAATTCACAAGGAAAGTATTGTTGAGGCCGGTCAGATGTACAAAGCTGTCTATGCATGGCAGCGCAATCAAAGAAAAGGTCTGAACTTCATAAAGAATATTCTTGATACAAAACAGTTCCAGAATGTAGTGTTAGAGCCCGAACCAGAGCTAAAGATGATGACCTCTAATGAGGGAGAAGGTCTCATACTACACAACATAGCCCAATTCTAAGGGCTATATACTTACGAGCCACCTGTTGCTGAACCTTCTGATTTACCTGCACCGAGCCACCCGCTGGCTGCTCTTTTTGACTACCTGCACTTCTCCCTCCTCCCCCTTCCCCTTGGCACTTCTCCCCTTCCCTTCCCTGCACCTGCCTGATCTGTCTAGTTAGAGCATTGTGTTTTGTCCTCACTCTGTCTCCCCTCCCCTCCCTTGTCTTGTCACACCTAGAAACACTTGTATACAGGTGTGTTATTAATGCCATATTATATCATATATAATGCTATTGGAGCATGTGAAGGAGATCAAAGTAAGGCCTCACCTAGTGCATCCTGAGACTGAACTAGGCCATTTCTCCGCAGCCAATTGTCAAAATAAGGAAGACCAAATCAAAAGCAAGGCAATGAAAGCTTCCATTGGTGGTTAGAGCCACTTATTCTGATTGTATAAAGGTAAGAGAAGTGTTTAAATTCAGTTTCAAAGATCCCATCTGAGACCTTTACAGGACGTTAAGGGCCCTGAAGACTGAGCTAATCGCTAGAGTGCTGCAAAGGTGATTAATGAGGTTTACCATCCCATAACGCCCAATAAAGCCTGGGCCTGATGTATAATACAATTATATTCCTCCTCCCTCTTTCATAAGACAGTAAAGAAGTTAAAAGTGAACAAATGGTGGGTACAATGAAACCCTTTATATGCCTATATAACAGGGGGTTTAATATTCGTGGCTACATGGGGGTAATACCCACTCAGCCTTTGGTGTTTACATTAACATGGGTATGAAGAGGCATGTTGATAGTATTTAAATCGACTGGGCAGTTGTCGGGAATTGACTACAGGTATTTATGCAAAGGTCTGATGATATTTTCATTTCCATAATAGGTATGTATTGCCTTCGGTTATCATGGTGAATTGGCTGTGGGTATTCTCTGCACTGCCTGTCGGCGTGGGATCTGGCATTCTGAACAATCTGTGGCTATAGTGGTGAATTTAGTCCACAGGTTGTTCATTAAGAACAATGTGCCCGCAGTTCAAGGGTTAAAACTACGCAATAATAATATTTGTATATAAAGCATGTTACATAAGACATATTTGCATACTATTATTACCCTATCGAAATCGGTGCTCATTTATCAACCTTGGAAGGATGAAAGGCTGAGTTGGCCTTGCCAGTATTCAAACCTGCAACCTCCTGATGAAACACAGATCACAGCAACGAGTGTTTAACCCGCTGAGCCATCTTTCCAACTGTAAAGAATGAGGCAGTGGTTTTTACTGTCTGTGTCAGTCAGCATGGGAACCATGTTAGAGGCTTCAGCATAGCAAGGGCCAAGCCAAGGGCATTAGTGATATCCTTGGGACAACAGCAGGCAGTAGACATCGGCTGCAGAGGGGTTTATAGCGATTGGGAACCCAGGTATATCTTGTCGGTGAACAGAATCTGTGATGCAGCAGGGGAGCGGTGCTGATGTCTGGGAGACTGCAGGAGCTGCATTATGGGAGGCAGAGCTGGGCATGGTGATGATCCAGGAATATGGAGGCATGAAGGGGGGGAGGAGATGGTTCTGGCAGCATCAGTGAGAATCTTCTCAGGAGTTAAGTGGGGATGAATGCCAGTGAGATGGCTTGGAGGAAGCTTATGGTGTGGGAGGTCTCACATTGTGCACATCAGGGAGTCTCAGAGATTTGTAGAATTAACAAAACAAATAGTCAAAGAACATCTTGGCTATTAAAATAGCCATCAAATGAAATTACAGATCCAGATTTCTGGCTTCAGAGGAAGATTTCACCGGTGATAATATAAGGCACAGATCTCAATGTTCTTTCAAGATGATAAGATCATTGTTGTGTATTTGGTGAATTGCATGGGTCTGAGTGTTCCACTGGTCTTATAAACATTGTGAAGGGAATTAACAGAGTCACTGTTTTCTAACATAGGATTAGAACAAGGGCATCATCTTCTTCTACCAATATTACCCACGGGCATTGCAGATGCCAAAAAAGGTTATTAATGAAGTAAGCTGAAGAAAGGTTTGTAATATCTTCTTGATATGTAAGTGACCAAAACAAAAGTCTGTTCATGGATGAGAACTCCCTCTTCCCTCACAGGTTTTGCATTCTATAGGGGCAATTTTGCAGATGAAGGCAGCCATAGAATGAGTATTCTTCCCTTTGTAGTGGGAATGTTTAAGAAGACAAACACCTCTAACCTGATGGTGTCCTAAAAGTGACTTTGTAATAAGGAAACACAGAGGGACAGATGCAGCTCCCAAATGAAAAGCTACAACAAGCACCCTCTGTACAAAGGATTAGTCCCCGTCCTCATACTTCACTTTAAGCACACACTGGCCTAGTAAGATCGTTGTCTGTCTTCCCTCTGTTCCCCCTCCCTTGCCTCGTTGCGCCTTGAAACACTTGTGTATAGGCGTGTTATAAATGCCATATCATATCATATCAAATCATACCCTTGATTTGTCTACTGATGAATCTGATCGGATGTTCCCTCCCATTGTCATCTAACTGGGACAAGACAGCTCCAATTCCGGTGTGGCAGGCATCAGCCTGAACGATAAAGGGTTTGCTGTGGTCAGGTGCACACAACACAGGTACCCTATACAGACATTTCTTCAAGCCATCAAAGATCTTTTGACAGTCTTTGGTCCAATTAGCCTTTCTCGGTTGTTTGGACGAAGACAGAGTTGTCAGAGGGGCAGCCATGGTTCCATAATCCGCCATTAAGTTGGGTAATACCGAGTGAGGCCCAAAATGGCTCTCACCTGGGTTTGAGTAGTGGAAGTCTCTAAGTCATGTACATCCTGTACCTTACTGGGGAGAGTTTGGATTCAACCCTCTGCTACCTCATGACCAAAATATGTGACTTTGGCCTGCGCCATCTGGCACTTTGTGGTCTTGATAGTGAGGTTAGCCCTTTTCAAGGCCTGCAACACCTTATCCAGATGAGTCAAATGTTCTTTCCAGCTGGAACTGTAGACAGCAATGTCATCTAGGTAGACCACACAAACGGCCTCCAGCCCACTGAGCGCATGATTGACTAATCTCTGGAAGGCGGCAGGTGCATTTTTCAACACAAAAGGCATGACTCTGAACTGGTAGAGTCCCTCAGGTGTTGAGAATGTAGAATTTTCCTTGGCATGGTCCGTCAGAGCTATTTGCCAATAGCCTGAGGTAAGGTCAAAGGTGCTCACGAATTTGGCAGCACCTATGGTGACCATGAGCTCACCAGCCCTGGGCAATGGGTGCGCGTCAGTTTTGGTGATGGCATTCACCCCTCACAGAACCACCAATCCTTGTTACCTGCCTGGGAACTTGCCTTCGGGACAAGGACCACTGGATTGGACCAGGGACTGCTTGAGGGTTCAATAACACCCAGATCCAACCTCTTGGCGACCTCAACCTGGATGTGGTTCTTCACAGTGTCTGACATCCTGTAGCATCTGCTTTTGACATGTATGCTGTCACCAGTGTCAATTTCGTGTCTGCACCACGGGGTGAGGCCTGGTGTCAGCGAGAACAGAGGGGCATACTGCCGGAGCAAAGTCCTGCAGGCCCTCTGCTGCTGCGGTGTCAGATCTGGAGAGAGATGCACTCCCTTCACTGAGCCATTCTGAGGATTGCTATGCAGCAAATCAGGAAGGGGCTCACTCTCATCCTCTTCTTGCTCTGAAGCCAGCAGGAGACATGAGACTTTTGCTCGCCTATGGAAAGGCTTGAGCCTGGCGACATGGAATAACTGAGGGGCTACCCCAGGGACTACCATAACAACCAGATAATTGACTTCACCCATCTTGGAGATGATCCTGAAGGGTCCAGTCCACTTATCTGCCAAATCTCGAGGCTTGGTAGGCTCCATCACAAGGATCTCCTGTCCTGGAGTGCTATCCACTTGTGTTGCTTTAAGGTCATTCCAGTATTTGTTCAATTACTGGCTGGCCTTAAGATTCACTGTCACCTGACCCATCATCTGCGTCATCCTCCCTCTGAGGCCTAACACATAATCCCCCACTTGCTTGGCAGGACGTGGAGGGGTGGCTTCCAAACCTTATTTTATCAAGGCAAGGGGCCCCCTCACTGGAGGTCCAAAGAGTAACTCAAAAGGGCTGAAACCAACATCCCGTTGAGATACCTCTATGTAAGCAAACAGCAGGCATGGTAGGAGGAGATCCCATTTCTTCCTTAGGTGCTCTTCCAAAGCACCCAGCATGCCCTTGAGAGTTTAATTAAATCTCTCAACCAGACCATTGGTCTGGGGGTGGTAAGAAGTGGAGAACTTGCAGGTTACACCACACTTTTTCCACATTGTTTTCATGTAACTCGACATGAAGTTGGATCCTCTGTTAGAGACAACCTCCTTAGGGTATCAAACCCTGATAGAAAATGCCCTGGAGCACCCTGGCAACCACCTTGGGAGTAACAGTCCAAAGGGTTATAGCCACAGGATACCTGGTGGCATGATCTACCAAGACAAGGATGAACCAATGTCCACCTGAAGTGGGAGTGTCAAGGGGACCGACAATGTCGATGCACACCCTCTCAAATGGTGTGCCAACCACTGGCAATGGCTGCAGTGGGGCAATGACACTGCATCCAGTCTTGCCAGACAACTGACAAGTTGGGCAGGTCCTGCAGTGGGACTCCACTTCTACTCCCATCTGGGGCCAGTACAAATGGGCAGAGAGCATTTGCTTTGTCTTCTTGGTCCCAAGATGACCAGCCAAGGGCACCTCATGCGCCAACTGTAGTAGGAAGGGCCTGTTAACCTGGGATAGCACCAACCTCTTGAGGGCACCAGGTTCAGGCTTAGTTGGCTCACTACAAAGGAGCTCACCCTACCAATAAATTCGGAAAGACTTAGGCACTTCTCCTTGTGACTGGGCCAGAGCTTGTTTTCTCAGACCCTCGAGAGAGTGGAACTCTCTTTGTCCACTACAGAAGTTGCCCCTAGAGGGCCCCCCTTCAGCCAGCAGGCATTGAAGGTCAGGGTGATCCTCTGGGTTGAGCACCTCTCCAACAGGAGGGTTTTTACCCTCTTCTCTCCCAGGAGTAGAGTTTGGGTTTACCACTGGACCCAGCCCGTCCGGAGCATGAATCTCAGTGGGTGCTAATAAAGCAGCAGGAAGAGAAGGGGCCGCCTTCCCAGAGGTGGCCTTCTTCTTACTCTTCCTTCTTCTTGCCTTGGGTCACCCCTTTGGCTTTGGTACCTGTCTGGCAGTCAGACCCGGTGGTACCTATGACCTAGTGACTGCAGAAGCAGTCAGGTGATGACCATCTCAGGCTACCCTCGGCCTCCTCCTCTCCTTCCCTCATCTCTGACTGTCTGTCTGCTATCCAGGGATGGTGTGCCGCCAATGACCTCTGCCTTAATGCCAGTAAGACTGAGATTCTACTCATCGGCACACCCACTCCCTCCTTCCCTGCAGCTCTCTGGCCAGCCTCTCTTGGCCCTCTTCCTGCTCCTACCTGCAAGGCAAAAAACCTCAGGGTCATCTTCCCCTCCACACTCTCCTTCTCTCCTCACATATCTGACGTCTCCAAGAAGTCACACTACCAGTTGCACCTCCTCAGAGGTATTCCTCCTTTCCTCTCCTTCCCCCAGAAGCTCACTGTCTCCCGAGCCCTGGTTCTTTCAAAGTTGGACTACTGTAACAGCCTCTATCTTAATCTGCCTGCCTCTACTCTCTGCCCTCTGCAACTTATCCAGAACAGGACTGCGATACTTGTCCTTGGCCTCAAGCCCAGGAACCGTATCTCTCCAGGACTGAAATCTCTACAATGGCTCCCAGTAGCTGCGAGGATTAAGTTCAAAACCCTCTGCATTGTCCACAAGGCCTTCTGGGGCCTGGGGCCTAAATACCTTCAACTCTCTCTTCCTAAATATCTTCCTTCTCGAGCTCTTCGCTTATCCGCCTCCAACTCCCTCAGGGTCAGCCGCTTCTCCAAGCAACGAGTTGGGGGTAGATCTCTCTCCGCGGCAGGGAGATCTTGAGGAGAACCATCTCTGGTTCCGGAAGCACCTCAAAACCTTCCTCTTTGCTTCTGCTTTCTCTCCCCCTCTCCCCAGCTAAATTCTTGACTGAAACTGCACTGAATCTGCAACTGGGCCACTCTCACCGATCTCGGTCCTTGGCCCAGCCACTCTCCACTTGCATTGCCTCCCTGGCAACCCCTGCACTGCGGGACTGTCTATGTATCCCTTCAGCCCCCCTTCCCAGCACTTGTCTGCACATACCTTGCACTTGCCACCAGCTGGCCCTAGTATTTATTTGTTGCTCTACTTACCCTGTATTGCACCCCCCCCTTTCCCCTTGCACTTTTCCCTTCACTCCACCCATGCACGATCTGAATGACACCTGGCCTAGTAGGATCGTTGTCTGTCTTCCCTTTGTTCCCCCCTCCCTGCCTCGTCGTGCCTTGAAACACTTGTGTATAGGCGCGTTACAAATGCCATATCATATCATATCATATCATATCATCAGAGATCAAATCCAACTCCACTAGATCATTGCCTAACAAAATGTTAGCAGGTAGGTTGTCCTGAACCAGGACAGGAAGCTTTGCTGTCTTGTCTCCAATCATAATGTTGACTAAGGCTACAGGCGATAATTTGGGAGGCCCACCAGCTTACCGGGCAGTTCTCAGAGGAGCACCTACATAGTCCTCTGGTGTGAGCAGGGTCCTGTCCACCACTGTCATGCTTGTCCCAGTGTCTCTCAAGCCAGTAGAAGGCTGGCCATTCAGGAGGACACTTCTCAAAAACCTACGGATGTTCTGTGGGATTGTCGCTCCAGGACCCAAGGGACACTAGGGAAAGCTCTACAGGTGCACCGAATGTGACTCCTGCAGAGGAGGGGAGGACAGTGGCCTCTGCCTCAAATATGGGGTAAGGGTAGGTCAGGCTGACAGCCTGGACTCCAAGTGCCTTACCTTTACACTTGGGGTCACCCTTCTTGTGGTCGAGAGCCCCACAGTCCAAACAAGTACCAGGAATGTGGGGTACAGTACTGGAACCACTGGGAGCCTGCTTTGCAGCAGACGGGCCACTACTTTTACTCCCACCCACATAGGACTTATCCCGACTAGATATTTGCGCCTTAGGAGAGGAAGGTTTTGGTTTACTCAACTGTGAATGCTTCTGGGACTCCTTAGCCTTCTGAGCGGTACCCTTTTCTTTGTCCTTGTCCTTCCCACTGGAGTCCTGAGGGGACATCCAGTGCGAGACCCACTTGTCAGCCAGCCTGGCCAGTTTAAAGGGGTCAATAATATTCTGGTCAGCAACATAATGACGCAGCTCTGTTGAACAGGCTTCAGAAAAATGCTCAAAAAACAAAAGGTGGGACAATTCAACAAATGTTTTCACTTTGTAACCATCATTCCACCCCATCATGTTCATATGCGCAGCACTCACCCAGTCAGCCCAAGAAACATTCTCTCTTTTCTTATATTCCCTGAAACTTTTAAAGTATTGGGTAGGTGTCTTGCCAAACTTGGCAATCAATGCAGATTTTATGCACTCATCCTGACCCCTTTCTTTCACACTCAGTTTCAGAATACAGTCATGACCACTCTGAGGCACTCTGCTTAACAAACACTTAGCCCAATCTCTGTTATTAACCTCATGGATTCCACAAGCCATTTCAAACGCTTTAATACATTGGAGGATATCAGAACCCTCCACATACACACCAACCAAATCTTTCATAAACTTGATGACAAGGGACCTGACTCTTTTAACTGGTTTCGCTGAAGTCTCCCCACCTCTAGCTCTCTGCAGCTGAATTTTCTGGTGCTCAGTGTCCCTATCTTTGAGTATCACTTGTTGCGCCAACTCCTCTTTCTTCAATTCAGCTTTGGGTTCCAACATTTTATATTGAAACACTAACTGTTCCAGTTGTAGCTCCAATTTTAGAAGTTCAATCTTCAGGGCTTCCCCCTGAAGAGCAGGGCTGGGTTCTGAAATAGAGGCTGCAGGAGTGGTGGCACTCCCAGAAAAGATTCAGTAACAACCCTGGGGCAGAGGCCTCAATGGTTTCATTCCCCCCCTTCACCAAGAGCTTCACAATAAGTCTGGTAGTCCACAAGGGCAGCTATCAGCTCAGCCCTAGACTTATCCTCAAGAGTCTAACCTCCTGGCTTCACAAACACTCTGAAGAGCCTCTAAGCTCATCCTAGTCAATTTACCATGGGCAATTGATTCCATTGCTTGTAATGTAGTTATCTAGTACACAACTAAACCTAAATTTACCAAAGTGTAGACATTTTGTAAGTGGCAAGGTTACACACTGATTCTTAAAACCATTAGTATCCCACAGCTGCCACCAGTGTAAAGACTGGAGGGGCTATCTGTACTCCTGCTCTCAATATAGCAGAGTAGAGGCACAGAGGACCCCACCCAAGATTCTCTATTTGGTAAACATGGACGAGCAATCAAGGATTAAGCTCTCAGGAGATGATGCGGGCTGGTTCTTAAGTACAGTGTTGTCCCCAACCACCCACAAAGTAATGTCCACACACTATGTTAGTGAAAACAAAGTTCTTTATATAAATAGTGATCAAGTTATGTACACAATCACAATAACACATTTTGTGCTCAGGTTAATCTAAAATGATAAATATCTACAGTTTCTATGTGGTACCACTATTACTTCTTAGATTCCACTAAAATGCATCCACTGTACTCAGTTCAAATGTACAAATCAGTTAATAAAGTGAGCCAACAATAGACATAGGAGGGAAGCAGGTTGGTTAAAGCAATAGGCAGAATACTGGGCCCCTACCAAAAGGCACAGTTCTGGATGAGGATCCCCACACCTGGGCAACCTGTAAATAAAGATATAATACAAGCCCAGTCCATATATTGTTTATATGAGTCTTGGTTCACTCTAAAAAGGTTCTACTGCCCCAATGTACCTGGAATAGTAGATTTCTTTGATGGGTCGTCGACAGATCCTTCTTGAGTGTCTCCCTTTAAGGCAGGAGCCACGGATCGTCAATAGTCCTCGAGGAAGGTGAACCTTGGCTTCGAGAGTCGTCAATGGAAAGGTTTGATGGTGTTGAGGCAGCAACTTCGATCTTGGTGGAGCTTGTCGACGATTGGTCATGGATGTCCTGCAAAGACGAGGCATGCGGTGCACCTTGGCGACGATAGTTAGTTGCCACAAAGAGTCACTGAAGAACTTTGGCCCAGCAAGGGCATCGGGCCGTCAGCGTCTTTATAGTCTTCGGGTGGTGGGAAACCCACCGGCGGATTCTCCTCAGCGCATCAGCAGCCTCGACTTTCTCCGGCGGGACAAAGTGGTCGGTGGTGCTGGCGATACAGTCCTTAGATTCGAATGTCTTAGGCAATGGAGCATTGCGGCTCCTGTCACGGGCCGCACGGCGTCAAGCGGTCCCCGTTTCTGGGCAACACGGCTTCGACAGGCCTCCAGCAGTTACAGTGGTCCTCCAAACTCTGGTCGACGATGGTGGACGGAAATGTCCACGTGCCTTACTTCAGATTCCTCGGTGGTCCCTGTCTCCAGTCAAAAGTCTTTCGAAGGCTGGCTTCCAGGGAGCTTCTGTGAAGGTTAGCAGTCTGCACGATGTTCCCTCGTAGCTCGGGGAGAGGCCTCGTAGCCAGGTCCTCTCTCAGATCAGTCCTCTACAAACTCAACAGCTTTCATATCGGTTCAAAGCAAATGCAGCAGCAAGTTTTCTTCTTCCAGCTGGGCTTCAAGGATAACCATCAAGTATCAACTTCAGCTTCTGAATGATTTACATCTGTGAGAGGTCCCCAGATATACTGTTTGGTCTCTCATTAGTCTGCTGGGTCACACTCAGGCAACCAATCACTCAGAAGTGCATTCATGCAGGCAGCCAGCCAGCCAATCAGGCTCACAGTGCATTCAGGCCATTCTCCTCCCTCCAGACACTCACAACAAGGAATGTGTATTGGGACAAGTACCCAGCCATTCAGCACTCCACACTGCATTCATACCAGTTTCGGGCAGGGTTGTCTCAGTCTTTGTGTCACATACCAGAAACCAGACACCCATAACAAGAAGTGTATATTGGTCATACACTTCATTCACCCAGGTCTCACCCCAAGGGTGTACCCACAACATACAGTCACTGGGAAGGCTCCAGGCAGTCTGGCCTGGACTTCGCCACAATATCATATATGGAACTGCCACCCAACAGCCAGTCAGGGGGAGGGGACAAAGTCAGGGCTTCCCAGGACTTTGCAAAAACAAGGTAACAGGCAATAGAAAGAAAGAGGCCACAGGGACCATCTTGTCTCCTATCAGGAATCAACTGATTCCAATGGCAGGGCTGGGGTATCCCAAAATGGAGGATACTCAGAGCACATGTCAAATTCAGCATCAAGCTGCCACCGGCCCATACCCTTCTCTGTGGGCCACACACAGGTGCCCAAAACATACACTAGGGGTACAGGGTTGTACCCCCATACATGGGTGCCATAAGGGTATCCCAAAGGTCTGCTCACCAAACCAAAAAGAGGAAGAGTTGCACTGCCAGGAGTCCCACATGGACACCTGCACAGAAAATAACACAGAACACATGATAAAATGACTACAGGACAAGGACATGGAGGCCCTGTCCCTCCAATGCATTTCCAGCATCACACGTCTGTTGCCACTAATTTCAATGCACAAAGATAACTTGCATATGTGTCTACTAATTCTGCTTCATATATTTTTGCAACACATTGCAAACTGAGTTTGTGTGCTTTTCTTCCAACCGAAACAGATACTACATTTGTTTTAAATGTAAAAAATACCATGTATAAAAAGGGTATTGAAAGTCATGGCAGAGTTTCATGACCATATAAAAGACACAGAACTCTCTGGTGACAATGCAATTATTATGTATGGTAAGGGCTACTGTGTCCTATATTTTACTGCATTGATGTCATGGCAATAACTATTGCCAACCACAAGTGTCTGACATATACTTAGTTTTGCAAAATATGGCACTTCTTGTCCAACAGGAAAATAAGTATTGATGATGGAAAGTTGAATAACATTGCATGCTATAAGGTGGATGGAATTAAAACATAGAGTGGTTTCTTCACGTGCATTATTGCACATTGTGTCTATAATAATATAAATTATTGCCTATTGTGTCTGTGTGCCCCCCTCTGCCCCCGATTGTGTCTGTGTGCCCCCATCTGCCCCCGAGTGTGTCTGTGTGCCCCCTCTGCCCCCGAGTGTGTCTGTGTGCCACCTCTGCCCCCGAATATGTCTGTGCTCCCCCTCTGCCCCTGTATGTGTCTGTGTGCCCCCTCTGCCCCTCGAGTGTTTCTGTGTGCCCCCTCTGCCCCCCTAATGTGTCTGTGTTCCCCCTCTGCCCGCCAAATGTATCTGTGCTTCCCCTGTGCCCCCCATAGTGTGCCTGGTGTCCCCTCTGCACCTCGAGTGTGTCTATGTGCCACCTCGGGCCCCCAAGTGTGTCTGTGTGCCCCCTCTGCCCCTGAGTGTGTCTCTGCTCCCCATCTGCCCCTCAAGTGTGTCTGTGTGCCCCCTCTGCCCCTCGAGTGTGTCTATGTGCCCCCTCTGTCCCTCGAGTGTATCTATGTGCCCCCTATGCCCCCATGTGTGTCTGTGCTACCCCTCTGCCCTCAAGTGTGTCTGTGCGCCCCCTCTGCCCCTTCCCCCCCTCATCTCTTTTCCCCTCCTTACTACTCCAAATGCCGTCAGGCATAGTAATTTGTAGTCGCCTGTCTTTTGCAGCCTCTCCCCCTCCCCCTTCTCGTCTCCCTCCCATGTCCTGTGTAAGCTAGGCACTACCCAAATTGCCATCTGGCATATTGATTGTAGCTGCCTGCCTCCTTCAGCCTCTCACCCTTCCCCTCTTTCACCCCTATGATCTTTGTTTTATCTTAGCACTTACTCTTATCACAGTCCCTTGACTTCTGATAAACGCTTGTCTGTCCTCCCCCCTCCCTCCTGGTTTTCTTCTCCCATTCCCTCCCCAGCACTATCTTGGTAAGTCGCTAGCCCTTTTAAGACAGTCTAATGTTTTGTCATCTCCTCTTCCCTTCTCCCCTCCCCCCTACATCCCCTCCTCCACCTCCTCTTGTCACTCTTGCACTGCAACAATTGCAACCTGTGGGATGTCTTACCCCACTAATCCAAGCCCTGCAACATCACTGTGCATTGCTGGCAGCAGAAACATCATAATGGCCGCCGGAAAGCATGCTGTTCTCCAGAAATCACCAGAAAGTGTGCAGTGAAAACCTGAAAAATAGGCCACCATCTACTTTTGCCTATGTCAGTAGTAACACAGGAGACCACTGCCAAAACCCATTATTTGGCTGTCCACAGAGCAAAATCCTTGCAAAAGAAATACAGCTGGTTTCAAAAATCTGTTTTTATTTGGTGTTGAATTTGCACAAATCATGGCTTACAAACCACCCAAAAAGATCCAACCTCCTTGTTGGGTGGTCAACATCATTCTCCCGCAAAATTCTACATAAATATAAGGTCCACAGAAGTGTATGTATATCTGAACAAAGTCCACTTTTGAGGATTGCTTGCTGGAAGAAACCTGTCAAAAATGGGTGTAATACTGTTACTCACCTCTACCAGAAGCCTGAGTTTTAAAACCATGTTGTGTAAAGTTGAACATTGAGCCCAAACTATGCCAACGAAAGATTTGCTATCAGAAGCCTAAGAGGTGGATACAACTTAAAACTATATTCTGAAAAGGCTTGAAGCAAGAAATTGTTTAATGTATGTGTTAAAAATGTGAGTTATATCATAAGATAAGACAGTTTTTGGACATTGGGTTTCAGAGTTAAAGGTTTCCCACACTGGGTTCAAACGAATTCCACACCTTCTCCCTGGATAAAGGAGACTTTCCCCTTCCCTTGGCTAAGAGATTGACAGGCTGGTGTCAAAAGGAACTGGGAGTGGCACCCTGGCCTGTTGCTCTCAGTGCAGACAAAGGAATCCTTGGGCTCAATAGAAAATGCTAATTTGGGTGTGACTGACCACAAACTGCTAGCAGGAAGAAAGACATGTGACCTCTGAGTCAGCCCAGACCTTGGAGGCGGAGACAAACCATTGTGTAGATTCAGAAAGCACAGCAAATGTATGTTTTAGAAAAATGCTTATAACAAATTGCACTGAACTGACCAAAATGTGAAACTTTGAGATTGTTAAAATGAAAAATTCGCTCACAGTTGAAGACTAAGCTGGACTCCGTGTGATGTTCTGAGACCAAACCCCGGAATTATTCATATTGTAGCTCCTGTGTTTATGCCAGGAACCTACAAAATTACAGAATTGTGCTCAGATAGGGTGTACATGCATGTCTAAAAGTTGGTGCAGAAATAATATTGAGAAACCCACCAAAATCGCAAAAAGTGGTCATTTCTGAACCAAAGCTCTTAGGAAGATGAGAGTTGAACAGAAATGTATCTTAGTTAATCTGTCATGTGATTTATGTAATATTAATAGTTGAGGATATTGTAAATATGTGTTTTATGAAAAATATGATATACTGTACAGAGACAAAGGGGAGTGTTTTCCCCCAAGCCATAAAGATGACACAGGATGACACGCTGATCCTTTCTCCAATCAGGGGACAGGGAATCCTCTAACCTATCAGATCCTTAGAGGGTTGGGCATTGTAGAATCAGCCTCCCCAACCACTTTGGAAATACATAAATAGAGACTGCTGAGGACAGATAGGACACACACTTTCCACTTCTCAACTGATTTCTTGGGGATGCACCCTGCAGGAAGATCCAGACTCCAGACATAGACCAGAACTTAGAATCCAGACTCCAGAACTTGAAGAAGAGAGGCCTAAACCACAAGCTGAACCTTTTTCAGAGGCCTGCAGAACCTTTTGCAACCTAATTCTAACCCCTAAACTTCCAAGGGGCTCTCACATTCAACAGCCGGGCTGTGCTGTTTTGCTATTCTAGCCAAGAACCCTGTGCTAGAATCAAGATCCAGACCCAGAAAGCAGAGCTGTATCCAGAACCCGTCAGATGCAGTCCAAGAGACCTTGCAGACCGCAGTGCAGTGCTGAGAGCAGAACTGAGACCTGTCCGCTGGCGAGAGAACCCCAGGGCAAACCCTTGACCAGATCTTTGATGGAGTCCACTCCATTCCAAAGCCATAGGTGTGAGTATCTAGTCTAGAACTGTACATAACTAATCTCTTAGTTTAAAGTAACCCAATCCAACCATTCCAACCTATCCATAACTGTATTATTGAATTTCTTTTTTTGTCTATTCTAAATTCTTCTCTCCTCCACATAATTCTTGATAGTTGTAGCAATAATCATCGTGGCGCTAATATATATTTTCTGGAGAAAGGCAATCGTCTCGTTCAGACAGAAACCATCCGGAGGCGCCTCTGGATAGGTGGCTATGCTGTCGTGTAGTTGGCGGCTCCATAGACTCTTTAGTGTTAAGAAATGTTTGTTTCCAATCATTAAAGCGCATCTGTCATTTTGAAACTAAGATCCTAAGCTTTCCAATGAACCTAAAACGACATTGCAATTCAGTATAGTTTTTCTGTAATCGCATTTGACGCACGTGGAAAAATTGCTGCGAATTGCATTTCACCACATGTCAGAATAGCTGTTTCTTGTTTTCAACTGCTGAATTTCGTTTTCAATCTTATAAGCATTCATGAATCATTGCTAGTGTTGACCTGAACCAATCCAAAGTAACTATCACTTATCCTGAATCTCCTTTAGTGAATTAAAATTATTTTAGCATATTTTCCCTTTCATTGCAATCATATTCAAAAGTATTTTTGCCTGTTTTAAAATCATACCTGTTTTCTCTAAGCTTGCTGGGGGAACTGGGATTGAACTGCATTATTGATGGTATTCCTGAAACCTGTGTGCCCTCATTTCCATCTCTTCATGTTACATAGTGGAGGGAGTGAGCAGTCACAGGGGAAAAAGTGATTATATTGTCTTTTGATTGAAACCATATCTAGTTTTATTTCCATGTTGCATTGTTCCTGTCTTGCATTTCCTTGAACCCATACAAAGTATTCTCTGCTACCTTATTCTTTCTATTCCTACTCCTAACTGATTAAAGAGGTTGTTGATATCGTAATATTACCCATTGATGATCACCGTTCATATTCAGAAGTGTGCTATTCAGATATTATTTTATTCATAAAAGTGTGATATATATATTGTTCCATTCCTCAAATAAAAATTTTAATTTGCAAAACAAACCTACTTCTTGGCTCAGTGAGGTCGGGGAGATTCAAAGAGAGGGGCATTATATAAGGGTTCATCATCCAGATTTAAAGAACTTTGACATAAAAATATATAAATAAGGGCTTCCATTGGGCAAACCATACTAGGCAGTGACTTAGTTGGAGTGCTGGATTGAAGTCACTTACAAATTGGGGGCTCGTCGCAGGACTTCTGGATTAGATCTACCACTTGTGCACCTTAATACAGTGTGCTAACTAATAGGACACATAAATCCTGTTGGGCTACCACGCTGTGTTACGCTGTAAAAGCACCCCTCAAAAAGGAACGCTCTCAGGAAATGGTCTGTTTTGCAAAATAAAATCAAAAACTTCTGTAAGTCAGGAAGGAAATCAATTTCCAGAATGGCGACATTGGTAGACATCAAGATAGCTAGAGAGCACCTTTTATATTAGCTATTTGTGAGAGGTGAGTGGACTGAGCAGGACCAGAATGTGTGGTTGCAGGCGATCACACAACAGGTCACTGCAACTGGGTTAGATATCTGGAGAGATCAGGGTCCCTTACATATGGCCCTGAGTGAACTATATATGGACCCTAAGTGCAAGGATGAGCGCAACAAGATTGCCAGGGTAGTGGCATATTTATATTTATCTATGGGAGCCATACAGGACAAATGTGCTGAAGGCCAAGATCTGGCAAGTAGGCAAGTGATGGCATTAGAGAAGGCCCAATCTGATCTGGACTCTTCTGAGCACAGACTGCAGAGGAGCCAGGAGTCAGTCTAATTGAAATAAGAGGACATGGGTATCCTGCAACAGGAAAAGGCAGGCCAGGATACCAGAATTCTGGCCTTGCAGAAAGAGTATCAAGAAGGTTTGGACTCCCTACTGCAGAGCCAGAAAAAGCTGGAGCAACAACTGGATTTCAATAGGGCATGCGCAGAGCAGGTAGTCATCCTGCAAAGCCACCTAGATAGAGAGGAGGCAGAGAGCAATACATTATTTCTGAAAGACCTTGACACCCAGGCAGAATTTGAGGAAGAGCGCCAGAAAGCTGGTGCCCTTCAAAGACAGAGGGACGACCTGGTGGCGCAGAGGCAGGCTCTTGCTCAGGGCTCAGGAAAGGGATACCTTAGGCCAGGAAGTCTGTAACTTAAAAGGGAAGCTGGAAGAAAATCACCTGGCCCGCCAGGGACTGGGTGACCTCCAAAAAGAGCATCAAAACCTGTTAGAGCACACCAGGAGGGTGGAAGATGCTCTGGCAAGAACAGAACAGGCCAGTAGGGACGGGACTCAGGACTCAGGAGGTAACCCTCCTGCAGCAAAGACTGGCCCAGTACTCCAAGACAAACCAGGAGGCACAGAGAGAAAATGAGGCTCTCTGTCAGCACAATGATAAGCTCCAGCGACAGGTAGCCATGCAAGAGAGACTGATAGAGTTTAGTAGGGCCTTGATTGAGGAACTGAAAGCTCAGGCTCTTGCATGGCAAAAGGGAGAAGGGGCTGATAGAGATGAGGTTCGCTGGGAAAGGGAAACACCTGAGCATGACCTCAGGAGCCCTATTACCAGAGGCCTTCATCTCTCCCAGTCCCTGGACTCTGCCACCCCCATGTACCCTGGCGCACATGAGCCCAGGGCCATAGGGATGGCAGGTTACTATCCAGTCAGAAGGATGGGGCTCATAGGCCAGTACCTCCCAGGAATGGATGGGTGGGCAACTGGGTATGAGCACCCAAGTACTGTGAAGTTTAGTGGGGAACCCCAGGAGAGTAGGCCCACTAAGGGCATCCTGAAAACCTCTGCCAAGTTAGGTCAGTGGGGGGTACCCATCAAATCCTGGGAGCAAGGAGGAATCAGAAGACTCCTCTGAGCGTCCCAGGACACAGGAGACTAGGTCCCCACATTCTGCAAGCCATTCCCAGGCTCGCAGAATCCGGGAAAACCTGGAAGATCAGATGGGCACCTCTGGGAGCAGTGCCTCTGAGTCAGAGGATGAATGGACCAGGGTTACCCGAACCAAGAAGGCCAAGAAGGCAAAAAAGGGCCTTGCTTAAGGACCCCTTAAAACAGATTAAGGCAATAAGGAGTGTCATCACGCCTTATCACAAGAACGCCAAGTATTTTGTGTGGGAACACTTAGAGCTCTTTGAGTAAATGATGGAGACTTTCCATTTGAAAGACAGCAGTAGCTGCATTCAGTATGTCAAATCGACATTCTCCCCAGAATACTCCAGTTTATGGAGGACCAGAATCATTCAAGATGGTCCACATATAGGGTGGCCATCTTAAAGCACTTTTCTGTTCATAGAAATCCCCAAGAGGCTCGCAAGGCAGCCTACAATTTACAATGTGGGGAGGATCAGGCTCCACAAGAATTTGTGCATGAGTTGAAGCGTGCCTTTGTGCAGACTACCAAAAGGGTGCGCACGGACAGTAAAGAATTTGTTAATACGTTTTTCCATGCTTTACCCAAATACATCATGACCCAGCTAGTGAGAGATTTTCATGAGAAAAGGTCACTAGACTGGGTCATTGAACAGGCCACCCGAATCTATGAGGTGCAGAAGCCCATAAAAAATAAAAATAATTCTCAGAAAAGCCCCAAACCGACCAGCACCCCTGCCGCTGCTAAGGTGGCAGAGGTAAATGTTGCCCCCATTTTAGATTTGGAGATGAGGGGGGCCTAGAAACCTGCCTGCACAGAATAATTCCAAGCCCAGAAGGCCCTCGGGCCAGTCACAGACAGGAAGTCAAGGAGGTAGTCCCACAAATGGGATCCCTCACTCCCCTGACTATGTAAATCCCCGCTACAAGGGAAACCGATCCATCCTGGGATATGTGTGGACTCCTCCAGCCCAAGGGGGGGGGATCCAACCAAGCACCTAACCCAGACACTTCCCTCCTAACTTCCCCCAGGAGGGCAGAAATTCCCCAAATCCTGGGCAGAACTTTTTCCACAGGCACCCACAGAACTTCCAACCCCAAAATCATGCATCCTTCTTTCCCCACTTTCCTGAGCCCAGACAACCTAATCCGGGAGAGGGGAGGCCAAGGGTGGAGGGGTACCCAAATCTTCCCAACTCGGGGTACTACCAGAGAAGAGATAGCTACCCTTCCCGGGATCAGCTCAGAGGAGAAAACAGAACCCTGTATCAGCCTGAGCGGGTTTCCCAGCTTGAGCCCCAGGTCCAAACCATGGCACAGGATCTGGGTCGCATGCTGAGGGCTCAGCAGAACCCTCAGATGAGCATTCCGGCACAGAATGCCCCAAACTCTGGAATTGGTGCTGCAGAACAATGACGGGGGAAGCACCCCGATAACTCACCGGTTCCCAGGGAGGAGGCACAAGGGGAAGGGGGGTGTAAAGCCTTGGAGGAAGCTTCCTTCCCCACTTGTAAACAGCCCCTGGAAACCCAGGAACTGGAAACAAAATCTCCTATCCCTAAAAGTCTGCCTCCCAAGAAGCAGAGAGGGGGTAGGAGAATGAAAGGACACAAACAGACCCATTTTGAGGAGGAGGTACAGATCCTCCCATTTGAAGGAGAGGGATCCTCAGAGGATCCTGGGAAAAGGATCTTCTCCTTTAGAGATGGGGGAACTCCTCCCAAGGAAATATGGGTCCCAAGGGATTCAAATTCAGACTGGGTAGATGTGGGGACTGAGCTAGCGCCGCCCATCATCCCATCCCAGAACCAACCGCATCAAAAGCCCCTGGTTCAAACCCATCCTGGTGACTGCCTCCAAAAAGGGGGGGGGGGGCGGCCCAGAACCGGAACCAGGGGAACTCAAATATTCTCCTATCTCCAGTTGCCAACTTTTTCTTTCAGATTCCCAAGACTCCCCACAGAATTCTGCCCAAATCACTTCTCTTTCCATGTCCAAGACTAAAAAAATAGCCCACCAGTTGTCCAAAAATGTGCATTATCTGTGTCCCCTTGCAGAGAAGGAGGGACGATACTATGCCCCGATTCAAGTACAGGGGCAGGGTACAATTTTGGCACTTTTGGACACTGGACCCCAAGCTACCCTTTTGTCCAAAAAGGCCTTTGATGAACCAAATTTAGTAAGGGGGGAGAAATACCAAATTCCTCTCACCTCTCTTCCTGGACAACTTCAGAACTTTGACGGGAAGGAAATTCCCATCAAGGGTCTGCGGATTTGGACATTAAAATTGGGCGTCACAAGGTGAAACACCTGGTCATAGTAGTAACTCCAGAGGGCTCCCCTTGTTTACTAGGGAATGACCTCCTGAGAAGGTTGTCACCCCTAATAGATTGTGTAAACAAGGTCCTCTGGACCCAGACTAGCCGACCAATAAGATTGAAGCAAAGCGTCAACCATGTTAGTTTAAATAGCACATGCCACATGGTTGAACAAAAATCTGACCAAGTGGAATCTCACTTCCAGAGCAACCAAATTCCAGACGTGACAGTAATAGCAGTAAGACAACAGACTGGTGATGGGGGTTCCTCTCTATTTCTGAAAATCAACCTTCCTTCCAGTTTAAGGTGGTATTCCACACTGGAAGGAAACACTCTGAAATTCTTTACGAATCCACAATCAGACATTCCCACTCCTATAGTACAGAAAGATGTGAAATCAGCTCAGAGCCTGGTGATATTCAACAAATTGGAGAGCAGTTGTTCATCCCCGTTCAGTTAAATGATGGGAAGGACTCTGTTCTCGCCCGAGTGTGTGTGAACAACGGTAAGAGCTTCATCAGCGAAGCAATGTCCGCCAACTCTCAAAAGATCCAGCCATTCCCATATTTAGACTTGGAAATGGATCTGGAAGCACCAAATTCGAAACATCTACTGCCAAGCAGGTGTATGCTCAAAATCTCCATAGGCAACAAGAGCATAGTTCATAATTGTTGGGTCGTGCGAGACGTCACTGCCGCCTTTTACTTAGGCAGTAACATTCTCAATCGCTTTGTCATTAGTTTGGACCTAATAAACTTCAAAGCTTGGTCCTGATTAGCGGATAATCCCATGGGCTTTGATGATCCAGAGAAAACATTTAGGTCAGCTCAACTGCTGCCTTATGCAGTTGAAATTCAGATTGGAGAGGAAGTCACCATCCCAGAAAGGACCCGACAATTCTCCCTGGAAGTGAAAGTTAAAAGAGGACAGAAATTGAAAAACCCTGATGCCTATGTTCATCTGAATGCTTCTCTCCAACAGCAAGGGTTGGGGGTAAACCCAACACCATTAGTCAACATAGAACATGACACCATTCCAATAGAGGTGGATAACAGCGACTTAAAGAGTATCACTCTATCCGCAGGCACCGTTATTGGAATGATGGTTGATAACCGACATTTTTCCTTGATCTAGGTAATTAACTGTTAGGACCAATCCCCAAGGACTGTTTTGACAGTGACAGTGATGACAACACAACACCAAACAGGATCTTTACCCGGCATGGGAGGAAATTCCTGGTGTACACTTCCTGCCCTCATGGTAAGGAAGATGTGACTTGTGACTTCAGGAGGGATGAGGTGATTTTCCAGGTCCATGAGGACTGCCTTCCCCACCTGAAGCCCCCAGTTCAAATCAGCACTCTGACCAGGGACATCTCCCCCCAGCTGGAAGAGGCCACTGAGATAGCAAAACCAGAAGTCTTTCCAGGCTTCAGACAGATGGTGGAAGAGAGAGTCAACCTAGCTGACGTCTGTGTAACTCTGGAGCAGAAGCAAAAGTTGAAACAAGTTTTCTTGGATTTTCAAGATCTCTTTGCGGTGGACTCGTATGACTGTGGTCGCACCGACATCCACACAACAACAATTCCCACGGACCCTGGTATGACTCCAGTGTTTGTGAAGCAATATCGCTTGTCTCCCGCATCAATGGAGTCCCTTACTGAAATCATTAAGAACCTTGAGTCCCGTGGGATAATATCCGTCCAGTCCACAGCACCTTCAATAATCCGGTGCTGGGGATATTGAAGCCAAACGGCCAGTGGAGACTCTGCGCTGACCTTAGGGAGCTCAACAAACGGGTCCATACTTCCCGATGGCCTCTTCCCTACATTGATACAGGCTGGCCCAGATCCAGGGGTCACAGGTATTCACTGCAATAGACCTGACCAATGGATACTGGACTGTACCTGCCAGTAGGGAGGACCAATACAAGCTGGCTTTTACCTTTGGGGGCCAGCAGTACATATGGATCCGGACTCCCTTCGGATACATTAACTCCGGCAATGAGTTCAACATTTTTCTACATAAGGCCATGGCCGACCTGGGTGAAAGGGGTAACCTGGCTTATGTAGATGATGTCCTCATCAAAAGCTCAACTGTGGAGGAACACATAGCGGAGATCCGTTATGTTCTGATACAGTTGAGGGCAGCCGGAGCAAAACTTTCCTTTCAGAAAGCACAGTGGTGTAGAACCCGTGTTAATTTCTTGGGGCATGAGATTACTCCTCAGGATCTCTGCCCCCAGGAAAAGAAAGTGGAAGAACTCCAGAAACTGAAGGACCCCACAACTCTGCGGGAACTAAGGAGCCTCCTTGGACTGACTAATTATAGTAGAAAGTTGATTGAGGGCCACGGAGAGATCACCAGACCCCTGATTCATCTTTTGAAGGGGGTCAAGTGGGAATGGGGTCCAGAACAATCTGAGGCAGTAAGACAACTCAATAGAAGCCTCTCACAAGTGTCTTGCCTAGCTTACCCTGTCAGAAACAAGGAGTTCTTCTTGGAGATAGGGTTCTGTAATACATGCTTGACTGCAGTATTACACCAAAAGCATGACAAGGTCAAGAAAGTAATCTCCTATGCGAGTAAAACTTTATCCTCTGTGGAGGAAAAATTCAACGATTGTGAGAAGGCACTCCTGGCAACGGTGTGGGCATTGATGAATTACCGCCCGTTTATCCAGGGGGAACACATCATAGTGGAGACTCCACACCAGCCTTTGCAATATCTCCAAAGTGACAGAATACGGGCCGGAAATGTGAGTAATTCCCAAATTACTTCCTGGATTCTGTCAATGCAAGGCTTTCCTGTGGAGGTCAGATATGGCCAAAACAAGAAGAGTCCCCTCGCGCAAGGTCTGGCTGACTTGCATGATTGTGCCAGAGAAAACTGTCTCGAGGACGAAAGTCTAAAAATCAAGGACAACATGGAGGCATACCTTAATGCCCCAGACAAAGTCTTTGAAGAAGACAAGTGTGAGGGAATGCCCAGTGTCTATGTGGATGGATGCTCTTACCATGTTGACAACAACGGGGAAAAAGAACTTGTGGCTAAAGTAGTCAAGTGGCAGAGTTGATGCCTGTGCATCAAGCCATCCTCACTGCTGTCCAAAATCAACTCCACAAACTGGTCATAATCACAGATTCAGATTATGTACGGAACAGGTTCATGGAGCACCTGGTTAATTGGAAAACCAGAGGCATGCTATGTGCCAATAACAAACCCTTGAAACATGGGAAGTTAATTCAAAATATTGATGATCTGGCCACCTCGAATGGGATGACCATCTACTGGAAAAAGATAAAGGGTCATTCCAAAGTAGAGGGACCAGACAAAACTGGAAATGACTTAGCTGATCAGCTGGCCAAAACCGGGCCACCCAAGGGGATCTAATAGAGATCGAGTCCCTGTTGGCGGAAATCCAGGTCACTGCTATCACTAGGTCCCAGACAAATTCTCACAATGATCTTTCAACTGCACAATGGATTAAGGAGACCACTGATGCTGATTTGATTACGGCTCAGAAAGGGATCCAATAATTGGTAAGTTTTATCAACTTATTGAGGACCCTGAGAACTTTCCCCTGACAGATACCGATTACATTGGGAAAGAGGACCTCAGGGTGTTGATGAAATGTCCAAAAATGTTCCGAATCCAAGACGGTTTGTTGGTAAGGAAATCCCTAGCTGGCAATGATCAGTGGGTGGTTCCTACCTCATTCCGAAGCCTGATGTTAAGTCATGCCCATGATGCGGCCACAGCCGCTCATAGGGAGTTTCATACAACACTTGAAATCTTAAGAGAGGTTGCATACTGGCCACAGATGGGGCAGGACCTCGACAAATACTTGAAGGGGTGTCTTGTGTGTGCACAATTTCAGCCAACATCCCTCACACACTGTTCGCCTCTCCAAAAGAGGGGGATGACACTGCCATGGTCAGATTTGCAAGTAGATTTCATTGGGCCCGTGATTCGCTCCTCTAGGGGAAATAAGTACATGTTGACCGTGACATGCTTATTTACTAAATAGGTGGAATGTCTCCTGGCCCCAAACTGCAAGGCAGAAACAGCAGCTTCCCTGATGATCAACCACATCTGTTCGCATTTTGACTACCCCAAAGGATTGAGTCAGATAGAGGTAGCCATTTCACCAGCGAAGTAATGACAAAGATGTGGGAGATACTTGGGGTTAAAAGGAAGCTACATATTGCATACCAGCCAGCCTCTAGTGGTGCAGTAGAACGATACAACAAAACCATTGTGAGCATATTAAAAAAGTTTGTGGCAGATTCTGGGCCAAGTGGGGATATTCGATTACCTCTTGTTCTAATGGCCATCAGATCTACCCCTTCATCTGCAACTAAAATGTCACCATTTGAGCTGATGACTGGACACAGGAAGGTGCTTCCCCAGCATCTGCTCTATAGAACCCAAGAGCAGACATTGATCAATGCCTCCACAACACAGGAGTATGTTGAAAGGTTAAGAAAACACCTTCAACATGCTTTTGCCTATGCTCAGCGAAATCTATAAAGATCAGCCGACAGCATGAAGACCCACTATGACTTAAAGACTACCAGGAAAGAATACAATGTGGGAGACCGGGTCTATCTGTACAATTTCCAAAGGTACCAGGCCAAACAGCAGAAATCTCTGCCTACCTGGAAGGGACTTTTTGAAATTGTAGACAAGGTCTCACCAGTCGCCTACAAGATCTGTATCCCCAAAGGCAGTTTGGCAGAAGTGGAAGACAAGTGGGTCCATATTAATCAGCTAAAGTGTTGCCATTCTAGGCACACTCTGCAAAACTGGAGGAGTCTTCTGGGACTTGAGAGGGAGCCACTCCAGATCCATAAAATTCCAACCCTAAAATATTCCACTTATAGTCTATAAAATACAATAATGCAAATGACTCCTGATTTATAAAATGTATATGTCTGCCCCACTACATTAATAGTGGTGGGGAAATGTCTACAAATATGTTTTTTGCTTTGTCATCCTAGGAGAGAGGGAGAGAGAGAAAGAGAGAGAAATACAAACCATGGAGACTAACCAAGGAGGATAACCCGGGGACCGGGAGCAAAGAGCCAAGGGACCCGGAGTATCGCTCAATACTCCCATCAGGACTGGCGAGGAGAACCGATCGATCCACCCCGGATGGAGGAAAAGATGCTGAACTTTGCCATTTTTGGAATCCGAAGAGATGAGGCTGACATCCCAGTCTTGCGAGTTTCCATTGATGGAAGATCAACGGCCATCGCAAGAGGGGGGCTTGTGGGATGTCTTAACCCACTAATCCAAGCCCTGCAACATCACTGTGCATTGCTGGCAGCAGCAACATCATCATGGCTGCCAGAAAGCATGCTGTTCTACAGAAATCACCAGAAAGTGTGCAGTGAAAACCTGAAAAATAGGCCCCCATCTACTTTTACCTATGTCAGTGGTAACACAGGAGACCACTGCCAAAACCCATTATTCTGCTGTCCACAGAGCAAAATAATTGCAAAAGAAATAGAGCTAGTTTCAAAAATCTGTTTTTATTTGGTGTCAAATTTGCACAAATCATGGCTTACAAACCACCCAAAAAGATCCAACCTCCTTGTTGGGTGGTCAACATCATTCTCCTGCAAGAATCTACATAAATATAAGGTCCACGAAGTGTATCTATATCTGAACAAAGTCCACTTTTGAGGATTGCTTGCTGGAAGAACCCTGTCAAAAATGGGTGCAATACCGTTACTCACCTCTACCAGAAGCCGGCGTTTTAAAACCATTTTGTGTAAAGTTGAACATTGAGCCCAAACTATGCCAAAGAAAGACTTGCTATCAGAAGCCTAAGAGGTGGATACAATTTAAAACTATATTCTGAAAAGGCTTGAAGCAAGAAATTGTTTAATGTATGTGTTAAAAATGTGAGTTCTATTATAAGATAAAACAGTGTTTGGACATTGGGTTTCAGAGTTAAATGTTTCCCACACTGGGTTCAAACGAATTCCACACCTTCTCCCTGGACAAAGGAGACTTCCCCATGCCCTTGGCTTAGAGATTGACAGGCTGGTGTCAAAAGGAACTGGGAGTGGCACCCTGGCCTGTTGCTCTCAGTGCAGACAAACGAATCCTTGGGCTGAATAGAAAGTGCTAATTTGGGTGTGACTGACCACAAACTGCTAGCAGGAAGAAAGACATGTGACCTCTAAGTCAGCCCAGACCTTGGAGGCAGTGACAAACCATTGTGTGGATTCAGAAAGCACAGCACATGTATGTTTTAGAAAAAATGCTTATAACAAATTGCACTGCACTGAACTGACCAAAATGTGAAACTTTGAGATTGTTAATATGAAAAATTTGCTCACAGTTGAAGACTAAGCTGGACTCTGTGTGATGTTCTGAGACCAAACCCCAGAATTATTCATATTGTAGCTCCTGTGTTTATGCCAGGAACCTAAAAAATTACAGAATTGTGCTCAGATGGGGTGTGCATGCATGTCTAAAAATTAGTGCAGAAATAATATTGAGAAACCCACCAAAACGCACAAAAAGTGGCCATTTCTGAACCAAAGCTCTTAGGAAGATGATAGTTGAACAGAAATATGTCATGTGATTTATGTAATATTAATAGTTGTGGATATTGTAAATATGTGTTTTATGAAAAATAAGATATACTGTACAGAGACAAAGGGGAGTGTTTTCCCCCAAGCCATAAAGATGACACAGGATCCTTTCTCTAATCAGGGGACAGGGAATCCTCTAACCTATCAGATCCCTAGAGTTTTGGGCATTGTAGAATCAGCCTCCTAACCCACTTTTGAAATACATATAAAGAGACTGCTGAGGACAGATAGGACACACACTTTCCACTTCTCAACTGATTTCTTGGCTATGCACCCTGCAGGAAGATCCAGACTCCAGACATAGACCAGAACTTAGAATCCAGACACCAGTACTTGAAGCAGAGAGGCCTAAACCACAAGCTGAACTTTTTTCAGAGGCCTTCAGAACCTTTTGCAACCTGATTCTAACCACTGAACGTCCAAAGGGCTCTCACATTCAACAGCCGGGCTGTGCTATTTCGCTATTCTAGCCAGGAACCCTGTGCTAGAATCAAGATCCAGACCCAGAAAGCAGAGCTGTATCCAGAACCCGTCAGATCCAGTCCAAGAGACCGCACAGACCGCAGTGCAGTGCTGAGAGCAGAACTAAGACCTGTCCGGTGGCTAGAGAACCCGAGCCAAACCCTTGACCAGATTTTTTATGGGGCCCACTCCATTCCAAAGCCATTGGAGTGAGTATCTAGTCTAGAACTGTGCATAACTAATCTCTTAGTTTAAAGTAACCCAATCCAACCATTCCAACCTATCCATAACTGCATTATTGAATCTCTTTTGTCTATTCTAAATTCTTCTCTCCTCCACATAATTCTTGATAATTGTAGCAATAATCATCTTGGCGCTAATATATATTTTCTGGAGAAAGGCAATCGTCTTGTTCAGACAGAAACCATCCGGAGGCGCCTCTGGATAGGTGGCTGGGCTGTCGTGTAGTTTGCGGCTCCATAGACTCTTTAGTGTTAAGAAATCTTTGTTGCTAATCTTTAAAGTGCATCTGTCATTTTGAATCTTGACTTTATTTTTGAAAATTCTATCTTCACAAAAACCTCTGTAAGTTCTAAACCGCACGTCCTAGAACCAAAATGTAACTGTCATTTTGAAGATAAGATCCAAAGCTTTCCAAAGAACCTGAAACGACATTGCAATTCATTACAGTTATTCTGTAATCGCATTTCACGCACACAGAAAAATTACCACAAATTGCAATTTAGCTCCATTTAACTACATGTCACAATTAGGGGTGTCACGGTATTAGTTTTATGACGGTACAATAACCTTCTTGCCAAATGACGGTATATCATGGTTATTGCGGTATAGCAGGTGGAGTTAACTAATCTTAACAAATATTTTCTAAAAGGTCATACATTGTCAGATTTTTCATCACAAACAAAACCAGGCACCCAGGGCCAGAATTGGGCTTTTCAATATACTTTCCACTGAAATGCCACCCCTTGCTTCCACCAAACTCAAACACATGTGCGGAGAGGAGGAGGGGCGGGGGGAGCCCTGCTGCGATTGGCAAAGCAAACTGAATGGCTTTTCTTAAGTGGTCATTTAGGCTTTTAGCCCCCCCACTGGCTACTGGTGAACATGTTGCCATTTTGATAACCTGCATGATCAATGGAGTCTGATGGTAGTATACGCTTGTGCGCATACACACGAACACGCACTCTCTCTTTACGATACAGCCTTTAGTTTACTTGCGGGCCAATTGGTGTTCAGTAATCATGGACATGTTACACCTTAGTATGGCAGCAGGGAATACCCACAGAGATGAGTAAATTTCGCAGTGTGACTTATTATATGTAAATTCAATGATGGAACCAGGGAAATCCCCCATTGTCATATGTTTAGAAAACTTTATCCATTATAAATATATAAACCTCAAAGCCGCCAACCCAAAATAAACCCTTTTCCTTCTTGGCACTGTATTTATTCTTCCTATTGCTAACCTACTGATTTTGTGTCAGGCACGTGTGGTTTATGGAATGGCATTTAAAAATTGCTCCAACTGAAACTACTTGGCAGACGGCACATCCAACACTGCAAGACCAAGACTGCAAGACCAAGACTGCACAGCACTTGCTTACTGCAGCCTTTCCAAATCAGATTGAAAAGCACACTTAACGGTATGAACGGTATACCGGTATAAACAATGTGACGGTTATTATTGTTCAATTAAGTGGTTCACGGTATCTTTAACAGTATACCGTAATACCGCTACATCCCTAGTCACAATAGCTGTTTCTTGTTTTCAACTGCTGAATTTTGTTTCAATCTGATAATCATTCATGAATCATTGCTAGTGTTGACCTGAACCAATCCAAGGTAACTATCACTTATCCTGGATCTCCTTTAGCAAATTAAAATAATTTTAGCATATTTTCCTTTTCATTGCAATCACATTCAAAATTATTTTTGCCTGTTTTAAGATCATACCCATTTTCTCTAAGCTTGCTGGGGGAACTGGGATTGAATTGCATAATTGATGCTATTCCTGAAACCTGTGTGCCCTTATTTCCATCTCTTCATATTGCATAGCGGGGGGAGTGAGTAGTCACAGGGGAAAAAGTGATTATATTGTCTTTTGATAGAAACCATATCTAGTTTTATTTCCGTGTTGCATTGTTCCTGTCTTGCATTTCCTTGAACCCATTAAAAGTATTCTGTGCTACCTTATCCTTTCTATTCCTACTCCTAACTGATTAAAGAGGTTGTTGATATCGTAATATTACCCATTGATGATCACCGTTCATATTCATAAGTGTGCTATTCAGATATTATTTTATTCATAAAAGTGTGATATCTATATATTGTTCCATTCTTCAAATAAACCTTTCAATTTGCAAAACAAACCTACTTCTTGGCTCAGTGAGGTCGAGGAGATTCAAAGAGAGGGGCGTTAAATAAGGGTTCATCATCCAAATTTAAAGAACTTTGACATAAAAATATATAAATAATGGCTTCAATTGGGCATCCCATACTAGGCAGTGACTTAGTTGGAGTGCTGGATTGAAGTCACTTACACACCAGGCATAGTAATGTTACTGCTTGTATTGTTTCTCCTTTTTTTTCCTTCCCTTTCCTCTCCTTTATTGTTCTATGCACTTGTACTATCTGTTATGATTTGATAGTCATTTTTCACATTCTGATTTGTTTCAAGGACCTGTAAGAATGTTACTGTATTTTCCCATGCTCCTTCCCTCATTGAAGCGCTTTGAAGCACATTGTGCATAGGTGCTATACAAATAAACAATCCATCAATCAATCAATCAATCAATTAGGTTGCGTGGAAATATTGTTTACATTTTCAAAGAGTACATTTTAAAATCACTTTGCAGAAGTACTAGGTTTTCCTAGTTTCTGCCTGCTGGGTACAGCTTGTAAAGGAAATCCCTGAATGTAGACAAAGTACCAAAGGAGACTGATTAACAGTGTTTGTCGCAGCTGCCTGCATTGCCCAGCTTGCATAGGGCAGCAGAGTGCAGCAATGGATATATTTGTTTGAGGTTCCAATTTGATTATTTCATTTAAATGCCACAACAATGTGCCACATGATACAGATCGTTAGTCTTCATTTCCCATTGCGTGAAAGCTATACTTCACAGGAGTTATGGCATTCTTGTGAATCATGGGTCATAATTAATGGGGATGATATCCTCCCTTTGACATATGTGTTTAACACAGCTAAGCCTGAGTACACAGATCCTGAGGGCTCCCAACAGGTGAGTGACGTAGTATTTTTGAATGTGTGTGTCTTGCCCTTATCCACCCCTGATCTACAAAATCCTGTTTGCAAAGACACAGCCGCTCCTCCAACCTAACAGAGAATCTTCTACCTCACCCGTGTTTTCTAGAGGGTTTTCATCCCTGAGCTTTCTTTAGAGTTGGTATTAGCTCCAGGACCGCGGAGATGAGAAAAATTGATCTGTACTCAATATAAACTGCCCTAAATATGGGCCCATTTCTCCGCCCCTGTGCTTAATTTCTGTTACCTTCATCCAAAGGGGACTCCTCCTATGGGCTCCATGCACAATCCTAGATACGTTGGACACTCCCAGAATCCTGATAGGGAATCATTACTATTAGGGTTGACAGAATGTAAGCCCTCTTTTGCCTCATCAAGGGGCAAATCGCGCTCAACCTGTAAAGACAAAAGGAAGGGGCCTTTTCACATGCTGAGAGCTTGGCTTGCAGATGTGCAAATAAATGGCACAGCTGGGCTGGACAAAAAGCATGTACATCTTCAAATCAACACCTCACTTGTACTTGTTTGGGGACAGATCATATCTAATAAATCCTTCATGGCTAATGTCAGTAATTAACAAAACATAGAAAATAAGAAAGGCAATTGTAGACTTTGCAGTCCGCTACTCTTGGCCCTTACAAAGTGTGTGAGAACCCCAGCACACACTGCTACATCTATCCACATGTTTCTCGCATTCCCCATGCAGTCTATGGGCCCTCAGTTTGATGGCAACATTCCTGCAGGTTACACACAATGACAATGTATGTCTCCAAATACTAGGCCCGTCCCGCATCTGGGGTGCCTCTACAGATGCTCTCTTTCCAGATGTAATCATAAACACAGCTGCACTCTCTACATAACAAATACTGCACCCCGCCCCTTCACGATATCTGTGTTTTTTCTCTGGTTGCATTAGCAGCATCAGCTGGTGTGGCTATAGCAAATGAGCACCTGACAGCACGACTCTCACGCAGAAAGAGAGAGGAAGAGACAGAGAAAGAACGACTGAGAGGAAAGAGAGGGGATGATAGTGAGCAAGAGAGATCAGCGTATGATACAACAGGTACGGTTAGTAAAGAAATGAAGCATCCAATCATTAACAAATAGTTGCTATTTCATGTAAACTGTGGGATGTGTTTACCCATGCATCCAAGCCCTACCATAAAACTGTGCAGTACTGCCATGGAAAACATCATGATGGCCAGAACTCCCCAGAGAGTGCGCAGGGAAAACATGAAGAATAGGCTGCCACCCATTTTTGCCTATGTTGTGAGCACAGGAGGACACTGCCTAAAACCACCATTGGGCTACACACACAGTAGCCTGAAACCATTGGGAATGGCAATGCTGATTGCCAAAAGCAACCCAGAACTGTGGGGAATTCATTTTCTTAATGTCAAAAATGGATGCAGTACCGGTGCTCACCACTATCAGAAAGCCGGCATTTAAAAACCACCAGACTTTTGTGTAAAACTGAACAAATGAACCGAAACCAGGCCAAGGAAAGACTTGCTAAGAGGTGGATACAATGTAAAACTATATCTTGAAATGACTTGAAGGAAGTAATTATTTAATGTATATATAAAAAATAGCTGCATGTAAGTTGGATTTGAATGTAGAAAACTGGGAACTATTTGAATGTAGAAAACTGGGAACTAAAGTGACATTTAGCTGAATTATGCCTGACAACTACCCCCGACAGGAGTTGAACTGGCTCAACAACTCTTCCCAGGCCTGGCTGCATCCTGCTGGCCCCACCAAAAGGAGATCACATGGCCCTGTTGATTGAAATGGGAGTGGCCCCTGGGGACTACAGGGAACTGAACAATGGGCCTTCTTTGGCTCAGGCAAATTTATATTGGGGGGGGTCGTAAAATGGCTTCCTCTTGGGAGAAACTGGGGGGGGGCAGTGCCTCTCCTAGCAAGCTAAGCTTGGGGGAAGTGGATAAACCAGTTATTCCACCATGTGATGTGGGAAGCAACACCCCTTTTTGACCAGGGCATCATTTTAAAAAGATAACTCATAGTGCGGACTGGTCAAAATTATATAAATAATACCATTATTCTTGTGATTTTTCGGTGCACATTTTAAGAGGTGTTAGGACCCTGTGGTATGTTCTTGGGTATAGTAGCGGAAAAAAGGGTTGTTACTCCAAATGTATGCATGTTAAAAATCTGACACTTTATCATCTGAAACCCATATCCCTGGTGCACATTTGTGTAAAATCTGGAAAGGTTTAGAGGTCGTTATCTGGATGAAAAGGGGAGAATTCTGTCATCAGTGGACACGACATCGTACAAAGACAGGGATCGGATGGTTTGGTGCTACAGAAAATATGTTAACTGGACCTATAATATGAGAAAAATGGTACATAGATAAATATGTATTTGGATCAGAAATAGATTTGTGTGCAATCTGACAAGGGGAGGTTCCTCTGACCATAAAACCTACAGCATCACTCTGACACTCCATTTCTTTCCCCCAATCAAGGGAGAGAGGAAAGCTTGGCCAATGATAAGTGAGAGGGGCAGGCTAAGCTAGGCCCAGGCACACACCCATTTTCAAAACACATCAAAAAGGGCCACTGAAACCCAGGTAGGGGATTCACTTTCCACTTTCTTGCGGGACGCTTTGCCGGGAGACTCCAGACTTCAAATCCATCCACCTCCAGAGACCAGAGATCCAGAGAGACCAGAGATCCAGAGAGACCAGAACTGTGCAGTGCTGAGAGCAGAACCAGAGACCAGACCGCTGTGAGCAGAACCGCAGGAAGTCCCGTCCAACCTGACCAGACCTTGACGGCTTATTTCAAAAATATAGTGTGAGTACTCACTGTGCCAAAACCAATCTCTTAGTTTTAAATAATCTAATCTAAACTCTTTTAGCCTATTAGAACTGCCTCCTAGAATCGTGTCGTTCTGTCATCTTTAAAACTGAGAACTGTCATCTGTCATTCTGAGCTTTAAAATTTCAAATCCGAAAAACTACTTTCACAAAATCGTCCGTATCTCCGGAACCGTTTGTGCTAGGAACGAGATTTAACTTTCATCTTAAAGCTAAGATTCTAGGCTTTCCAAATAACCTAGAACCGACTTATAGTGCCTCCGTATTTACGCTCGACGCGCGCCAGTAAATTTGCCGCGATTTGACATTTTGCACAATTTCAGCCACGTGTAAAAATCAGCAGCTTCTTGCTTTCCTTTGCTAAAATTCGTTTTAACCTGCTGGTTACACATAGTGCATTGCTAAAGTGAGCCTGAACTAATATAAACTAGATATCACCCACCCTGAACCTCTAGAGGGAATTAAAAGCATTTTTAGTACATTTCTCACTTCATTGTCATCACATTCAAAGCATTTTGGGCCTGTGTTTCAAACCTCTACCTGTTTTCCTCTAAGCTTGCTGGGGGGGAACTGCATTTCGTATTGCATTTTGTTGGGATTCTTGAAGACTGTGGGCTCTCCTTCCATTTCTTACATTGCATAGGGGGGGAGTGAATTGTCATGGAAAAGTGATTACATTGGCCCTCATTAGGTCCCTGGCGGAAAGGGGTTTACGCCAGCGTAAAGCATGGCGTACCTTTCCGCCTGACTACGAGTTCGCGTAGCGCCATGGTGATTTCTACGCCTGCTTTTTGCAGGCGAAAAAATCCATGGCGCTACGGGACTTGTTGTTAATTACGCCACCGTAATTTACGATGGCGTAATTAACGCCTTCCCCACTCCCATTATACCCTATGGGGCAAAAATGGGAATGGGGAAGGGTAAATGGGGATTGGGGACTAACCGCCCCGCCAAGGTCGGAATGGGGCGGTAAGTCCGCCAACCCCCATGGCGGAGTTGGCAGCTTTGCGCCATGGACCATGGTGCAAATTGCACCATGGTCCTCCGCCAGGGTCGTAATGAGGGCCATTGTCTTTTGTTGAAGCCATATCAAGTTATTTTCCGTACTGCATTTCATTCATCATTGCGTTTCCTTGAACCATATAAAGCATTCTTTCCCACCTTATTCTTCTGTTCCTAGTCATAAGTTACATCTTGCTGATTACTGCTCATATTCACAAGTGTAATATCCATTATCAATTTATTAATAGAAGTGTGATATATATATATATATATATTGTTTACATTTTCAAATAAACCTTTTAATTTGCAAAACAAACCTACTTCTTGGCTCAGTGGAGTCAGGGGGATTCTAAGAGGAGGGTGTTATACAAGGGTTGTCAACCAGAGTACTGAACTGGACATAAAAATACATCAATAAGGGTTTTCCTCAGCATCCCAGACTAGGCATTGGGCCTCATTAACCGGTAGGCGGTGAGCCATGGCGCTATTAGCGCCATGGCTCATGCCGGTAAAATACCGGCACCGCCTTGGCGGAAAGGGGATTTACCGCCCCATTCCAAGGTTGGAGGGGCGGTAAATCCCCCTTCCGCCATTGCCCTTCCCCATTCCCATTTCTGCCCCATAGTGCTCTATGGGAATGGGGAAGGCGCTAATTACGGCACCGCAATTTTGCGGTGCCGTAATTAGCTCCGAGGTCCCTTAGCGGGTTGGATTTTAACGCCTGCAAAAAGCAGGCGTTAAATCCCCCAACCCGCAAAGGGACCTCGTAGTAAGGCGGTAGGGATTTACCGGTACCAGTATTTTACCGGTACCAGTAAATCCCTACCGCCATCCGTGTAATGAGGCCCATTGACTTAGCTGTAGTGTTGATTGAATATCGCTTACAAAGTGGGGGCTCGGAGCCGGGATATTCTGGGTTAGATTTACCACTTGTGCAGATTAATACAGTGTGCCAACTGACCAGATACACATATCCGGTTAGATCACCATGCTGTTTTACACTGTGAAAGCACCCCTCAAAGGAACGCTCTAAGGAAACGGTCTGTTTTGCAAAATAAAATACTAACTGTTGTAAGTCAGGAGGGAGATCAATCTCCAGCATGACGACCGTGGTAGATATGAAAATAGCGAAGGAGCACCTCTTACATAAGCTATTTGTGAGAGGTGAATGGACTCATCAGGACCAGGCGGTCTGGTTGCAGGCAATCGCGCAACAGGTCACTGAAACAGGGTCAGATAAATGGAGAGATCAGGGTCCCCTATATGTGGCCCTGAGCGAACTATATATGGCTCCTAAGGCAAAAGATGAACACAATAAGATTGCCAGGATAGCGGCATATTTGTATCTATATATGGAAGTCATGCATGACAAATGTGCTGAAGGCCAATATCTGGCAAATAGGCAACAGATGGCGTTAGAAAAGGCCCAATCTGACCTGGTCTCTTCTGAGCAGAGGCTGCACGGAATCCAGGAGTCAGAAAATGACAGCAGACAGTACATCACTAAAATAAAGGAGGATATGGAAAAGGCTGACCAGGATACCAGATTTCTGGCCTTGCAGAAGGAGTACCAAGAAGGTTTGGACTCCCTTCTGCAGAGCCAGAAAAAGCTGGAGCAACAACTGGACTTCAACAGGGCATGCACAGAGCAGGTAGCCACCCTGCAAATTCGATTAGACAGAGAGAAAGAGGAAAGCAATAAATTGATTCTGAAAGACCTGGATACCCAGGCAGAGTTTGATCAGGAGCGCCAGAAAGCTGGTGCCTTCCAAAGGCAAAGGGACGACACAGCGGCACAGATGCAGGCTCTTAGTCAGGAAAGGGATACCTTAGGCCAGGAAGTCTGCCACTTAAAAAGGAAAATGGAAGAAAATCACCTGGCCCTCCAGGGACTGGGTGACCTCAAAAAAGAACACCAGAACTTGTTAGAGCACACCAGGAGGGTAGAGGATGCTCTGGCAAGAAAGGAGCAGGCCAATAGGGACACAGCTCAGGAGGTAACCCTCATGCAGCAAAGACTGACCCAGTACTCCAGGACCAATCAGGAGGCACAGAGAGAGAATGAGGCTCTCTGCCAGCACAATGATAGGCTCCAGCAACAGGTAGCGATACAGGAGAGACTGATAGAGTCTAGTAAGGCCTTAACTGAGGAACTGAAAGCGCAGGCTCTTGCATTGCAACAGGGAGCAGGGGCGGATAGAGATGAGGTTCGCTGGGAAAGAGAAACTCCTGAGCATAACCTCAGGAGCCCTAGTGCCAGAGGCCTTCACCTCTACCAGTCCCTGGACTCTGCCACCCCCATGTTCCCTGGCGCACATGAGCATGGGGCCACAGGGATGGCAGATTACTATCCAGCTAAAAGTATGGGGCTCATAGGCCAGTACCACCCAGGAATGGAGGGGCGGGCATCCGGGTATGGGCACCCAAGCACAGTGCAATTTAGTGGGGAACCCCAGGAGAGTAGGCCCACTAAGGGCATCCTGAAAACCTCTGCCCAGTTAGGTCAGTGGGGGGGGAAACCCATTAAATCCTGGTAGCAAGGAGGGATCTGAAGACTCCTCTGAGCGTCACAGGACACAGGAGACCAGGTCCTCACATTCTGCCAGCCATTCCCAGGCTCGCAGAATCCAGGAAAACCTGGAAGATCAGACGGGCACCTCTGGGAGCAGCGCTTATGAGTCGGAGGATGAATGGACCAGGGTTACCCGAACCAATAAGGCCAAAAAGGCAAAAAGGGCCTTGCTTAAGGACCCATTGAAACAAATAAAGGCAATAAGGAGTGTCATCACACCTTATCATAAGAACGCCAAGTATTCTGTTTGGGAACACTTGGAGCTCTATGAGCAAATGATGGAGAATTTCCATTTGAAGGACAGCCAAAGCTGTATTCAATATGTAAAGTGGACTTTCTCACCAGAATACTCCAGTTTCTTTGCGGGGCTGGAGGATCAAAACCATTCAAGGTGGTCCACATACAGGGCGGCCATCTTGAAACATTTTTCTGTGCACAGAAATCCTCAAGAGGCTCGCAAGGCATTCTACAATTTGCAATGTGGGGAGGATCAGGCCCCACAAGAATTTGTGCAGGAGTTAAAGCGTGCTTTTGCACAGACTACAAAAAGGGTGCGCACAGACAGCAAAGAGTTTGTTAATACTTTTTTCCATGCCTTGCCCAAATACATCATGACCCAGCTAGTGAGAGATTTTCACGAGAAGAGGTCACTAGACTGGGTCATTGAACAGGCTACCCGGATCTATGAGGTGCAGAAGCCCATAGAAAATAAAAATAATGCGCAGAAAAACCTAAAAACCAACAGCACCCCTACTGCTGCCAAGGTGGCAGAGGTAAAGGTTACCCCGTTTTAGATTTGGAGATGGGGGGGCCTAAAAACCTGCCTGCATCTAATAACTCTAACACCAGAAGGCCCTCGGGCCAGTCACAGACAGGGAGTCAAGGAGGTAGTCCCTCGAATGGGGTCCCCTGCTCTCCTGATTATGTAAATCCCCGCTACAAGGGAAACCGACCCATCCTGGGTTATGTGTGGACTCCTCCAGCCCAAGGGGGGGGGTCCGGCCAAGCACCTAACCCAGGGAATTTCCCTCCTAACTTCCCCCAGGAGGGCAGAAATTCACCAAACCCTGGGCAGAATTTTTTCCCCAGGTATCCACTCAATTTTCAGCCCCAAAATCATCCATCCTTCTTTCCCCAATTCCCTGAGCCCAGACCACCTAATCCGGGAGAGGGGAGGCCAGGGTGGAGGGGTACCCAAATCTTCCCAATCCGGGGTATTACCCAAGAAGGGATAGCTACCCTTCCCGGGATCAGCCCAGGGCAGAAAATAGTGCCCCGCATCAGCCTGAGCGGGTTTCACAACTTGAGTGCCAGGTCCAAAATATGGCACGGGATCTGGGTCACATACTGAGGGCTCAACAGAACCCTCAGATGAGCATGCCACCACAGAATGCCCCAAACTCTGGGCCTGGTGCTCCAGAACAATGACGGGGGCAGCACCCCGATAACCCACCGGTTCCCAGGGAGGAGGCACAAGGGGAAGGGGGGTGTAAAGCCTTGGAGGAAGCTTCCTTCCCAACTTGTAAACAGCCCCTGGAAAACCAGGAACCGGAAACAAAATCTCCTGCCCCTGAAAGCCTGCCTCCCAAGGAGCAGAGGGGGGATAGGAGAAACAAAGGACCCAAACAGACCCACTTTGTGGAGGAGGTACAGGTCTTCCAATTTGAGGGAGAGGGATCCTCAGAAGATCCTGGGAAAAGGATCTTCTCCTTCAAAGATGGGGGAACTCCTCCCAAGGAAAAATGGGTCCCAAGGGATGCCAATTCAGACTGGGGAGATGTGGAGACTGTGCTACCGCCGCCCATCATCTCATCCCAGAACCGAAAATATCAAAATCAAATTAGGTCAAACCCATCCTGATGACTGCCTCCAAAAAGAGGGGGGCGGCCCAGAACCCGAAACCATTTCCAGTTGCCAAATTTTTCTTTTAGATTCCCAAGGCTCTCCACAGAATTCTGCCCAAATCTCTTCTCTTGCAATGTCCAAAATCAGAAAATTGGCCCACCAGTTGCCCAAAAATGTGCATTATCTGTGCCCCCTTGAGGAGAAAGAGGGAAGATATTACGCCCCGGTACAAGTACAGGGGCAGGGTACAATTTTGGCACTGGTGGACACTGGATCCCAAGCTACCCTTCTGTCCAAAAGGGCCTTTGATAAACTAAATGCAGGAAGGGGGGAGAATTACCGTATTCCTCTCACCTCTCTTCCTGGACAACTGCAGAACTTTGACGGGAAGGAAATTCCTGTCGAGGGGACTGCAGATTTGGACATTTAAATTGGGCGTCACAGGTTGAAACACCCAGTCATAGTAGTGACTCCAGAGGACACCCCTTGTTTACTAGGGAACGTCCTCCTGAGAACGTTGTCACCCCTAATAGATTGTGTAAACAAGGTCCTCTGGACCCAGACTAGCTGACCAATAAAATTAAAACAGAGTGTCAACCATATTAGTTTAAACGGCACGTGCCACATGGTTGAACAAAAATCTGACCAAGTAGAATTTCACTTCCATAACAACCAAATTCCAGATGTGACAGTAATAGCAGTAGGACAACAGACTGGTGATGGGGGGTCCTCTCTATTTCTGAAAATCAACCTTCCTTCCAGTCTAAGGTGGTATTCCACACTGGAAGGAAACACTCTGAAATTCTTTACCAATCCACAATCAGACACTCCCACTCCTATAGTCCAGAAAGATGTGAAATCAGCTCAGATCCTGGCTGATATTCAGCAATTTGGAGATCAGTTGTTCATCCCTGTTCAGTTAAATGATGGGAAGGACTCTGTTCTCGCTCGAGTGTGTGTGAACAACGGTAAGAGCTTCATCAGCGAAGCCATGTTCCGCCAACTCCCAAAAGATCCAGCCATTCCCACATTCAAACTGATAGACAAATGGGAAATGGATCTGGAAACACCCAATTCCAAACATCTCCTGCCAAGCAGGTGTATGCTCAAAATCTCCATTGGCAACAAGAGCATAGTCCATAATTGTTGGGTCGTGCGAGATGTCACTGCTGCCTTTTATATAGGTAGTGACATTCTCAATCGCTTTGCCATTAGTTTGGACCTAATAAACTTCAAAGCTTGGTCCCGATTACCGGATAATCTCATGGGCTTTGATGATCAAGAAAAAGCATTTAGGTCAGCTCAATTGATACATTATGCAGTTGAAATTCAGCTTAAAGAGGAAGTCACCATCCCAGAAAGGACCCGACAATTCTCCCTGGAAGTGAAAGTTAAAAGAGGACAAAAATTGAAAAACCCTGATGCTTATTTTCATCTAAATGCTTCTCTCCAACAGCAAGAATTAGGGGTAAACCAAACACCATTAGTCAACATAGAACACAACACCATTCCAATAGAGGCGGATAACAGCGACTTACAGAGTATTACTCTAGCCGCAGGCACCATCATTGGAATGGCGGTTGATGACCGACATTTCTCCATTGATTTAGGAAATGAACTGTTAGGACCAATCCCAAGGACTGTTTTGACAGTGACAGTGAGGACAATACAACACCAGACAGGATTTTCACCCGGCATGGGGGGAACTTCCTGGTGTACACTTCTTGCTCTTATGGCAAGGAAGATGTGACTTGTGACTTCAGGAGGGATGAGGTGATTTTCCAGGTCCATGAGGGCTGCCTTTCCCACCTGAAGCCTCCAGTCCAAATCAGCACTCTGACCAGGGACTTCTCCACCGAGCTGGAAGAGGCCGCTGAGATAGCAAAACCAGAAGTCTTTCCAGGCTTCAGGCAGATGGTGGAAGAGAGAGTCAACCTGGCTGATGCCTGCATGACTCTGGAACAGAAGCAAAAGTTGAAACAAGTTTTCTTGGATTTCCAAGATCTCTTTGCGGTAGACTCATATGACTGTGGTCGCACCGACATCCACACAACAACAATTCCCACGGACCCTGGCATGACTCCAGTGTTTGTGAAGCAATATCACTTGCCTCTCGCATCCATGGAGTCCCTTCCGGAAATAATTAAGAACCTTGAGTCCCGGGGAATAATCCGTCCAGTACATGGCACCTTCAATAATCCGGTGTTGGGAATATTGAAGCCAAACGGCCAGTGGAGACTCTGCGCCGACCTTAGGGAGCTCAACAAACGGTCCATACTTCCCGATGGCCTCTGCCCTACATTGACCAAGGGCTGGCCCAGTTCAGGGGTCACAGGTATTCACAGCAATAGACCTGACCAATGGATACTGGACCGTGCCTGTCAGTAGGGAGGACCAATACAAACTGGCTTTTACCTTTGGGGGCCAGCAGTACACATGGACCCGGACTCCCTTCGGATACCTCAACTCCGGCAATGAGTTCAATATTTTCCTACATAAGGCCATGCCCGATCTGGGTGCGAGGGGTAACCTGGCTTATGTAGATGATGTCCTCATCAAAAGTTCATCTGTGGAGGAACACATAGCGGAGATCCGTTATGTTCTGACACAGTTGAGGGCCGCCGGAGCAAAACTTTCCTTTCAGAAAGCACAGTGGTGTAGAACCCGTGTTAATTTCTTGGGGCATGAGATTACTCCTCAGGGTCTCTGCCCCCAGGAAAAGAAAGTGGAAGCACTCCAGAAACTGAAAGACCCCACCACTCTGCGGGAACTAAGCAGCATCCTTGGACTGACTAATTACAGCAGAAAGTTCATTGAGGGCTACGCAGAGATCACCAGACCCCTGATTCATCTCGTGAAGGGGGGGTCAAGTGGAAATGGGGTCCAGAATAAGCCGAGGCAGTAAGACAACTCAAAAGAAGCCTCTCACAAGCGCCTTGCCTAGCTTACCCTGTCAGAAACAAGGAGTTCTTCCTGGAGCCAGGGTTCCAGGAAGAACTCCTTGTTCTACACGCTACACATTGCTTACAGGCCAGCTTCTTCTGGAGCAGTGGAGGGATACAACCGAACCATTGTGAGCATATTAAAAAAGTTTGTGGCAGATTCTGGGCCAAGTTGGGATATCTGATTACCTCTGGTCCTAATGGCCATCAGATCTACCCCTTCATCTGCAACTAAAATGTCACCATTTGAGTTGATGACTGGACGTAAGATGGTGCTTCCCCAGCATTTGCTCTACAGGACCCAAGAGCAGACATTGATAAATGCCTCCACAACTCATGAGTATGTGGAGAATTTAAGGAAACACCTTCAGCATGCTTTTGCCTATGCTCAGCGTAATCTAGAAAGATCAGCTGATAGCATGAAAACCCACTACGACCACCAGGAAGGAATATACTGTGGGAGACCGGTCTATCTATACAATTTCCAAAGGAACAAGGCCAAACAGGGAACATTTTTGCCTACGTGGAAGGGGCTCTTTGAAATTATAGACAAGATCTCCCCTGTTGCCTACAAAATCCGCATACCCAAAGGTAATTTGGCGGAAGGTGAAGATAAGTGGGTCCATATTAATCAGCTGAAGTGTTGCCATCCCAGGCACCCTCTGCAACAACTGGAGGAATCCACTGGAATCCCAGAGGGGGCCGCTCCAGAGTAATTCAGTTCCAACCTTAAAATATTCCACACATAGCATATACAATTCTGTGATTCTTGTATATATATATATATGTTCTTGTCTCCTAATTTAAAAAAGAAAATGTATACGTTCATATCTTCTGATTTATAAAATGTATATGTTCGCCACACCATTAATAGTGGTGGAAAAATGTCTAGGAATGTGTATTGCCGCTTTGCTTTATCATCCTAGGAGAGATGAAACCATGGAGACTGACCACGGAAGGCGACCCGGGGACCGGGAGCAAAGATCCGAGGGGCCCGGGGTACTGCCCAATCCTCCCATCAGGACCAGCAAGGAGAACTGATTGATCGACTGGAGGGAGGAAAAGATGCTGAACTGTGCCATCTTTGGAATTGGAAGAAGAGGAGGCGAACATCCCAGATCTTGCGAGTTCCATCAGTGAAAGATCAGAATGGCCATCGCAAGAGGGGGGGCTTGTGGGATGTTTTTACCCATGCATCCAAGCCCTACCATAAAACTTTGCAGTACTGGCATGGAAAGCATCATGATGGCCAGAACTCCCCAGAGAGTGCACAGGGAAAACATGAAGAATAGGCTGCTACCCATTTTTGCCTATGTTGTGAGCACAGGAGGACACTGCCTAAAACCACCATTGGGCTACACACACAGTAGCCTGAAACCATTGGGAATGGCAATGCTGATTGCCAAAAGCAACCCAGAACTCTGGGGAATTCATTTTCTTAATGTCAAAAATGGATGCAGTACCGGTGCTCACCACTATCAGAAAGCCGGCGTTTTAAAACCACCATACCTTTGTGTAAAACTGAACAAATAAACCGAAACCAGGCCAAGGAAAGACTTGCTAAGAGGTGGATACAATGTAAAACTATATTATGAAATGACTTGAAGGAAGTAATTATTTAATGTATATATAAAAAATAGCTGCATGTAAGTTGGATTTGAATGTAGAAAACTGGGAACTAAAGTGACATTTAGCTGAATTCTGCCTGACAACTACCCCCGACAGGAGTTGAACTGGCTCAACAACTCTTCCCAGGCCTGGCTGCATCCTGCTGGCCCCACCAAAAGGAGATCACATGGCCCTGTTGATTGAAAGGGGAGTGGCCCCTGGGGACTACAGGGAACTGAACAATGGACCTTCTTTGGCTCAGGCAAATGTTATATTGGGGGGGCGTAAGGTGGCTTCCTCTTGGGAGAAACTGGGAGGGGCAGTGCCTCTCCTAGCAAGCTGAGCTTGGGGGAAGTGGATAAACCAGTTATTCCACCATGTGATGTGGGAAGCCACACCCCTTTTTGACCAGGGCATAATTTTAAAAAGATAGATAACTCATTGTGCGGATTGGTCAAAATTATATAAATAATACCATTATTCTTGTGATTTTTCGGTGCACATTTTAAGAGGTGTTAGGACCCTGTGGTATGTTCTTGGGGATAGTAGCGGAAAAAAGGGTTGTTACTCCAAATGTATGCATGTTAAAAATCTGACACTTTATCATCTGAAACCCATATCCCTGGTGCACATTTGTGTAAAATCTGGAAAGGTTTAGAGGTCGTTATCTGGATGAAAAGGGGAGAATCAGTGGACACAACATCGTACAAAGACAGGGATTGGATGGTTTGGTGCTACAGAAAATATGTTAACTGGACCTATAATATGAGAAAAATGGTACATAGATAAATATGTATTTGGATCAGAAATAGATTTGTGTGCAATCTGACAAGGGGAGGTTCCTCTGACCATAAAACCTACAGCATCACTCTGACACTCCATTTCTTCCCCCCAATCAAGGGAGAGAGGAAAGCTTGGCCAATGATAAGTGAGAGGGGCAGGCTTAGCTAGGCCCAGGCACACACCCATTTTCAAAACACATAAAAAGGGCCACTGAAACCCAGGTAGGGGATTCACTTTCCACTTTCTTGCAGGACGCTTTGCCGGGAGACGCCAGACTTCAAATCCATCCACCTCCAGAGACCAGAGATCCAGAGAGACCAGAGATCCAGAGAGACCAGAACTGTGCAGTGCTGAGACCAGAACCAGAGACCAGACCGCTGTGAGCAGAACCGCCGGAAGTCCCGTCCAACCTGACCAGACCTTGACGGCTTATTTCAAAAATATAGTGTGAGTACTCACTGTGCCAAAACCAATCTCTTAGTTTAAAATAATCTAATCCAAACTCTTTTAGCCTATTAGAACTGCCTCCTAGAATCGTGTCGTTCTGTCATCTTTAAAACTGAGAACTGTCATCTGTCATTCTGAGCTTTAAAATTTCAAATCCGAAAAACTACTTTCACAAAATTGTCTGTATCTCCGGAACCGTTTGTGCTAGGAACGAGATTTAACTTTCATCTTAAAGCTAAGATCGTAGGCTTTCCAATGCCTCCGTAATTACGCTCGACACGCGCAAGTATATTTGCCGCGATTTGACATTTTGCACAATTTCAGCCATGTGTAAAAATCAGCAGCTTCTTGCTTTCCTTTGCTAAAATTGGTTTTAACCTGCTGGTTACACATAGAGCATTGCTAAAGTGAGCCTGAACTAATATAAACTAGATATCACCCACCCTGAACCTCTAGAGGGAATTAAAAGCATTTTTAGCACATTTCTCACTTCATTGTCATCACATTCAAAGCATTTTGGGCCTGTGTTTCAAACCTCTACCTGTATTCCTCTAAGCTTGCTGGGGGGGAACTACATTTCGTATTGCATTTTGTTGGGATTCTTGAAGACTGTGTGCTCTCCTTCCATTTCATACATTGCATAGGGGGGGGGTGAATTGTCAAGGAAAAGTGATTACATTGGGCCTCATTACGACCCAGGCGGTAAGGGGTTTACGGCAGCGTAAACAGCGCCGACCCTTACCGCCTGATTCCGAGGTCCCTTAGCGCCATGGAGGATTTAGCAGGTGTTAAAATCCATGGCGCTAAGGGACCTTGTTGTTAATTACGCCACCGTAATTTACGGTGGCGTAATTAATGCCTTCCCCACTCCCATTATGCCCTGTGGGGCAAAAATGGGAATGGGGAAATGTAAATGGGGATTGGGGACTTACCGCCCCGCCAACCTCGGAATGGGGCGGTAAGTCCGCCAAACACCATGGCGTAAACGTAGTTTACGCCATGGTGGTAAAGGTACGACCCAGGCGGTAACTTACCGCCTGGGTCGTAATGAGGCCCATTGTCTTTTGTTGAAGCCATATCAAGTTATTTTCCGTACTGCATTTCATTCATCATTGCGTTTCCTTGAACCATATAAAGCATTCTTTCCCACCTTATTCTTCTGTTCCTAGTAATAAGTTACCTCTTGCTGATTACTGCTCATATTCACAAGTGTAATATCCATTATCAATTTATTTATAGAAGTGTGATAGATATATATTGTTGTATTGTCCAAATAAACCTTTTAATTTGCAAAGATAAACCTACTTCTTGGCTCAGTGGAGTCAGGGGGATTATAAGAGGGGGGTGTTATACAAGGGTTGTCATCCAGAGTACTGAACTGGACATAAAAATACATCAATAAAGGTTTTCCTCAGCATCCCAGACTAGTCATTGACTTAGCTGTAGTGTTGATTGAATATCGCTTACAAAACAGTGTCATTCATTGTTTCTTTGCATCTTAACTAAAGAATTTTTCTCATGAGAGCCATCTTTGAATGGTAGGATATACAATGTTATCTTTATTTTTGGGTATTCGCTCTGTGTTCATATTTTGTTTCAGTGTGCGTTTTCCTTGTGAATGACAACGTTCAGCTGCAGCATGGGATGAAATACTGTAGTGATTGAGCCACTGTATCATGTTATACAATAGCTTTATTGATGTGTGCATTTTAAAATTGATCTGTGTGCCCTGTAAATGTAGTGATTCATTATAGTGAATCTCTGTGCATAACGATGCAATCCAGATAAAGTCATTCTGGCCATGATTTTGACCCTTCAATTCACTGATGTTTGACCTGCTTTGGTTGTTTGATCCTAAACACTAAAGAGTAAATAAAGCAAGAAAGGACATAAAACAGATTGACACATCTTAATTTCCTACATGTTTATTTTCATACAAGAATGAGAAACAAAATCATCAAACTGAAATATTTAATACATGCCCTTCAAAGTAGTTAGTACTTCAATCATATCCTATGATAGCACATCAATATGGCTGTCCCCGTGCCTACAAAAATCGTTAAAGTACTTCCAAATTACTTTTGATGTTTTAGTTATGAAACTGAATAACACAAGGATTACATAGAACATGGCACTAGTCAGACCCTCTAACTATTAGCGATTTTGCCATCATGCAAAATACCGCGAAAACTGATGTTTTGTAAAAAAAAAAGATGCAAACACTGACATGTTTGCAAACAAACCCTGCAAAAACGGCCGGCTTTTCACAAAAAAGACACAAGGGGCCAGGTTCTCAAAACTTTTTTGACACAAGTAATGAAATGCGTAAGCACATCCCAAATCTTGTACCAAAAAAAGAGCAGCCCAATCCACAAAAGATATCTGAATGGACGCATTTTATATGTGCCATTTAGATGGCTTTTCCACCTCTTGGCAAAAATCAGGGAGCGTTTCTGTGCATTTAAAAGAACATCCTGAATTTACAAACAGGATGCACTTCAAAATGTTCATAAAACTAAGGCAACCCCATGCACCTGCTTTGAATAGGTGCAGTGGGGTGCGCACTGCATGACAGGGTATCGCCTGACAGCATTGGTATGAAGTGCTGCAGTTTCCCCTACAAAACCGTTCCTCAAATGGAATAGAAATGCTTTTTTTTAATCAAATTTTAAAGGGTCTGTCACAGTTAAATGCGCTGGGAGCCCATATACATTATTGTCAGGAGAGAACATCTGGGAAAGCATTGGGAAAGAGAGCAGAATGGAAGCTGGGGTGGTGGCCAGAAATCACAAGGTGAGCTGCGGGCTAGAAATCAGAGAGGCAGCTGAGGTCCAGAAACCAGAGGGAGTGCAGGCTACATGGGTAGCAGTGTGTTAGAATAACAGAAAGGGAGTACTTGGCTGGAAAGAGTCAGTGAGCTGCAGATTGGGAGAAAGGATGAGGGAAGAGTGCAATAGAATGGGAGAAAGGATGCAAGATGCAGAAGTAGCAAGAAAGAATAAATGGCTGTAGACTGCGGAAGGAATTGGGGACTGCAAGTTGAGAGTATGATTTGGAATGTTGCAGGGGCCTGCAAATTTTGACTTCGCAGTGTAATAGAGTACTCGAGTATGTGCATGACAGAGTGAGAGGTTCAGGAGTATAAGTTGTGATGACGCAACACAAAGAATACATCGTACCCAAAATATGGCAAAGGTGGTTGGCCATAAAAAGCTATGTGGAGCACAAAGGAGGCCGAAACATTGAAGGTTTTCTACAAATATACAAATCTAGTGTGTGCCCGGCGATATTGTATGCACTTGAGAGATTGCCAGAAAGGACCTTGGGTGGTTACCGAAAATGGAAGGGAAATTCCTTCGATCTATAATGAATATGCCTAAGGGAGTACCAGTGGAAGCCCTGAGAATAGAGTATGGATTAGAATCCTTACTCGCAATCTGGTCCATTAAAAAACACTTCTCCATTTAAAAATCAGTAAAGGGATAGCAGGTACGAATCCTCTCCTTCAGTTAATGGGAAAAACAACAAAAGGCTATTTTTCCAACTATTTCAGCAAACAGCAGAGCCATTTTGCAGACTCCTATCTTTGTTCTTTGGGTTTAAAAGTCGAAACAATATGTGAACGACCAGACTACGAGGCAGTCACAAAAAGAAATCCAGGGAGATGGACAAGATAAAAGATATAGATAGTCTTTGTAAGTTGAGTAGACACAGAGAGTATTCTCACCAAGGTTTTGATAGGAGCAAACCTAGAACCTATTTAACAAAATGGTCTAACCCATCACTGAGGAGATTTACACTGCAATTAAGGCTTAATATATTGGGTACCAAAGAATATACAAACAAGTGGAGCAGGACTGATCACCAAGCCAAAGACAAAATGTGCAGGCACTACGACAAAGAAGTGGAAACAACTCGGCAGTTACTGACTCCTTGGACTGTTTTGAAACCCCTCTACATCAAGGGCTATGGAGAGCGAGTCGGGCACATGGAGTACATAAGCAGGTATCAGTTCTGGTCAGACTTGATTGGGGCCGAATCTATAGTTCATAACGCTGCAGCCTACAACATAGTGAAAGTGATTTTAATTGTTTTTATTTAGGAAATGTGATTTTTACTTTGTGAATTTAAATGCAAAAGTGTGTTCTTGATTGAATATAGACTAAAAGCTTAATTTTAAAAAAAGGTTGTGATGGAGAATTGGTGAGTGTGAGGGGTGTAAGTGAGAGAGGTCTGTGCGTATTTGGGGTATTGGAAAACATAGAAGGGGAATAATTTCACCATTACAACTGATAATGATCAATACAGGTAATTAAATAGGCATGCACATCAAAGCCACAAATTAGCGCAAAACAACTGTTCTGTCAAGCCAGGGATATCTGGGGCTCTTCCTATTCAATTAATACATAGGGTACAAATAATGACAACCTGGCTCTCTTGTAGCCTTGCATACTACCTCTTAATTCCAGTTATAAGAATAATTTGTATTGCATTGAAATTTGTTTAAAAAAGAATCAGTCATCAGATATTTAATGTACAATTATAAAAAATGTAAAAGGGAGAAAGAAAAAGGAAAAAGGTCAAGCAAAATAATGACTCTAAAAGCAGCTAATTGAGTGGGGGAGTATCTCATTGCGTGAGATGCGAAGAACATAGTTTGAATTGGGTTGCTGTATTGGTGCGTGACCAATTGACTTCTGCCCCGGTGGAATACCAGGGTGTGTAGAAGCTGGACCGCCTATTCACCCTTCACACTTCTACAAAACACAATCAATAAGCTGGTCCGATAGCACAGCGAGTAGAGCGCTCGCTTTGACATCTGTGCAGATTCTGCTGACACAGGTTCAAATCCCAGCAGGGCCAAACTCAGCCTTTTATCCTTCCGAGGTCGATGAATGAGCATCACACACCGTGAGTAATAAAAAGCAGGGCTCACATACCTGAGGGTTTGTAGTGCTATATAAATGTTAACTTATTATTATAAGGCAACACTGTTAAGAGATAAACCTTGATTGTCTTTTGAGTAATGTGGGCTGATGGAAAGCTATACTCTCAAGAGAGGTGTACATATGATCCAGTGGCAATCCAAAGAGCAAGGTACAATCATCCAAACTAAAGGGAATGTCCAATCAAGGTTCTATACAAATATATATACTTTAATGGGTGTGCCTTTTGATTCTGGCTTCGGGTGTGCCTTTGTTTCTGGTTTCCCAGTCCACCTCCTGCTGGGAGGCTTGCATGCTGGAGAGTGGTGTCACTCAACCTCACAAAAGATCAAAGGAGAGGCATAGGGCCATGTTATCTGTCCAGGATACACATAACCCATCCGTGGCTGAGCTGGGCGCACAGTGCTGACACATGCATGATATCAAATTGATGTGGCTGTAATAAATATGAGAGATGCTAGCCACAATACCCCAATTTGGGTATGAGTTATATTTAAAGTTTACAAATGCCACCAGCACAGTATTTCTCATAGGTATGTGGTTTGGGAACAGTGTTATATATCTTAAATGCAGCCGCTGTGCTTCAATTACTTGGCTGGAACGGCAGCTGTCAAGAGGGCATCTGTGACCCTTGAATCTGTTATTTGCCGCTGGTGAGCAAGCGCTTCTTATCAGGTTACTGATCTAGTAGGGCACAGGTGTATACTCTGCTTTTGGTATGGCGCTTATGAAAAGGGAGATCAATGTAGAGGAGCAGACGTATACATCTACAGGATACCCTACCACCCTGCCTCCCCTGTATTGGAGCCATGAGACTGTGCCCTGTTTAATATCAGCTACTGTACCAATACCACAGCGAGCATATCGAAGACAGTATCCATTGAGATGACCATATCGAATGTGCCCTTGAGTTGATGACAGACTGCAGGAGGAATTCCTTGAAGGAATATGAGAAAGGGCTAAGAAAACAAACTGATGATGTCATAAGAAAGTGTGCACGACGTCCTGAAATACTGAATGAAGACGATATATGGTTCCTAGAGGAGAAATTACAAAGTAAAGAATCAAGTGACCCGTACAAGTGTAAAAGAAGAAGATTACTCGTTAACAAGTGCTTCAGAAATCATAAGTTTAATGAATGTACAGACGCAGAAACACAAGGTGGATCAAGTCATTGTATAGGCTAGCTACAAGTAGTAAATAGAATGCAGGCAGCGCCCCCATTTGACAGAAACTGGATATTGGTATCATATATAAGGCAGCCAAGAAATCATGAAGCATTAATGAAAGATTGTGTTGCAGTAGAATAGCAGTGGAAGCTGCGTTGAGAGGCTGCCTGGCCTGAAGTCAAGAACTGAGAAGTCAAGGTCCGCTTCTACAATGAGGAGGAACATATGTGAGGAGGATGAATCTTCTCATGTTAAGGTGCAAGGAAGAATAAAAAGAATGCCAAGTCTTCATTCATTTAAAGCATTTAAAAGTTTGCAGAATGAACAGAATCATGGTCTCTCGTCACGTGAGTTGAGGATGGGAACAGGGCTTTAACTTGGAGTTCCAGAAATGATAGTGAGTGGCCTCAATCCTGTTGCATTCTGAGGACAAGCATACTCTGCAAGGACAACTACAAAGGGAATGTCATTGCAGAAGGCATGGGTGATGAGAGATGTTGGGCTAATTGAGTCGTGGAGGATCCTCATGTCCTATCTACTTGCTACTGGGTCTTGGCTACATGCTGCTAATTGAACCAAATGTTCCAGACATAGCACAGGCATGCCAACCAATTGTATTAGTCCATATAATTAATGTCCTTATAGCTTGGGAAACCAATGAAACACTGTGTAACTGATTTGTCTTAATATCACACTTTTGAGAGGTAGTCATGAGGTGTCCACCTAATATCGGGCAACCAATAAAAAAAAGTAGCTCCTATATGATTGTGAAAGAACAAAGAAATATCGAGGCTGACTACCACAAAGGAAATACACCAATCATGGGCTGCAAAGATTCACAGATATTTTATTACTGTACAGTTTACAAAGCAAAACAGATAGCTATCTGGCTCCTAACACCTTGCAGTGTGTACCAGCCGACAAAGAGAGGTGAGAGAGTGCTGGACATCTAAACGTTCGTGCCTTTTATACAATTTGTGTAATATTGCCCAGCCTCTCTTCATGTTAATAATTTGTGGTCTAGAGTTTGTGCCTAGTTCACATACAGTTTATACAATATTATGCAAAGGATTCCATAGGTTTGCATTTCCATGAAGACACAATAGCGATGTATGTTCTCGGATCCCGCGGTAAGCCTTATACCAAGTTGCTTTACAATACAGTTCGGCCAATGCATACGCTCGAGGTTTGTTCTTCATTGTCCCAATTTGTATACAAGGATGAGTCTTGTGAGTGCAGACAACACTTAAACAACAGTTCATATGAAGCATAAGGTCTCATTGCTCAGTCTAAACAGTTGGCTCTCGGACAGCCTAAACATGAACAGAACTCAAAGGTCGGAAGGCTTGGTTGCAAGTCGAAAACATAGTCCACCATTTTAGAATGAAGAACACACAGGTAGAAATCAAAATGGCGGATGAATCTTAAAATGGCGGCAAAGTTAACCCTAAATCGGAACTTTGCAAAGCGGTTTTCCATGTAGCGCGAGTAGGATAAGCCAATATAAATACTAAGCCAGCACTATATAATTACCGTTTAACAAACCCTCCTTTTGGCCTAAGCCAAGAGCCTTACTAAAAATATTTGCTTTACTTGTAACTCCACGTTTCAATGTCCGTACATCCTGAATAACATTCATCAGATATATCAATTGCCATCAAATCCTTAACAGTAATATCCTTAATTACAAAAACATGAGTCATATTCTCAGGTGTGTATATTTCCGGTCCTAATGTTCCTACAGTTTGCGCACAACATCCCCCTAACATCGAACATATGACAGGAAGACATTGTATGCAACAACAACAGAACAACAGAATACCAAGGATAACCATTAAGACTGAAAGAAGTTTCCATCCCCAAGACCGTAAAGAGTCCCAGAACCAAGTACTAAGATCCCAGTTTCCCTCTGGAACATGCACTTCTGTACTTAGGACGTGCAGATTTTGTATTGCCTTGAATATGGTCAGGGAGGAATCAGGTACAAAAACGCAATAAGCAGATCCCACCAATTTACATACACCACACTCAGCCAGGATGACGTCTAACACCATCCGGTTCTGTAGAGCCCCTAATCTAATTGCTTGCTGTTCTAGCGTCATGTTGTAGAGTATATCGGTGGTCCGGTTGATGGTTCTCTTCAATACTCTTGCTAGTTTCCTAATATTCTCGGAATTCATGATCTGACCCCAAAATGGCACAAAGGATTTCGCTACATCACCCATGACTTGTGAAGGAGTATCACTGTTCTCGTTCCGCCATGGACGAGCCCTAGAGACCTCAGAGGTGCTAGCTACATATACCCCTGGTAGCAAGATACCCAAATAACAAGTACCCTGCCAATACCTAGGTAGCCATGGATAAGCTTAATTGCTGCAAATGAAATAAACAGGATCACCTACATACAAAGGTCTGTCCTCACTAGTCAAATTTGCAACATTTGTACAACCCTCAAAAGTACCCATTGACTGAGAACCATTCCTTTGAATGCAGAAGGAAACAGAGTTGGGGCTATGATTGATGGTATAGGAAGGCGGCGTAGCATCCCGGTTGCCTACGGGAGCCATCTTGAAAGAAATTAATGATTGTAAAGATCTAGATAGTCTATCAGAACACCTAATAGAAGCAACATTAAGCTTGCTCCTATTTGCAAAAAGAGAGCATCCCAGAGGCGTCAGGACTCGCCTTTCAAACTCATTTAAATTAGTCCCATCAAAATTCCCTGAGATGCTATCATTCCATCGGCCAAAGAATAATGCCCTTAGAGAGGCATAGCATGCAGTAGTTAGAGGCAAAGGATGAATATACCAGCCCAACCGTTTTTCCCCGTGTTGTGGCAGATGCAAACAGATCCAACAATTAGTTCTATTCAGGATCACATGAGTTGCATTCAAAATTAACAGAAGTGTATTATTGTGATAACTCTGTCTGTGTTGGGAATCCCTAAGAGATAGAGTGTGCAGATGCACGAAAGGTGTACACATAGTGGGAACACTTTCAGTAGGTAAAAATGTTTCAAGGGGACGCACCCCTTCAATGTACCAAAACCGAAGAGCACTTACTACTGTAAGACTGGTTAACACAATCGATCGGTTGCTCCCCGTACGAGTAGAGATAGCGACAGGCATTGTTCCTCGAAGCTCTTTCCTGAAAAGTTCCTGCGCTAAACACCGTAGTTCGTTTGCTGGTGATCTCCTGACCACGTGATCCTGATTGAAGATAGCTTTTGCCGGTCCCAGCCACTTACTTATGTTTCAGCGCAAAAGTGGCAAGGGACAAGCTCAGCATTCGTTTCCTGTGGGCACAGCCGTGCTGTGCAGTAAGTCTAGTGCCGTGGACGCAGATTGTACCTTAAGACTTCAGGTACTGCGTGATCTGTGAACTGTGTGTCGTTGCTTCCTGATGGAAGAGGTGAAACTGAGGCAAAGGCATTCAAGGATGCCGAAAGATTTGAAGAAGAATCTGGAGACAAAGCAGCAGTCTCCCCAGGCCCCACAGGCTCAGGAAGAGTCTCCGAAATACCCTTGATTTTGTTCAAGATCGATTGATCATCAGAAACAGAGCAAGTAGTTTTCTTCTTTTCTTCTCCATCATGTGGCAAAGGGAAAGGTATCCTCTCGATGTGTGTCACGTGAATCCAGTGTCGTCTACCAGCTACTCGTACAGCAGTCTGTGTGGCCAACAGGACCTGGTATGATCCTCTCCAGCGCGGTGCGAGGCTGGATGCTCTCTCAAATGACTTTGTGAGCACCCAGTCACCGGGTCGAATTCTGTGACCTGGCCCCTCGTATTTAACTGTGAGGGCTTCTCGCACCTGTTGATAATCAAATACAAGTTTTGAGTTAACTGGTCACAGTATTCAGAAAGAAGCAAATGCTCTATATCCTTAAACTGTTTTGGCTTGGGCAGGCTCCAAATGTTCGCTGGCCTCCCCATGATGATCTCATAGGGGGAGAGTCCAGTTTTAGTCTGTGGGGTTGTGCTATGGGTAAAGCGTCTGGCCATTTCAAATTACTGCTAGCACAGACCTTGGCAATTTTATTCTTCAAGATACCATTGTGGCGTTCTACAAGTCCGGCACTTTGAGCGTGTCTAGCCAAATGGAACCGTTTATCGAACTGTAATCCTGTGCACACTTGCAGAATAACAGTAGTGATAAAATGTGGACCATTATCTGACCAGATGACCCTCGGCAAACCAATCCTAGGAAAATATTCCTTAAGCATGGTTTTCGCCGTTGTCATTGCTGTAGCATCTTTCACAGGGAAGGCTTCAACCCACTTGCTAAAAGCACAAATGACTACCAAGACATATTTGTAGTTGTTACAGCGCTCCATCTGGATGAAGTCGAAATGAATTACTTCAAAAGGCACAGCCTTGAAACACTTGTGTATAGGCGCGTTATAAATGCCATATCATATCATATCATATCATAGAGGTGGGACCAAAACTACCCCTCGGTGTCGTCGTACCCTTCCCCCCATTATGCTGTAACCAAACCATACAATTCTGGACAAAAGGCTCAGCAGTTTATGAGATGTTAACATTCACCCAGACAGATTCTAACATTATGCAGATTTTCCTAGCACATATGTGAGTGGGTCCATGGGCCATTGTGATCATGGCGGTGACATATGCATCGGGTAACATCCATTTTCCTTTTAAATTATCCACCCAACACCCTTCCTCATCAAACTTCACCAAACCCTCAGCCCAATGTTTGAGTTCTTCTAGAGTGGCATCAGCTTGAATATTCTTTATCGAGTCAATCCCTTCATCTACAGTACAAGTGTTTGTGGCTTCCTTGGTAACATGCATTTCTGAGTATAAATCAGTAGCAGTCTGTTTAGCTATCCTGTTAGAAAAAGCGTTCCCTTTCCCTACATCATCTACTACTTTCTGATGTGCTGCGCACTTCATGATTGCTAGTTGAGTAGGAAGCGCTAGTGCTGAGAGTAGCTGAACTATCAAAGTGCCATGTTGGATTTTCGTTCCGTGTGAGGTCAAGAAACCTTGTTCTGCCCATACTGGCTGTCAGTAAATATATTCACTCTGAGCCTTTTGGAAAGTTCACAAGCTCGAGTCAGTGCAATAATCTCTGCGGCCTGCGCAGAGTTATGCAAAATTCTCTTGGTTTCCACGATCGTGCTTAGTGTAGTGATGGCATAAGCAGCAGTGGATGTACCATCCGGAAAGTTTGAAGCAGGAGCCATCGCAAAACAGCTCCCCTTGTGGATCATTCAGAGGTGTATCTTTCAAATCAATACTGACTTTAGTTTCTTGCTCTGTGGTATAAAGGCAGTCCTGTGACATTTCGTCACTGCAAGCAATATCTTGCGGAAGAGGTAACAATTCAGCCGGATTCAATACACAACACCTTTTAATTTGAATATGCGGTGCAAATAGGATCAGTTCATATCTTGTTAATCGTATGGAAGTAAGGTGTTGCGTTTGCATTTTATTTAATAGAACGTCTACAGAGTGAAGTACCAACACGGTTAAAGTATGTCCTAGGACCATGCCCTTGCTCTGTTTTACAGACGCAGCAGCAGCAGCGACAGCTCTCAAATATCTCAGCAAACCGCATGCAACAGGATCAAGTGTGGAGGAAAAATAACCGCATGGTCTATTCTTCCCCCCATATTCCTGCGTTAACATAGCCAAAGCACATCATTCATGTTCATGCACATACAACTCAAAGGCCTTTTCATAATTTCGTGTGCCCAAAACTGGTGCTAAACACAGTGCAGTCTTGAGCAGATCAAAAGCTTTCTGGTGTTCCAAGTTCCACGGTAGTGGCAAAGAAATGCCCTTATTTGTCAATGCCAACATTGGTTTGATCACTAGTGAGAAATTATGGATCCACTGTCTACAGTAAAAAGCCATTCCTATCAAGGCTCTGACTTGCTTCTGTGTATTTGGGACAGACATGCTAGAAATGCTCTTAATTCGTTCAGGTGTCAATCTTTTTCCCTCCTTTGACAGGAGATAGCCTAAATAGGCGACCTACTGTTGACAATACTGAAACTTTTTTAATGAAGCTTTATGCCCATGCTTTGCCAAATGAATAAGCAATAACACAGTGCCTTCCTTGCCAGCACTTTCTGAGTCTGCAGCTAAGAGAAGGTCGTTGACATACTGTAGCAATGTACAAGTAGACAGCAACTCAATTGTATCGAGCTGCTCTTTCAAGGCCCTACTATAAATGCTCGGACTCTCCGTGTATTCTTGTGGCGCACGGGTAAATGTAAACGAGCGTCCCCCTAGGGTGAATGCAAACAAATATATGCTATCCATGTGTATGGGAATGCTAAAGAAGGCATTTGTGAGATCCACCACACTGAAATGAGTAGCAGAAGCTGTAATCATTGGTAGTATTGTCCTTACATCAGGCACAATTGGAAATTGTGGAGCAACAATCTTATTGATAGAGCACAAATCGATAAAAAAACGGAAAGGAATCGCATTATTCCCTTTCTTTTTCAAAATTCTTTTTATTGAAATTTTCATACAAGCTGGTGTGTGAGGCGTAGTGAACACATTGTTATAGCTTGCATATGATTAAGAAAACAGGATAACAAAATAGGAACAACAATAAACCGTTAACAGAAAAGGGGAGGGCACTTTAGGAGGGGGAGAGCAGTAGGGAGAGCGGGGGGGACAAAGGGTTGAGTCTTTCATAGCTGATGTAGTCAGCGGGAGAACATCTTGATATCACTGGGGGGTCCCTCTATTAGGCCTTGCAGGGCTTTAGTGGCTGGGACGGGCGGCGGCCTGCAGGTTGGCTTTCTGGCTTGGACCGTGTTTTCCTCATGTCTGTAGCCCTTTGGTTTGATCTTTCAGGCCTGGTTCCCTATCCAGTGAAGGTTGGGTGGACGCCTCGCCATCCGTGGAAACCTCTCAGCGTAGTCTAGGAAAGGTGCCCAGACTTGTTCAAACTTTGGTCCATTCCCGAACCTGATGGCTGTGATTTTTTCTGCTGCAATTATTTCCCAGCATTTGGACCACCACATTTGGGTAGCCGGACCTTCAGGGTTTTTCCAGAGTCTGGCGATAGATATCTTTGTGGCTGTGAGAAGATGAGAGCACAGGTCCGACATGCGGCTGGACAGTGGGAACTGGCCGTCCCCGGTGGATCCAGAAGGACTATTCCCAGGTCCCATGGGATCGTGAGACCTGTTATCAGTTTAATTTGTTGAAGGACATTCTTCCAAAATTGGGTGGCCTTTGGGCAGGACCAGAAGAGGTGGAACAGTGACCCCAGGTCGGGGCATCCTCTCCAGCAGGCCGATGGGATGGCCGTGTTTCATTTGTTTAAAATCTCAGGGGTGTAGTACCATCTGTAACACACTTTGAATGCTCCTTCCTTGTTTGTCATGCATTTGGAGCTCCTGTGTGCCCTGGTCCAAATGTGGCTCCATTCCCCGGGTTCGATGGGTCTGCCTAAGTCTTTCTCCCAACTCAGCATGTAGGGCTCTTTTTTAGTTGGGTCAGTTCGGGCCAGTAGCTTGTATAGCGTCGATACTTTCCCTGTGGGGGGAATCGAGGTGAGCGTGTGCTCTAAGGCCATTAGTTCTCTGCTGCCATGTTCCTTGTTGTGGGCACTTGATAGCCAGTGTCTGAGCTGGATGTATCGGAATATTTCCGTTTCTGGGACTTGGAATTTAGTTTTGCAGTCCTCGAAATTCAGTGGGCTGCCATTTACGAAGAAGTTGGCCATGATCCTCAGGCCGCCCTCCTTCCATCTGGAAAAGTTGTTTGGGGTCCAGCCTGGCGAAAAGTCTGGGTTATCCCAGATCGGGGTGAGGGGCCCTGTCACAGCCTTGCATTTCCAAAGGCGTGCTGCCTTTAGCCAGCTCAAGGTTGTATTCTTAGTCGCCGGCAGCAGGTTTTCGTCTCCTGGAAGGTTGAGGTCTTTCATGTGCGGGAGTGCGATTAGCTGGGTTCTGCACCAATCCTCTTCCAGTTTCAGCCAGCGGGGTCGGTTGGTGGTTGACCTCCAGGTAAAGGCAGGAGAGAGTTGGGCTGCGAGGCTGTATCTAGCTACATCTGGGACTCCCAGAACCCCCATCGCAGGTCCCCTGAGTAAGCTGCACTTCGGGAATCTCTGTTTCTTTCCATCCCAGACATACTTTAGAACGTCGCCATGCAGTTTAAGGATCGCTTTTTCCTTGATGGTGACTGGCAGTGAGAGGCTGAAGTAGAGTAACCTCGGAGTCAGGTTCATTTTCAGTGCCGTAATTCACCCGAACCGTGAGATTTCTTGTTTTTGCCAGCGTCTCAAGTCGTTCCTTAATTCTTTGAGGAGCGGAGGGAAGTTTGCCTTGTATATTTTAGCAGTTTTGTTCGGGATTTGGACCCCCAGATAGCTAATTTGCATTTTCCCCACGGGATCGGCTACTTAGCTTGTAGCTTCTCCTTGAGTTTTCCCGGCACACCCGGCTGTGGATTTCGAGACATTTACCGTGAACCCGCAGGCCTATCCAAATTCCTCTAACTCCCACCAGAGGGCCTCCATAGATTCTTCCACATGGGTTATCGTTAGCAGCACTTCGTCGGCGTACAGCGCCGCTTTGTAAGCTTTGTCCTTGAACTCCAGGCCATGGATTGACGGGTTGCGGCGGACCTTGCTAGCAAATGGCTCATTGGAGAGTCTGAATATAAGAGGGGAGAGGGGGCACCCCTGGCGAGTACCTCTGGTGATCTTGATTTTGTTGGATCTGGCTCCATTCAGCCTCAGTGACATTGCAGGGGTTCTGATAATTAGCTAGCGCCCATTTTATGAAATTCGGGCCGAATCCGTGGTGGAGTAAGGTTTCTTTTATGTAGCTCAGTTAAGCATGTCGAAGGCTTTGTTCGCATCTAGCGAGAGGACCATCAGCTCGGCCTTTATCCTATTTGCTGACTCGATTATATTAATGGTTCTTTGTATGTTGTCCTGTGTGCCCCGGCCTGGGATGAAGCCTGGTTGGTCTGGGTAGATTATGTCTGGGAGGATTGGGGCCAGTCTGTTCACGAGGATCTTTGCAAATAATTTGGCGTTGTTATTTAGTAACGTGATAGGTCTGTATGATGCACATTGTGTGCAGTCTTTCCCTGTTTTCGGTATGAAGACCGTTAGTGACTCTTTCATAGAGGCGGTGGTAGAACCGAACATCAGGAATGAATTGTATAAGGTTGCCAGTTGTGGCGCCAGGGTGTAGGCAAACTTATTGTAGAATTGCGAGGATAGCCCCGGGGTCGTATTCTTCAGGGCACAGATCATGTCTCTCACCTCTTCTGTGGAGATCGGGCGTTCCAAGGCTCCCATCGAAGGGTGGGGTGGCGCTTTTGGGATGGAGGCCAAGAATTGACGGATGATTGGTTCTGCTGTTGGAGGCCCATTCATGATTTCCTCTTGGTGCTGTTTCATGATCTCAAGTTTCTCGGCTTCTGTGTGGCTTCTGTGTGGTGCAGGATGCCGGCCCCGTCGGCCAGACACTGGATGTGGTTTCTCGATTGCAAATTCTTCAATTTGAGCGCTAGGAGATGGTTTGCTTTGCTGCTATTAAGGTAGTGGTATTGTTTGGTGTATTGTAAGTCTCTGGCTGCCCGGTCCGCCAGGTGCATCTCCAAAGCTGTTTTTGCTCTCTTAAACTCTCGACCTAGGGTCTTATTTTCACGCTTTTTGAGGTCGCTTTCCAGGTCCGCACCCTCTTTTTCAACCGGCTCTTCTGAAGCAAGTTGAGCCGGCGAAGCCTTGCTGTAGCGTCTATTGCGACGCCCCGGATGACCGGTTTCATTGCGTCGAACACCGTAGCCATTGGGGTATCCCGAGTGGTGTTCTTGTTAAAGTAGTTTGTGAGGGCTTCCGCCAGCTCTGCGCTAATGGCTATGTCAGACAGGATCTGATCTTGAATTTTCCACTGCCTCTGGGGTGGTTCAGGAGCCCTTGTGTCCGGAGGCCCAGGGTGACCAGGGAGTGGTCCGAGATAGCGATATGTCCAATTTGATATCCTCCACAAAGGGGGCCAGAGTGCTTGCAGCCAGCAGCAGGTAGATCCTCGAGTATCCTTTATGGACATGAGAGAAGAATGAGTAGTCCCTCGCTCCCTGGTTGCATAGTCTCCATATGTCGATGGTGTTCGTATCTCTGAGGAACTCAGCCATAACTAGGGCTTTGGCGAAGTCCTCCCTTGTTGGTGGAAGAGTTTTGTCTAGATTGGGATCCGGGGAGAGGTTAAAGTCGCCCCCTATCAGAAGGTGGCCTTTGGCGAAAGATGCGATCATAGGTAGCAGCTTGCGGAGGAAACCGCCTGGTTCTTTGTTTGGGCCATAGAGCGCCGGATCTCTCTTGACTGAGATCTGGGATAATGGCAAGTTGCGGCTGAGGAGGATGGCCACCCCTCTTTTCTTTTGGTTCGCAGATGCGAAGTAGCATTTCGGGTATCGCCAGAACTTGATTCGCTTTTCGTCTGTCTCCAGAAGATGAGTTTACTGGAGGCACACAATGTCCAACCCGAGCTGTGCGAGCCTGTGTTCAACTGATTTCCGCTTCCTTGGGGTGTTCAGACCTTGCACGTTTCAGGATGTTAGAGTAAGTAGTTTATCTTGAGAACCCATCGTAGGACCCTATGGGTGAGAGTTCTGTAGCCTCCCTTGGACTTGTTTCAGACTCATCTGGCTTTTCCCCCCTCTGTGGTGCCACCCTCCCTGGATCTCCCCTTCTCACCCCCTTCATCCTCCCGAACCAACACGCCGATTCGAAGAGAGGCAGCCGCGTCTCTGATTCGGCCAGTGAAGAAGTCAGTAGTTGCAGATTGGGCTTCCATGGGGCACGGAGTCCTGAGGTCCCGGCCGGCGCCCGCTCTGCCAGGATCCCCCAGCGTCAATTGAAGTGGAGGTTGTTCTATGGTGGGCCTGTTAAGAGCCCTGGAGGAAGTAGCTAGTTTTTCGTTAATGCGGGCCCAGCTCGATGTCTACAATGTACCTTGGCATTTGAGGCCACCGGGAGCCTAGGCCCCAGGCGGGCTCAAGTGTCGAGTCGGGCTGCCCACTGCTTTATCCGTTGGAGTGTTTCTTGTTTTTGGTGGGTGGACCCCGCAGTGTGTCTTTCTACCCGAGTCCATGCGTATGGGGGTCCCTGCTTCCCCTCCTCCGTGGTGTGAGTGGCTTTGTCAGGTTCAGTAGCTTCACCCCCTGGGTTCATGAAGCGTTCCACCTCTCTGGGGAAGGAGATGAGTCGGGGCTTGCCTTCCCACATAAAGGCCAGGGCAGTGGAGAAGCCCCATCGGTATGAGATTTGCCTTTCACAAAGCCATTCGGCCAGTGGGTTCAGGATTTTCCTCTTTGCCAGGGTGGTTGATGCTAGGTCCTGGTACAAAGATATTGCGGCATCCGGAAAGTGTATGTGGGCCGAGCCTCTAGCCTCGCGCATTATTTCCTCTTTGATTTTGTAGAAGTGTACCCTCACCAGGACATCCGGCAGCGAGTTAGGGTTATGCTTCGCTCTGGTGCTGTGCACCCTGTCGAGTTCCAGTGGAGTGCCGTCTGAGAGAGTTATGATGAAACGCAGTAGGTTGTTAACATAGGCCCCTAAGTCCTGATCAGGAATAGCCATCGGGATTCCCCTCAAGCGGATGTTATTACGCCTAGATCTATTTTCTGCATCTTCTTGTTTTAGCTCGAGGGCGTCACATCTAGCCTCCAGCGCTGCAAGTCTGTCCGCCCCTACCCCAATTTCAAGGTTCTGTTCATAGAGGGTGGTTTCTATCTCCTCCGTCTTGGCTTCCACTTCCCCCACCCGCTTGTCGAGGGTTGTGATTTTGCTTTTAAGTTCCTCCGTACCTATTTTAGTATTCCTTAGTGATGGCTGCCAGGAGGTCCTGCAGATCCCCTTTGGTGACCGCTTGTGCCGGAGAGGCTGGGCCAGGCTCGGTGGGAGGGCCTGGGCACACTTCATCACCGCTGCCCCCTCTTAGATTTCTCCGCCATGGTTACTGTCAGCAGGGTGGCTATGTCTGCTTGTTTTTGCGATTTGGCGTTTCTGGACATAGTGGCGTGCTTGTTTTTCCTACTCCAGGTGGGACTCCCCGGGGGGTTGATGCCTAGGCTTTTGTTACTCTGAAGCCGGGTTCCGAGGAGACGGGCTAATGGGCCAAGCCCAGAGAGGGTACTTTCTTATTGGGGATACCGCGGCTCCCACCAGCTAGAACAGTTCGGATGCCTGGAAGATCATTGGGCCACCCGGATCCTGGGACCTTCTCAGGTGGGGGAAGCTCCCACACCCGATGGGAGCCCCGGGCCCCACTTTGGAGACCCTCGCTGGGGGGGACTGGAGGAGCGCAGGTTCCGGAGAGAGGGAGTGAGGCGGGGGATTGTTGTGGTGGAAGCTTGTCCCGATTGAGGCCTCTGGAGGAGGCTTATGCAGAGTTCAGGTGGAGCGCCCTTGGGTGTATGAGTCCGCTCCCCACCGCAGGGAGATGGAATAGTGCTGCCCAGGGGGGTTAGAGAGTTGCTTAGAGCCCGTAGAGGGGACCCTCCCCGCTCTGGATGGAGTCCACAAGGGGATGTGGCAGGTGTCACCGTACCTTATCCTCAAGAGTGAGAATGCAGTGTTCTTGGGGGCTGGGGTGTGCAACGTGGAGGGGGGCTAAGGCTATGCCACCTCTCTCCCCCGGCTCTTCATCATGAAGCCAGCCCACGAGTGATGAAGCGTTCGGGCTCTGGCGATGGAGTGTGTCCAGTGGAATCTGTAACGTCGCTGCCGCTGGTGTTGGGGGGATCTGGTTCACTCCCAGACCATGCGAGGCCCGAGTCCCCCCGCCTGGGTCCGAGCTCCCCTGCCAGGGTGGCCGTGGTGCGGTGGGGGCTATTCTGGGGCAGCGCTGGTTCTTGGGGCCCCACCGGGAGGACTGTTGGCATGTGGTCCGATCCCCTCCAGGCCCGCATTGCCTCGTCTGGGCTCTGGGTTGAAATGCTTTGCGGCCCCTCCGGCGCAGTCCCCGAGGGACCCAGGCTCTTTCTGTAGGGGGTTGTTGCCTTGTGGGGATCAGGAGCCCTCCGGGGTCTGCCGCGGTGGGCACAAGCTCCTCTGGTATGGTAGGTCCCCTGCCGGGATGACAGCTGCTATGTCGTTCGGACCTCTCCCGGTCCGCTTTGCAGTGGAGGCAAAGTGTGCTGGGACTGAGTGCCTCGCGACACGGCAGTCCCTCCAGCGTAGAGTCTCTCCCAGGGGTTATTCACCCAAGAACAAGTCATTGGGCTGTGTTCGTGCTGGTAGAGAGATTCCCAGACCCCCCTTTGTTTTGAATAAATTAACTTTGGGTTTCACCCTAAGTTAACAGGGCGATCCAGACGTGGACCCCTTGCTCACTGTTCTTAGAGAGGCAACAGTTTCACCTCACTGATGATGCCCAACAAGGCTGAAACACGTGTATGGGGTTACTGATGGTACTCTTGTTCAGAGGAGAATTGCCTAGCGTTTCGGCGCTGGACTGCCCCTGGGGAGGACAAAGGCTGATATGCAGGGAAATTTCTTCTCTGTGAAAGGGACAGTGAGCTAAAGACTTGGTAGAGTCTCTCCCAGGGGTTATTCACCCAAGAACAAGTCATTGGGCTGTGTTCGTGCTGGTAGAGAGATTCCCAGACCCCCCTTTGTTTTGAATAAATTAACTTTGGGTTTCACCCTAAGTTAACAGGGCGATCCAGACGTGGACCCCTTGCTCACTGTTCTTAGAGAGGCAACAGTTTCACCTCACTGATGATGCCCAACAAGGCTGAAACACGTGTATGGGGTTACTGATGGTACTCTTGTTCAGAGGAGAATTGCCTAGCGTTTCGGCGCTGGACTGCCCCTGGGCAGGACAAAGGCTGATATGCAGGGAAATTTCTTCTCTGTGAAAGGGACAGTGAGCTAAAGACTTGGTAGAGTCTCTCCCAGGGGTTATTCACCCAAGAACAAGTCATTGTGCTGGTAGAGAGATTCCCAGACCCCCCTTTGTTTTGAATAAATTAACTTTGGGTTTCACCCTAAGTTAACAGGGCGATCCAGACGTGGACCCCTTGCTCACTGTTCTTAGAGAGGCAACAGTTTCACCTCACTGATGATGCCCAACAAGGCTGAAACACGTGTATGGGGTTACTGATGGTACTCTTGTTCAGAGGAGAATTGCCTAGCGTTTCGGCGCTGGACTGCCCCTGGGCAGGACAAAGGCTGATATGCAGGGTAATTTCTTCTCTGTGAAAGGGACAGTGAGCTAAAGACTTGGTAGAGTCTCTCCCAGGGGTTATTCACCCAAGAACAAGTCATTGGGCTGTGTTCGTGCTGGTAGAGAGATTCCCAGACCCCCCTTTGTTTTGAATAAATTAACTTTGGGTTTCACCCTAAGTTAACAGGGCGATCCAGACGTGGACCCCTTGCTCACTGTTCTTAGAGAGGCAACAGTTTCACCTCACTGATGATGCCCAACAAGGCTGAAACACGTGTATGGGGTTACTGATGGTACTCGTGTTCAGAGGAGAATTGCCTAGCGTTTCGGCGCTGGACTGCCCCTGGGCAGGACAAAGGCTGATATGCAGGGAAATTTCTTCTCTGTGAAAGGGACAGTGAGCTAAAGACTTGGTAGAGTCTCTCCCAGGGGTTATTCACCCAAGAACAAGTCATTGGGCTGTGTTCGTGCTGGTAGAGAGATTCCCAGACCCCCCTTTGTTTTGAATAAATTAACTTTGGGTTTCACCCTAAGTTAACAGGGCGATCCAGACGTGGACCCCTTGCTCACTGTTCTTAGAGAGGCAACAGTTTCACCTCACTGATTTTGCCCAACAAGGCTGAAACACGTGTATGGGGTTACTGATGGTACTCTTGTTCAGAGGAGAATTGCCTAGCGTTTCGGCGCTGGACTGCCCCTGGGCAGGACAAAGGCTGATATGCAGGGAAATTTCTTCTCTGTTGAAGGGACAGTGAGCTAAAGACTTGGTAGAGTCTCTCCCAGGGGTTATTCACCCAAGAACAAGTCATTGGGCTGTGTTCGTGCTGGTAGAGAGATTCCCAGACCCCCCTTTGTTTTGAATAAATTAACTTTGGGTTTCACCCTAAGTTAACAGGGCGATCCAGACGTGGACCCCTTGCTCACTGGGCCTCATTACGGCCCAGGCAGTAAGTTACCGCCTGGGCCGTGACTTTACCACCATGGCGTAAACTACGTTTACGCCATGGTGGTTGGCGGACTTACCGCCCCATTCCGAGGTTGGCGGGGCGGTAAGTCCCCAATCCCCATTTACCCTTCCCCATTCCCATTTTTGCCCCATAGGGCATAATGGGAGTGGGGAAGGCGTTAATTACGCCACCGTAAATTACGGTGGCGTAATTAACTCCATGGTCCCTTAGCGCCATGGATTTTAACACCTGCTAAAAGCAGGTGTTAAATCCGCCATGGCGCTAAGGGACCTCGTACTCAGGCGGTAAGGGTCGGCGCTGTTTACGGTGCCGTAAACCCCTTACCGCCTGGGTCGTAATGAGGCCCACTGTTCTTAGAGAGGCAACAGTTTCACCTCACTGATGATGCCCAACAAGGCTGAAACACGTGTATGGGGTTACTGATGGTACTTTTGTTCAGAGGAGAATTGCCTAGCGTTTCGGCGCTGGACTGCCCCTGGGCAGGACAAAGGCTGATATGCAGGGAAATTTCTTCTCTGTGAAAGGGACAGTGAGCTAAAGACTTGGTAGAGTCTCTCCCAGGGGTTATTCACCCAAGAACAAGTCATTGGGCTGTGTTCGTGCTGGTAGAGAGATTCCCAGACCCCCCTTTGCTCAGGCCAGGAGGAGTCACGTTGTTAGGGCCAGAGGCTCTCTCTCTCTCGAGGGAGCCGAAGCGACATTGCCGGGGCTCTCAATCCCGATCGGGAGCCCGCTGCTGTGGGGCCTGGGGATCTCTCAGACCGCCCGCGGTCCTCTGCCCGGGAGCAAGCTCCACCTTCCGCCCTGCAGCAGAGCAGTGGGGCTGCGCTGGAGCGGCGCTGATTCTTGGTGGCTCCCGAGGACTCTGGTTATGTAAAGCTGGCAGCGGGGCTTGGCAGGAGGAACCGGTCCCAGTCCTCGGTAGGTCTCGTGTGGTCCGCTGTGTTCACCCGTCAGCAACGCACCATTTTGCACGCTCAGCCAGTACTGCCCGCCGCCCCTGGAACAGTCGGTCAGACCCTGGCTTTCACACGGTCTTCATGGGCACAAAAAATCCTGAATGTGTGCAGCCGCCGTTCCGCCATTGCAGGTGCAGGAGATTGGTACCGGGAAGCTCACTTCACTGGTGCATCTTACGTTAGGCGTGTGGTCACGGCAGGGAGCTCTCACAGAGCCAAACCGACCATCTTGGCACCTAGCCATGCCCCTTTTATCCCCTTTCTTATACACCGGTAAAATTGGGCTATTGCACAAACTTCCTGCAATTTCTTGAATTACTCCACGATGTACAAAGTCGGAAACTATTTATTTCAAAGCTTGCTCACCATCAACTGAAATTTTATATTGTGGAATTCATGGCAACTTAACTCCTGGTTTCAAAACAATTTTAACAGGCTCAATTTGCAAAATACCAACATCATTGTCGTCAATCGCCCATAAACACGCCGGAAATTCGCTAAATTCTGGTGGCAAAGGTCTAGTCAAAAACTGTGAGGCAGAAGATTTCTGAGGTGAAATCGTCAAACGCACTCCATCCGAAGAACAATGAATTACCACATTTAATTCCTTCAACAGATTCAACTCTAACAAATTCTCTCCACAGTTCGTTGGCAGAAGAAACGGCCAGTAATCCGTAAATGGACCCAGTGAAATCGGTACCAGCAGAGAAACCGGACTAACCACTGGCGTACCAGAAAACCCTACAGAAACATTATTCTGCCCTGACAGTGGAATGTCTGGAACCCATGAATGAACAATGGAGCACTTCTGTGCTCCTGTGTCTATCAAAAATAGATGCTTCCTATTCCCCACCATCATCTCAACGTAGGGACCTTTCTGATTAACGGGAATAGGCATTGGTTCCAGACCCTGCTTTGGGCTGTCCTAACAATATATCATCGAAGACAAGATCTTCAGAAAGATAGGCAGTTGAAGGATTATCAAAAATATTTCTGCTTTCTACACTAGGTTGCTGATTAACTTGCGGGAAAGACTGAGAATTTTGAGCGAACTGGCTTCTACCAGGACCTCCTACCCCAGGGCGGCCTCTGAATCGCAAAGTGACCTTGGTGCTAAGTACGGTGCCGCAATTTGCAGCACCGTACTTAGCGCCTTTCCCCATTCCCATTATGCCCTATGGGGCAAAAATGGGAATGGGGAAGGGCAAATGGTGAATGGGGAATTACTGCCCCACTCACCTTGGAATGGGGCGGTAATTCTGCCATCCACCATGCCGGAGTCCGGCATGGACCATGGTGCTAATAGCACCATGGTCCAGCGCCGGACTTGTAATGAGGGCCAATGTCTGGAATCGACTGTCTAATAGTATTCACCTCCTGTCTTGAGAATGGGACGTGAACAAACTGTGATACGTAGTGAGCTGCAATATCATAATCTGCTGCACCCTTTGCAACATTAGCCGGAATCTCAACTTTGGGAACAAATGTCGGAGCATCCTCTCCCATAGGCAACTGAGAAGTAGGCAACTCTGAACGTTTACTAAGCAACCATATGTGTTACCCATATGTGTTATTCGACCTTTGGTGGAGGATCGCGCATTGTGCTCGCCAATGACCCTCTTGTCTGCAATAAGCACATTGGTCCGCGTATACAGGACCCAACGGCACATAACTTTGTGGAACGAACGAACTGACCTCAAAACTGTTTACTTCCACCTCTAGGCCCTCTGACCATCTGTTAATAATACCTTGGTTTTCTGATCTCCCCTTTTCTTTTCAATCCTTTCTTTCTCATTATTGACTCTATTCTCGTAATACTGAGCCATATGCAATACTTCGGACTGTGATTTAGCTTGCCAAGCACTCTCGGAAGTCATAATTTGTGACTGGATATCAGGCAACAATCCCCGCACAAACCTATCCACAAACAATCTTTTCCCTGACTCAGTGCTTAAATCCTGTTTGCTAAAATCTGAGGATACTTGTTTGAACCGATTAAAGAATTTGGTAGCACCTTCAGATTTTCCTTGGGTACAAGCAGTGAGTTTGTCCCAAACAATCCTTCTCTCTGGAATTAAAGTCTTCAATTGTGTTACTATTCTATCTGGCAAAGTCAGTATCACCTGTGGTGGTCTTTCACCAGCTGTCCTTTCTCCATCTAACCTAACCAAGTTAACCCATGTGTCACCTAACCCTGCTGGATCATCTACAGTCCTAACCTGTTTCCATAAATCAGCAGGTAGGAGCACAGGAAACAAGTCTATATCACCCAGAGTGAAAACTGATGAATGCAAGACAGATTCTATTTCTTTGTAAAACCCTGTTGGATGCTTCCTAATGGCCCTCATCACAAGTCAGGCGTTAAGGGTTTAACAGCGCCGTCGGCGCTGTTAACCCTTAACGCCTGATTAAGAGGTCCCGGGTTTTAACGCCTGCTTTTTGCAGGCGTTAAAACCCATGCCGCAAAGTGACCTTGGTGCTAAGTACGGTGCCGCAATTTGCGGCACCGTACTTAGCGCCTTTCCCCATTCCCATTATGCCCTATGGGGCAAAAATGGGAATGGGGAAGGGCAAATGGTGAATGGGGAATTACTGCCCCACTCACCTTGGAATGGGGCGGTAATTCCGCCATCCACCATGCCGGAGTCCGGCATGGACCATGGTGCTAATAGCACCATGGTCCAGCGCCGGACTTGTAATGAGGGCCAATGTCTGGAATCGACTGTCTAATAGTATTCACCTCCTGTCTTGAGAATGGGACGTGAACAAACTGTGATACGTAGTGAGCTGCAATATCATAATCTGCTGCACCCTTTGCAACATTAGCCGGAATCTCAACTTTGGGAACAAATGTCGGAGCATCCTCTCCCATAGGCAACTGAGAAGTAGGCAACTCTGAACGTTTACTAAGCAACAGAGCCAAATCGAGCGCTAAAGTGGTGGAAGTAGTATCAAATGCAAAAGCTCTCTTATAAATATTGAATAATTCTGTGGGACAACAAACCTTTTTCTTTATACATTCATCCTGAAGGTATTCTACCATTACTTTTAACACTTTCCTCTGCATTTCTGGAGTATACTGACTATACGTATCATATACTTCTACGGGAGATATCGACATATCCGAAATCCATCTAAGCGCATCCCTTGTGCAAATTTTCGCGTTTCTTCACTCATTGACTTACAAAGAGGAAGAAACCGTTTCTGCACATAAAAAGCATCCAAACTATCGCCATCTCTTTCATCATTCTGCAACCATTCTAACTCCCTTCTAAACTCAAAAACCCTCTCGACATGCTCATGTACTTTCTCCGTAGTATCCCTTGAATAAGCTAAAACATTCAAATCCATCAACCCTTGTGGGACATCTGTGTCCGTCAATCTATTCCACATTACAGCCAAATGTATCCCCATCCCCTCAATAAAGACATTCTGATCGGGAATACTTTCTAGATCAGAGAGTGTAGCTAAGACAGTAGATTGTTCACCTTTCTCTATACATTGTTTAGCCCATGCATTCAAATGTCTCCTCGTCTCTTTGGAAACTTTGTTCCTCGTTACAATTTTAGATTCAGCACTAGCCTCTTTATCAGCTATGAGTGGAGCAGAACCGCTTGGGAAAGAAAGAGTAGACGAATCCTGTACAGCAGTTAGTGGAGACACTACCACTGGCAATAAAGACAAATATACTGGACCAGTAATAGTCGGTAAAGGTGAAGGTACAGACGGAGAAACAACAACAGGAAGCGGAGCAATAACTGGCAGCGGAGGAGCAACAGGAAGAACAGAAATTGCTACGGGAGGGGGAACGGTAGCAGGAAGAGGTAAGACAGCAGGAATAGGTACATAAGGAGGTGGTACAGTGGCACCAGACCTACGTTAATTTAAAAGTTTATCAATTAGCTCGTCTGAGCGAAGAAAACATTTAGACAGATATATTTTCTGTGTACCAAGTTGAAAAGCCCTATCCATGTTTCTAACAGACTCTGACTGTTTCTGTTGATCGTACAATAATGCCTTTTCTGAGTTTGACATGTGTCGACGTGCATGCTTCTCTTTACTCTTAAGTTGCTGCATAGCTTCCTTTTTCCAATTTTGTATTACATCAAATGCTGCAGGTCTAGCTTTTTTCTTTAACAATATGGATTCTAAATACTCTATTCAGGCAATCTCAAAACTACCGTTGATTGGCCACTGAAGTTCGGAAGCATGTCTAGTTTGTCTGTGCCAAATATCATTGAATACTATACTACCATACTACCAATGCTGTACTTACAGTACATAGTACATGCCGGCGACCCCTCCTGTGGTGTAGACAATTTCCCAGGCAAGTCAGATTACTGGTGTTACCTGGCACCGATTGTGCTCGCGAGTACAATACTACAACCAAATATCAGGATACTTAGGAATCGGGGCACGACTCACCTGATTCAAAGGACAAAGGGATGTCCGATCGGAATTACAAAGGACAACAAAGGACCCTCGTGATTGGTGATTTCGGCAAAACTGCCCGCCTATGGACTCTCGTCAAGATGCCGTCTCGGACCACGTGCTCACCGTTCCGGGATCGGATCATGCAGTACTGTTGAGGTGTCGCGTCTCATCCAAGAAGGGGCTCCCTTTTCTCACCATCTGATCCCGGTCGGATATCGCGTCAACTCTTCAACGAGGTGGCATCAATCTTGAGGGTCCCTATTCGGGCGCCATCCGAAAGAACAAAGAAATATCGAGGCTGAGTACCACAAAAGAAATACACTAATTGTGGGCGGAAAGAATTTACAGATCTTTTATTACTGTACAGTTTACAAAACAAAACAGATAGCTATCTGGCTCCCAACACCTTGCAGTGTGTACCGGCCGACAAAGAGGTGTGAGAGAGTGCTGGACATCTAAACGTTTGTGCCTTTTATACAATTTGTGTAATATTGTCCAGCCTCTCTTGATGTTAATAATTCGTGGTCTAGAGTTTGTGCCTAGTTCACATACAGTTTATACAATATTATGCAAAGGATTACATAGGTTTGCATTTCCATGAAGACACAATAGCGATGTACGTTCTCGGATCCCGCTGTAAGCCTTATACCAAGTTCCTTTACAATACAATTCGGCCAATGCATACGCTCGAGGTTTGTTCTTCATTGTCCCAATGTTTATACAAGGATTAGTCTTGTCAGTCTAGACAACACTTAAACAACAGTTCATATGAAGCACAAGGTCTCATTGCTCAGTCTAAACAGTTGGCTCTCGGACAGCCTAAACATTAACAGAACTCAAAGGTCGGAAAGCTGGGTTGCAAGTCGGAAACATATTCTACCATTTTAGAACGAAGAAAACACAAGTAGAAATCAAAATGGGGGATGAATCTTAAAATGGCCGCAAAGTTATCCCTACATATAAACTTTGCAACGCGTTTTCCGTGTTGCGCGAGTAGGCTTAGGCCAATATAAATACTAAGGAGGCACTATACAATTACCGTTTAACAATTGTATATATAGATGTGTCCCTTAACCAATCCGAACCCTTGAGAGGTTTTTCACTATTGCCACGTAGCATGACGTCATTCTGGTGCACATAATAAGGTATATAATAGTATTTCATGCGGAAATTGCTGAGAGAATGAGCTTCCATCCGTTGATGTTCGTTGTAACCTCTCGGTTTTAGATAATTGCTAATAAAACATCAACTTGCCATATTCTTGAGTTTGCCTGGTTATTTGGACTCAGAGATATGCTGGTGTAATCCCATCCAGTAACGGATACAGGTTCCAAGTGCCATAAGCACATATGGTTAGCAGATCACCCTTTCTGAGATGGAATTACCCGCTTCATTTTATTAATTAATAAAAATTAAAAAAGCCAGGGAATCATCACTCTTACTAGATGGGAATCTGTAACATGGTGAATCAATTCTACCAATGTATTTGGGATGCCTAATAAAAGTTTGTGTTGGCTTTGTAGCAGATACTTCAGTCTACACCTTCCTTTCATTTTAAGTCAATAAGATGTTCCATGATTACAGAATTTGTAAGTGCATCCTGTTTCTGAATACAGGAAGTACACACCCAGCCATGCCCCAACTAAAATCCCTCTCCCCTCTTGCACAAACCCCTCCACGGTTGCACAAAGTGCTTTGGATACAGGTGTTAAAGAATTCAAATAAAATAAACATACAAACAATAACTTGAAATAGCAGCGGCACATTTACCCAACTGTTAAATGAAGACATGCAGTCTTTTGATTTTTTAAACTCATCCTGATGGTCACTTTGATGACTGCAGTGATGTTGAGTTATGCCTGTTGCATTGGAGTACCACTGTATGGTAACAGGAACAGGCTCCAGTCATCCACCCATGTGAGTGTTGGCAGCCAATGAAAACCTAAGTATTGTATAAACACTTGAATAGTCATGCAGTCTAGACTGCACAGTATTTGTCTGTCTGGCACTCCTAAAATGTGTAGAGGAATGTGATAATGTACCTTGCCTAACCCTCGGTGCCTCTGTGTGTGCGACAGAGGGGGCCGGGACTCACAACCTGCAATGTAATATATGGGGGTCGGGGCATTGGGTAGATCCCGTGGTATCTTCCACAGCATGGGATTGGGCTGGCAGTAGATCACCACATTAACACACTGGCTCCTTCAAGAGATGACTTTAAACTTTGCACACAATTCTGTGAACCCTCCTAATGTGGACTTGCATTATTACTGTTATCAGGCAGATTATGAAAACCTCTGAGCCGGAATAGTGGCCCCAAAGATACTGACCTTGCTCATGCAAGGCAGTCATGTGTACACACAAAGAAGCAGAACCCTGCCGTCATTGATCACAGTCCCTACCATGCAAACAGTAGCACGCTTACAAGAAGGTGTTAAAACCAAGATAGAAGACCATCCTGATATAAGCTGAGTACATAGTGCCCAACAAACCAAGAGAATCAGTTTTGCACACCTGATCTAGTAACCCACTTCCCAACCCTACAATCCATGAAGATAACTAATATGCACACAATTGTGTGAGCCCTTCTATGTGGGGTTGCAGTATTAATTCAGATATGCCGATTCTCTGAACCCCACCACAGGATTAGTGCTATTCTGGACATGAGGCCGATGATGGTCGGTGTTTTATGAGCAAAGTAGGGGAATGGTAGGATTCTTTTTATCGTGTTACATTCATGGAGTTCTTTTACACAGTCTTCCAGCTTTGTGTTCTCTTCTTGTGCATCTTTGATCTTTATAGATTTGTGTCATCTGCGTAGTTGCAGCAGGTAAGGCTGTGTCTTTCTTATTTAAGTTGAGGTAATGTCAGTCTCAGGCCACAGATTTACATCAGTTCGAACACATCAATATACATCTTTTTACGTAATCGTGTTTTTTTTTGCATTACATTTTCACGTCACTGTTCTTCCATGTAAGCTTTGAATGGGCCCCAAATGTCTTTTGGGCATCATATCACATTTATCGAGCGGACATATCCCTCCTCAAGCTCATTTACAAATGTCATTTCCCTAAACCATTCCTGGGCTGTTGGTGCTCTCCTTGACTTCCACTTCAGCGTTCTACAGAATTCAGCCCATGTTAAACCGTCTACGTATTGTGATGGATACTTTGCCTATGTCTCCCAACAAGTATTTCAACAGTGGAAGCATCTTGGCTGGGGTATAATGCAATTGGTTCAATATTTTGAACTGTATTAGACTGAGACGGACTTTGAGGGATGTCCCCCTGGTCTTTGTTGCATCAATGTTTATGTCTAGGTCTGTTTCCCATTTTAAGTTTTGCTTTATTGTATAACTGTTGGCCCATCTGAATTGACGCATACAGCCTAGAAACCAGTTCTCCAGGAATTTCTTCTTTCCTTATCATTTCTAATTGTGTACAAGCTCTTGTGGAAAGGATGGCCATTTGCAACGTACTGCTACCCTAATGCGGAAAACAGGAGTATTTCCCAGTTTCTCCCTGAATTCCTCCTGAGTTACAAAAGACCCTCCCTGAAACAGGTCGCCTACTCTCATTATCCCTTCTGGATCCCAGGCTTTCTGTATGTTTAAATTGTACATCTGTGGTAGTCCCGGGCAGTTCCAAAGAGCTATTTTGCTGTTGTATGGTATGTCTATGTGCAGTCTCTTGTGTATCTGCCTCAACCGTAGAGCATACCGGCAAACGGACATGAATCCACATGCTTCCCTTCGAGTATCATGGCTTTCAAATCTGTAGGAGCTGCCCCAGAACGTTAAGTGCTATATGTGCTGGAGTGGCTGGAGCTTGTGAAGTGCCTGTTATACCAGAAAATACAGCTCAAAATCTGGTGCGGCCAGACCTCCCCTTTCGTAGGGTTCTGACATTCCCTTCCAGCTGATGCTAGACGTCCCATTCCCCCAGACAAACTGTATTGCCATGTATCTAAGTCTAGTAAAAAAATCTACAGCTTGGCCATATCAGGATCGAGCTGAAGTAAGTTATTTGGGTACCACTATCATTTTTAATAAAGAAGGTTTACCACATAGGGATCTCAGGAATTTAGACCACACCGCCAAATTGGTTGTCAATGCATTTGATAGGCTTCATGATTATCTTCATATAGTGTTTGTTGATTGCCAGAGACCAGAACTCTGCGATATTTAATTCTAATCGGGGACCATCTAAATCCTAACAAATAAGTGGGTGCGGTAGTGTTCAACGGACGGTATGATGCCATCTCACTGGGCGGGCGCCCAGGCTTAGGTAGCACTGTGATGACCAACTCCGAAATTGAAGGTGGAGACTCCCATTAGCCAGTGACTCTTCCCACACTCTTAGGACCTGTGGGGCCAGGGTGCTTTTGTATTCTTTATCTATTTAAATGCTCGGCCGTCGGGGCCTGGGGACTGACCAAAGGCCAATAAATCTATAGAATCTTCCATTTCCTTCAAGTCAAACGGCCTCCCTATATCTTCCCTCATTTCTGCCTAGAGGCCCGCTGGGCGGTTGGGGGTTCTCAGATAAGTCTTCTGTTTCTTCCCGTGTGTTTGTCTGCATTGCTGTATAGTGGCTTGTAGTAATTCCTAAATTCTTCAATCTCCTTGGGAGACTTTACGCTTTGGCCCACCTTTTCCATAATGCCAGTGATGGTCTGTATCCCACGTTCCCACCTGGCCTGTCCCACTAGCCATCTCACGGGGCAGTCTCCCTCCCTGTACCTACGGGCCTGAGAAGGTTTAGCCATGTATCTTACTTCCAAATCCGCCAGAACTTTGTCAGGCTTCCCTTGATTGCCCCCAGAAGTTTACTATCATTGGTGTTGCCATATTGGTTTTCTAAGTTTCTGATTTCCCTTTCTGTATCGCTCAGTTCCATCTAGTTTTTTTAAGAATACCGGTACTCGTCAAAATCATTACCCCCCGCCCCCAATCTGCACCCTGAACGTTTCCCATACTGTGGAATATTGTGACACCAAACCCTCAATCTTTTCTCTCACTGGTGTGACCTGTATGGCATCCTTGCATTCTCCACATGAAGCAAGGTCGCCGTATTTCCCTTAATTTAATCTCTACTGGAGAATGATCTGATGGTGTGCGTGGGTGAATCTTGCTGTATTGTACTCTAGACGCAGAATCCGCTGGTATTGGTATTCAATTTGTGACATGGCATTGTGTACTGTGGAGTAATACGTATATTCAGTAATATTCGGGTGTTCATTACCCCATACATCAATAATCCCTAGCTGACCCATTATTTGTTGTACCATCTGTGCGGCACTAGACGTTTTCATCGGGTAGTGCTAGTTCTATCCCTCACCACATCATAGAGTCACTGGGCCTCATTCCGAGTACGGCGCTAACCAATGGCGCTATTAACGCCTTGGTTGATGCCGTACCCGGACCGGCAGCGCCTTGGTGGATGGCGGAATTACCGCCCCATTCCAAGGTTGGTGGGGCGGTAATTCCCCATTCACCAAGGCTCTTCCCCATTCCCAAATGAGCCCCCATAGGGCTCAATGGGAATGGGGAAGATGCAAATAACGGTGACCGTTCATTACGGTCACCGTTATTGGCTTGGAGGCCCCTTTGCGCCCTTGACTTTAACACCTGCTCAAAGCAGGCGTTAAGGGCGAGGGCGCAAAGGGAACTCGGAGTATGGCGGTAAGGGATCACCGCCACCGGTCTCGTTACCGGTGGCCGCTATCCCTTACCGCCATACTCGGAATGAGGCCCACTGTGTTAATGTTGAACTTAGAAATTGTGCCCTAATAGCGTCACTATGTTAAGGTTGAATCTAGAAGGTATTCCCAACATCATTGAGTGTCCCCTAATAGTGTCAATGTGTTAAAGTTGAACTAAGTGTGCCCTAATAGCATCACTGTGTTAAAGCTGAACTTAGAAAGCGTGCCCTAATAGTGTCAATGTGTTAATGTTAAATCTAGAAGGTATTCCCAACATCATAGAGTGTGCCCTAATATCGTCACTGTGTTAAAGCTGATCTTAGAAAGTGTGCCATAATAGCGTCACTGTGTTAATGTTAAATCTAGAAGGTATTCCTAACATCATAGAGTGTTCACTAATAGCGTCACTGTGTTAGAGTTGAATTAAGATGGTATTCCCACCATCATTGAGTGTGCCCTAATAGCGTCACTGTGTTAGAGTTGAATTAAGATGGTATTCCCACCATCATTTAGTGTGCCCTAATAGTGTCATTGTGTTAATGTTGAATTAAGATGGTATTCCCACCATCATTGAGTGTGCCTAGACACAATTGTGATAAATAGCTTGTGCCCTAATAGCATCACTGTGTTAAAGTTGAACTTAGAAAGTGTGCCCTAATAACGTCACTGTGTTAAAGTTGAACTTAGAAAGTGTGACCTAATAGCGTCGCTGTGTTAAAATGTAACCTAGAAAGTGTGCCCTAATAGCATCACTGTGTTAAAGTTGAACTTAGAAAGTGTGCCCTAGTAGCGTCACTGTGTTAAAGTTGAATCTAGAAAGTATGCCCTAATACCGTCATTGTGTTAAAGTTGAACTTAGAAAGTGTGCCCTAATAGCGTCACTGTGTTAAATCTGAACTTAGAAAGCGTGCCCTAATAGCGTCACTGTGCTAATATTGAATCTAGACGGTATTCCTAACATCATTGAGTGTGCCCTAATAGCGTCACTGTGTTAATGTTGTACTTTAGAAAGCGTGCCTAATAGCATCACTGTATTAATGTTGAATCTAGAAAGTACGCCCTAATAGCGTCACTGTGTTAATGTTGAATCTACAAAATGTGCCCCACTAGCATCACTGGGTTAAAGTTGAACTTAGAAATTGCACCCTAGCAGCAACACTGTTAAAAATTGAACCTAGAAGTATGCCCTAATAGCGTCACTGTGTAAAAAGTTGAATTTAGAAGGTATTCCCAACATCATTGAGTGTGCCTGGTCGAATACACTTTACTGATTACCACAATATCACACTACTATGCTTACTCTCTCCTAAACACCACCATTCAACTAGAACACAGCAGTACTATGACACATTCGGTAAAGCTGTTCTCGTACTAACATGACTCATCAAACTACCCATCATCCTAATAAAACACAGCTAACTAGCACATACGGGCTAGCTTAGGCGTCTCCTCGGGCCTAGCGCAGCCAGAACTCAGTCTGGATGTCCACCCTCCAGACTGAACACATTTAACTGATCTCCTCAGCACCACACCTACAGCTAAGAAGCAGCTATCATGCAACAACCACAACAGCTGCACACACACATGGTGTGCCCACGGACTTTACGACTCTCTCTCTCTCAACTGACTTGAACTGCGGTTCCCGAGGGCGTTCAACCTACCAGCGCTTTGAGATCATACCAATGATACATAAGGCGCTATACAAATGCAAAATAACATAACATAACATAACATATGATATGGAATTTATAACGAGCCTATACACAAGTGTTTCAAGGTGCGACAAGGAATGGGATGGGAAGACAGAGACAACGATCTTACTAGGCCAGGTGAAATTGAGATTGTGCAAGTGCAGGGGAGGGGGGAAGAGGAAAAGTGTGAGGAGGAAGGCGAAGTGCAGTACATAGGTTAAACAGTAAATGAATAAAAACAATACATATGAACAATAAATCAGAAGTGCGGTCATCTGGTGGCAGGTGCAAAGGTAAGTGCAGACATCAGGTGTCGAGTGCTGGTAGGGGGCTGTAGGGATACAGAAACAGCCCCAGGGTGCAAGGGCTGCCAGGGGGGCAGTGCAGGTGTGCAACTGGTGGGGAGGGGACTTGGGCCCGAGACCAGAGCGTCGCCAGGTGACCAGTAGTGGCCCTAAAGATGCTCTCAGCATACATCCAAGGCAGAGAGGAGTGAAACCCTGCAAGCTCAACTTGCAGTTACTAACATGCACATGGTAGCGTGCAAACATTTGGGTCTGAAATCCAAGATGGAAGACAAGCCTGGTATAAGCTCATTCCAAAGTGCAGAAAAGGGTTTGTAGAATCATGTTCACACACCTGATCTAATCGTGTTTCCCAGGTGTCTTGTACTGAGTTATGCCCAGCCCATGGGGAGAAGCTAGGTAGGTATACAAACCAGAAGAGAGAAAACATGAGTAGGGGCATTTGGAGTAGTGGAGCAGGAATCAGTTGAGAGGAAGAGTTGGAGATGCAGAAGGACTTTCAATGTGCAGGAGAAGGCGGATGCACAGGAGTTAAATGTGCAAGAGGAGATGAAGAAGCAGAAAGAGGGGAGAAAGCAGGATAGGTTGGAGGAAGTGAAGAAGTGGGTAAAAAGAAATAGAGAGAAGTAAACAATGTGGAGAGGGAAAGGTGGGAAGTCCCTTGGTGGAACAGAGAGATTGATAACACAAGCCTATGGTATCACTGGGAGAAGGTTAGGAAGAACATGCACGTGGTGAAACTTTCAGGAGGCCATTTGCATTCCAATAAGAATTAGTGTACGTGGTTCAGCGAGGAGAGAAGTAGGAGATGGTTTGGTGTTGTTCTGAGTGGGGCCAGACCACGAGCAGGCACCTAGAGACCCTACTGGCCTACCACATCTCTGGGAGACACTGTGCAACTTGATGCAGAAAATCCTTATGCTTCAACAAGCATACCTAAAAATGTCTGGGCAATTGCTATCCAACCAGTGTTCTAGTGAGAGTGACCACCCAGCCATCAAGATATCGCTCATTGGAGAAACTCGGTCCCAGAAACCGGGAGTGATCTAGCAGACAGACACACTGAGAGTTTTGAAAGAGCATTTTGAAAGAATAACACTTTCTTTTCCCATTCTGCCAGCTTCATGTCGAAATTAATGTCTGAATTCAAGAATCTCCTCCTCATAGACACCTGAAGCACTTCAATATATTGTCTCCAAGTGGATAGCTTAGTGGAGAGATCAAACCAAACCCTCAGAAATCTTGCGTGGACACTTGTCAATGAAGATACCTGGAATTGGGACAGGCAGGGACCACAGGCCCTCTTCGTTATATAGGACACCACAGGCTTCAATTGGGTTCACAGTATTCCAGCTGGTGTGTGACGGAGAATCCTGTGACATCTTGGATATGCTATAAGTAGAGACCCTGAGACAAGAAGTCGAGCCGGAACCCAACCAGGAACCTTTGTATCAGAGAGTGTGAGTCAGAGCGGTAAGTGACCTGGAGAGATACTTAAAAGAAACATGTGTAGTAAGAAGACTGTGATTAGCCATATTGATGCAAGTTCATAAGTTACATCCTGAGGGAGCACACTTGGCTTCTTGACAGCACGTTTGTGAATAAGGTTGAACAATGTGCATTGTTTGAACCTGAGCATCTCTGTGAAGTTCTGGATTTGCACCACACCAAGATCATGACATTTGTTGTGAACTGGACTTTAATAGACGGGTATTTTTTGGACATGTGTTATATGTTTATATATGTTTAAAAGAAATCACACATTTTTGTTATGGATATTATAACAAGAGAACTACCAGCAAAGAGAAAGTGCAGACTACAATATGCCTGTATGTCCACAAGGAAAGGTGTCACTGATAATGGCAAAGCTGGGGCCTTTAATATTTTGAGTTAAACTTAGACGGCTTCTTCCTTAGCAGGACACTGACCTGGGCTCTTTAGCTCTGTGTGAGGTATCCCGCCACATGCACTCCTGCAAAGGTCGCCCAGGAGACCATGTCTGAAGTGCCATTTGATATTCCTCCCCCGGGCCTCCTTTTGGGACGCTCCCAGTCGCACGACGCTCATTGAGCACCTCAGTGTCATAGGTATGACTTCTGACAAAGCCTCTAAATTACTACTTGAAACATAGGATTACCTCCGTAAGCCATCATGGCTGGCTCTGTTTACCAAAATCGTAATCTTCATTCAAACCTCTCTTACCTCTGCAACACTGAGGTCCATGCTGGTTTTGCCAGATGTTGTTGTGAATGATGTTCTCTTCCTGAATATTCTGATCCTTCGTGCATCATGATCAGTCTCTGGGCTTGCTCACTCAGTGACTTCAGGACCAGATCACAGAAACGTTGCACTGGTGTAAGTGCAAAGTTGCACCGTATTAGCACAAGGGACAACTTTGCCCTAATGCAAAAAACAGTCGGGCCATGTTCGGCAACATTTGCACCCCGATGAGTGCCACTTTTCAAGGTATAAGCACGATAGCAAACATGTCCGTAGTGTAAAAAACATACGCTTGCAATTCATTTTTGCACAAGAGCAAAGTGTGCCCTGGTGGTGATCCCGAATAGGATTAGCACAACGGCAAATTTTGCCCTGGTGCAAAAATGCATTGAAAGTGCGTGATTTGTTCTAGATGTTTTTTTAAAAAACATTTCAATATTTACCTTAATGCTTATACCGTGAAAAATTGCACTTGTCAAATTGAAAACGTTTTATGAATATGGCCCGGATGTTCTTTGCACTAGGGCAAACGTGTCCCTGGTGCTAATACGGTGCAACTCGAAGGCCACAACCAGAAGCCCCTTTGTGAATTTACTGTTGTATATCTATGAGCATTTTCACCATTCGCGTCCACGCAATTTGATAACTGAAATGTTCTGCAGTGGCACTGTGTTTTAAAAAATATATATATTCATACCTCTTATATCCCCATAAACACATGTATATAAGTGGTCATTAACAGTGCTATCCATGTAGACCTACATTCTCACTACAGTCATGTAGCATGTGCGCATGCTCAGATGGCCTGAATAGCTCTCACATGTTATGTATAGCTGGGTTTCCGAATACAGAGATTTCCTTCGAAATAAATGCTAATCAGTGATGTTAATTAGCAATGAGTCTAAAAAAGTGCAATCAGCATCGTTAAATCACGGCTTCCGTGTTACTGGACAGAGCGCTTTTCTGCCGCATCCCCTTTGAACGGAAGACCCCAGCGCGCGCTCCCGGCAAATCCCCTTAACCTGGAAACCGCGCGAGTGTTTGACTTCCTCCTTAGATCTGTGACCCCCGCGCCTGTCTCCATTACAGGGATTACCCCGCGCTTCCTTCCTCGAGACGCTAATGCTCGATGGGAAGGCCCCAGGTGAGGGATTATGGCACTCACCCAATTAAATCGGAAGAAACCTTCGCTTAGAGTCATATTCACAAATGACATGTAAACAGTCAGTGCCGCCGAGCGCCCCTCGTTGGATTTCACACTCTCTGCTCGCGGCAATGTACGTTTTATTGAGCGGGGGCCTCGCTAAATCCCAGAGCAAGCGCTGCTTTATGAATAACATTAAGGATCACTGTACATTAGACGCATCTTCATGTCACATGGCCCTTGGAGCAGAGGCATTTGTTTCAGCTAGTCACAATTGCCTGTTCTCAGCATACTATGTAAAACTGCAACAAAGATTCTTCTTTTTTTTTTTTTTCATCAAATTTGAATTAATGATTACTTTTATGGGCGGCAAATGTCGGCAATGCTTTTTAGCCTAATCAGGTGATATTTTAAATTTTATTTATTTATCTATGTACTTATAAAGGTTCCATGTAATAATGTCGCCACAAAAATCTCGCCATGCAAAAATATTGCCGAAAAATGGCCGTTTTTTGTGGCGACATTATTGCATGGAACATGCGGGGAACACCCCCGCAACCCCCAATATTTATTTTTTTTGTTTTTTTTGCTGCCCCTGTCCCCATATATATGGTCACCCATATAATATCGCTGCGACCTTTTCCCAGGGATATTATTTACGGCGACCATATATATGGGGATAATATTACCTGATACCCTTATAACGCGCCAAATGGCCGCAGACATCGAGGTGCTCACATATAACTTGATATACATTGTGTGCTAAATTGAAAATAAAATACACCTTGAGATATAGGCCAACAATATGCGTTATCTTCATTGGAAACCTTTCTTTTGTTTTATTTTTTATTGTATTTTAATCCTTAAGATTTTTACAAACAGACAATATCACTAGAAGAAGGAGAAGAAAACAAATGGTTATAGAAAAGTTGTGGAAGTATATTCAAGTTTTCCAAGTCTTCAAAGAAAAGAAAGTCGAGAAAGTGCTGACTATCCAAGCCATCAGCTACCCCAGGCACTTTATTGCGTGGTAACCGTTGGTGTCACGCGTTTATCCATTAAGACTGTTGGAGCCGGAAAGGATTTTTGGATGGAATGTAAAATGTTATAAGTGGCCAACAGCCACGAAGTCTTACCACCAACCATCAGCCTTGCCCAACAAAGTTCTTCATCTTGTAGCACAAAGTCCGAGAAAATGTGCCTCAAGTAGAATGATCTTAGCCTCGAGGTCCCTGGGCAAGAAAGCAGTAAGTGGCGGATGGACTCCACTACTTCGGGTAGACCACAGAATCTGCAGCCATTTGTGATGGCGAGGCCCCGTATAGAAAGAATTTCGTTGGTGTGTAGAAACCTTTCTCATATGTCTTTTTTGATACTGAGATATAGTTAACTAGTTAAGCACGGGCTTGTGCCATCTGTGTGCAACTCAATTCACAGGTTCGATTTCTAATTCATCCCATCATCTTTCTGGGAGTGGTAAGTAGGGTACCACTAAACTCGGGGATAATAACCTACCTAAGCAGCTTGAAACAAGTATGGCTGGTTGAGATGCTAAACCTAGCATCATTGATGCCACTGATGCACGTTGGGGCTGGGGGGAGCTGGCGTAGCGGGGCTTATCTACTCAACGCTTGTGTATTTCTCAGAGTGTCTGTAATTTGAAGGACCTCTCCAAACATTTTTCTGAAGGGCGTCTCTGTTTTGCATCTGCGTTAGAGTGCATTATGTTAGAACCGCAGAATGGTGGAGAAGTGATAAATGGTTTCCTTGGGACCAGGTGCCCACATTCCAGTGCCTCCCCGTGAAGACTTGTGCTCATTACACAAGCATTTATTGCTAGTCACACCACACATAATTGAAAAACCTGTCATAGTCCTCCAAGAGGTGCGAGTGAGGTCCAATTCAAAAGGGCCAAAGCCACAAGTTGCTTAATAGGAAAAACATCTGTTGTGAACACAGAGCTTTTTTATTTAACAATGGTGTACGACAGATGTACACGGCCAGAATAAGAGAGTTTAAGTAAGGACATGATGTTCCCACTCCTCCATGAACCAGTGGAGGGTAGTACAAAATGGGCTCTATGCCGCATAATGTAAGATGGTATGGGGAGCACAAAAATTAAGGGCACAAGCTTGATCATCTTGATATCTTTATATTTAAATCCAAACCTGACCCCCAGAACTGTTAACCCTTCCTTGGCCAGTGCTTGGTGCCAGTAGACACTATGGCCATCCATGCCCATCAACCCCACCAGAGCCATTTTTTTAAATTTCATTTATTTTGTTGTTTAAAGTGCAGACCTAGCTCGTGAGCAGCGGAGTGTTGTATAGAGTGTGGGTAGCCAGCGTTTGGTCTGGCATCTTTTAACAGCAGCACAGTTGAGGTCTGTGTGTCAGTACGTGCCTCCATTGCAAATAGACATTGGAGCGAGGATGGTGTACCCCAATACTGGGAGAAAAGTCCTGTGGCACTCTGCCGCGGTGCCTCTGAGACAAGGCATCTAACTCCTAACACATTCCTTATTGATAGAGCCATCTACCTAAGAGTGGAATGGTGGGAGCAGCAAACCTCAGGGTGGGACCTTTGGGGAAGCGACAGGCAGGAGGCAGGAATAGAAAATGTCCTGGTTGTGGAGGCTATTTAAAGCCCCCTAATCTTGTGCTGCCACAGACGTAGAGGCCCCGCCACGACCAGCTGCATCTTCCTCCTTTCGGCAACAACAACAGTCACGTGGTGGGGATGATGTCAGACCCTTTCAAAGGCATGTGATCTTCATTTTCCCCTGGACCCGCATCCCTTCATGCCAAAACAGTGCGGCCGGCTCTACAGGGATTTCTTCCTCCTTAGACCTCGCCATTTTCAAATGTATTTGGAAGTGAGTAAGCTAGTGAGTGAGTGAGAACCCCTCCAGGCCAAGAGTGCTGCCTTTCTGGGCGTTCTTTCTCCATTGGCCTCACCGTTGTAAAAGGTATTTGGAAGTGAGTAAGCTAATGATCAAGTGAGTGAGTGAGTAAGCAAGTCAGTTAGTTGCTGTTCTTCAATGCACAGAAGCTAAATGCTCTACTGTTCCAATATATGTCTAAGTCCCTTAGATAAAGTCAACCCTTGATCATTCAGAAGCATACTGATTATCCTCCAGCACTGGCTCTCTAAGAGTCTTGCCACTAGACAAACGACCAATGCCAAATCACCGTCATATAACCCTGTGATATCCTCTGCAGCGGCCACTGAAAGCTGAGCACACATGGGCAAACGCTGCTCGCTCAACTCGACAGCCATAAACACCAGCCTGACACCACAGAATGAAGATGGGTGGAGGCAACAGAGGTCTTTACAACACCATGAAACCCACAACACACCAAATGATCATTTCTGGATGGTGTGCCCGCCCTCCAAACCCTCCGTTTCTGGTTCCATAGCACTCTGGGCCCAAGGCCACTACACAATCTTTATACATGAAGAGGAAACACTCATCATCTGACTGTCTAGTTGCACGTAGCCAAACTCAGCTCAAGCCCAAAGCTGTGCCAACAACGACGCCACTCACAGACATCTTGCATGAACCTCCAATCTCCCACTTGAGCGCAATCGAGACCAGTGCTGCCCTGTGCCAGTCCCACCCATCTTTGGTGCATTATTTTATTATTTTTCTGATTTCAAAAACAAAAACGTCTTGTGAACTCCGAGAATCAAATTCTCTCAAACACAGCAAAGGGCTGCTAGAACCTCAAACAACAAATGGACATCAAAATATAGTCCAGATAAAGCTTGCAATAAAAATCTGTTATCAAGCTCAAGATTGGCCAACTCATGCCCCAATATGGCCCATCCAGACTTTGTCCACAGGAGGCAGCCAGAATTCGGTGCACAGGCAGTGCCAGGACTCTGCCACCTGACAGCAATAGGACCCAAACTACAGATAGCCCTGAACTTGACTTGTTTTAACGACTGAGCCAGCAAAACCTAACCCACAAATGTGCCAAAGGACATGGTTTATTGGCAGCCTAAAAATCAACAAGCTCTTACCAGAGCCGCATTTAGGAAATTCCCTGCATTTGGTTTCAAATAAGTCTGCAGCACCCCAACATCATTCCTTAGAGTCAAAGTGACCATTTCAACCCTACAAGCTGTTTCTCACACCATCAGACACCCTCCAATTCGGATGTTGCAGTAATAAGTGCTCTGAAACTACTATTATGTCTCAATTTTTCTTAACGCTGTTCACCACTTCCATCTCTTGTCCATCCTCATTCTACTCAAACTCTCCTCTGGCTTCGACACTGTGGACCGCCCCTTACTTCTCTAAACACTGTCCGACCAAGGCTTCAAATGTACTTGAATATGTGACTTTCTGACCATCCTTCATCATCTAATGGAACTCAGAATTCTCTTCTACCACCACCCTTCTCAGGGCATCCTTCAGGGATAAATCATGGGCCCATTCCTCTTAACCCTTTACAACCACTTCTTCAAGTAAACTGATGTGTTCCCTTTGGTTTTCATTACCGCATCTTTGCTTATGACACGCAGATCTTCTTGTTCTTTCATTCCTTTGCCTCCTTCAACCCTTTGCTGTCTACCTCTCCACCATCCCCCGCGCAACGTCTCTACACGCCTTATACAAGAATTCTCCAAAAGAGATATTACATTTCTGCAGGCCTCCAATGGAAATACCATTCTCCCAACCAATATCTCCTTTCATGACAGCCTTGAACCATTACATAAGGCATGCCATATCTGTGTCCTCATTCATAGCACACATAAACCCATTCACTTCATCCCTGCCACTGCCATTGTGTTCAGTATTAACTATCTAAAACTCTAACCACCACTCCATCTTTTGGCAAATGTTATAGGTGCTCTAGCCTGCATCATGGCCGTCCATTCTGCTCTTTCACTTAGCTCAATTAATTTACCTAGCCAAACACACCCACTGCAACCCACCCAGAAGCTCTCCCACATCACATCACTACTACCTTGCTACTTGGCTTTCAATGCAAGATTGGTCTCTCTTCAAGTTTGTAATCCTTTTGTTCCAATATATCCATGGGCTGGCCACCCACTATCTTGTGGACTGCATCTCTCTCAGCTCCCTCTCACAGGGCTCCTCAACTCTCAACAACCTTTCTGTTCCCCACACCTGTCCAACCTCCTGTTTTTACCTCGTCTCTCTACTGCCGCCCCATCACTAGAATTTGCTTTGCATTGCCATCAAAGAAACCCAATGAGTTAATTTATTGAATGCCTGTCTTAAGCTCCACTTGCTTGCCAAAGAAGGGGCAAGCTTGATCGCTTAATATATGCCAGAATCACCACTTTAAATCATGTTCATGACAGTTTGTCCCCAACATGTCAGCATTGCCACTTTAAATTTGGTTTATGACACTGGTGCCCCCCAAAGTATGTCATCATTATCACTTTAACTCATGTTTATGATGCTGGTGCCTTCAACTTATGTCACCTTTGCAACTATCGAATGCATTCCTAATGGCTGATGCCAGCATCACTACTTTTAATACATGTTCATACACACCAGTGCTCCCAATATATATCATCACTACTTTAAAACATGTTCATTATACTGTTCCTCAAAATAATTCACCATTATCACTTTAACTTGCATTTATAGTGTTGGTGTCCCCAAGGTATGTCACCATTTCCACTATATCAAATGCGCTCATGGCAGCTGATACCCCTATATATGTCAGCAGCTCCACTTTAATCCATATTCATGAAGCATGTGCCTCTATTCTATGTCCGCATCCCCACTTAAAAGCATTATTATTAAGCTGATGCCCCAATATATGTCAGCATTATCACTTTAAATTATGATCGATCCAGTGTTGTCACCAGTATATGTCATTTTCACCACTTTAAATAATGTTCCAGACTCTAAATATATGCCAGTAGTGCCACTTTAAATTGCTTCATGATGCGTGTGCCCACAATATACCTGTATCGGTGCATTTTATGTAATTTAGGCACTCGATTGCTCAACTTAAATGCTTAATCTTAGAACAAGTGAAGGTTGGTCCCAGAGGGGGTGATATTCATAGGAAACTGCTTCAGAGAGAAATTATATGGATTGATCTGTTAGACTGTTTTACCCCTCGTGGTATGAATTGTGAATTCAATCTTATGTGCTTTCTATGATGTTGTACACTTGTAGCCAGAATTTGGCAAATATTTGTTAAACTGTACAGTGCATACAAATATGTTTGACATGATCAACAAGGCCGAGTATTCGAAATATGGACGGCTGATGTATACACTGTAATATGCATCTAAATAAGTTTGACATACATGATTAGGCATGATTTTTTAGAATGTGAACGGCTTAGGGACCGACAGTAAGGTAGTTGTCTACATCTAGATATGATCTATGCAGCGATATGATGTAGTGCCTCTAAGTGCCCCTAGGATGACTCATGTTGATTTGTCCTTAACCACTCATTCACACACCCCTTATTTTACCTTATTTTATTTTAGTGACCCATTTAGTGATGGGAGCTGGACATGTTTCTAGCTCCTCACTCCGGGTCCGAGTTACCATGCAGGAGGGGGGGCACCCCACAGTTTATTTTGAACTGTGGTGCCCTCCCCTCCTGTCCTTTAATATCAAGATTGACAATGACATTTTGTTTTAATTTGATTTGTCCTCTATAGTCTCTTAAGCCTCATGGTTACCTCTTGACAAGCATATTTACACTGGAATGAGAACAGCGTGTAATGACATTAGAATCCTCGCTGTTGCGGCGTCCTTCGCAACACTACGTATTGAACCGTTGTATGCCCACACCAATATGGCGCCCGCGGCGCTAACGCGCATGCGTGGCGTCCCTAACGACCACCATATTAGCGATCAGTCGAGAGCGACCCGTCTTGGTGACGGGCCGCTGGATTCTACATTCTCCTTGCGGATATCCAGTAAGGGCTTTTATTTAACATGATATCTTGCCACAGACACGTAGCCTATTACGGCAGCATATACGGACACGGAATCGTGCCCAGACTCTCATTCAACAGCCGCGAGCACTAGCATATCTCCTTCCCAATATTTCTCAAAGTTGTCACATGTGTTCGAATTAAGATTTTACCATTAGACTTTAGGGGCTTTGGTCTAACTACTTCATTTTAACATTAGCCCATGTATATACCACATTGATGCTTTTAAACTGGTTCACAAAGGGTTCCTCTATCTGCTCTGACTGGGGCTTTCCCTCCTTCTCTTGCAGATGCTTGCAAGGGGGTTGCATCCCGCCACCACTCCTCTGCGGTCTGGCCATTAGGAGACTCACTCCAGACCCGACCATACTTATGAGTCCTGTCCTCCGGACTAATTAGGTCAGTGGATTTGCTAGCTAATCGCTTGATTGAACTATTTTGCAATACACTCATTGATGAGTTTATTTTAATTACTTTTAGGACTCAACGAGAGAATTTATCACAAATACATTATGAAATATGAGCACATCCAGCCCTGAAGATGGATTAATTTAATCCGAAACGCGTTGGCACCAAACAACTCCTAGGAGTGCTTTTTTATGTTTAAACTTCAAAAGTTATTACCAATGATATAATTGTGATATAACTTTGTATATTTCTTTGATTGACCTGGGTTGGTTTACCGAGCATCTCTACAGCTCAAATTTTATCATTGTTGTTTTGAATCACTGTCTTGCGACAACCTTTACTGTTTATACACCGCACTGTGGAGTCACCAGTGCGATACTGAGAGACTTGTATATATAGACACTTGTTTTACCTGTTTAACCTGTCTTGAGTCAGTTTGGTTGATTTCCTCTCTTTACTCCAGCAGGCAGACAGAAATATTGAAATACGGTTACACTTTAATGGCTATGAGACTATAAACAATTTATGAGCACATGTACACAGTGTTCGCCACAAAATTACAACTTTACTGCCTCAACTAATAAGGATTGTAAGAGGATTCAATTCAACACTACAGCTAAGTCAATGCCTAGTCTGGGATACTGAATGGAAACCCTTATTAATATATCTTTATGTTCAGTTCATGCGTTCTGGATGACTACCCCTATATAACACCCCTCTCTTGGAATCCTCCTGACCCCACTGAGCCAAGAAGTAGTTCGGTTTTGCACGTTAAAGGTTTATTTGATAATTTATACAATATATATATATATCACGCTTTATAATAAATTAATAATTGAATATCACACTGAATCTGAGCAGTAATCAATAATGGATAGTCTGGCACTACCACACTTCTTTATAATCAATGATGACCACAATTGACCTGTGCCTTATTCTGTGCTGTGCCCTATGCTTGCCATCAGACTTTACCTGATTTGTGCCCTAATTTGTGCTGTGCCTTATGGTCGCCAATAGACCACAATTGACCTGTGCCTTATTCTGTGCTGTGCCGTATGCTTGCCATCAGACTTTACCTGATTTGTGCCCTAATTTGTGCTGTGCCTTATGGTCGCCAATAGACCACAATTGACCTGTGCCTTATTCTGTGCTGTTGCAGATAGTACTTCACCAGATTTGTGCCCCGACCTGTGCCCCTGCCCCATGGTTGTCATTAGGTATAACACTGCCCTAGCCACTTTATATACCTCAATGTGCTTCGAGTTGCCCTGACATACTTAGGTGACACACTACCTAGCTAGTCTTCTACACTTGCCTAGTTTGCCACTGCTTTGCCCACATAGAACCTAGCCTGGTTCTCGCCTAGATCACCTAACAGCCAATATACAGGTCTCTTTACAGACTGCTCAGACTTCTCTGGCACCGAACCACTAACTACACGCCTTTGCATGTAACCTAGTCCACGCCCATAGCTTGAACCTGAACTTGCCCACCCTCGCATCCCTGCCCACCTCCAGAATGAAAATCACCTATTACCAATCTCTACACATTGCTTTGAGCCTCCTTACCACCATGGCATTTGCAACTGCGGACTCACACCCTGCTAAGGACAGAAACATGAGACTGAGGGCAAGACTGTCCTGTCTTCATGAACCACCTTCCTACCACAATCACAGAGGCTATATCGATCTAGCAAACAAACGTTCGCAATACCCCAAACCCACCACCCCTCGCCCTGCTCCTACAACTACTAATCAGCCACTGATACAAAGAGATGCCCCTACCAAAAATAAACAACCCTCCTCGACTCAACCAAATAGTACCCTATCAATAATTGGATCTCTCATTAATGCAAGATCCATGGTCGCCCATGCTACCGAGATCTCGGACACCTTAACCAATGAAAACTTAGACCTATTAGTCATAACCGAAACATGGCTCCATGATGCAGCTGGCCCTGCCATCATGCTAGCTATACCTGACGGCTACCAACTACTAAGAGTCGATAGACCTAACACTAAAGGTGGCGGCCTAGCCATCATTCACAAAGCTACCTTACCTATCAAACTAGCTACTACCCTGATATTCTCATTTTGTGAACTCCTTACTGCCAAATTGCACCTCTCTTGTAACCGGACTCTCACCTTGCATGTTATCTACAGACCACCTGGACCACTGGGAACCTTTGAAGACGACATAACCAGCATTATAACCAACAATACTAAAGACCACGCTCAAATACTATTACTGGGAGACTTTAACCTGGGCTTTAAGGACAGCAACGACAAACATGCCCTATCTGTCGCCTCACTCCTGAATGACTACGCCCTATCTCAAAAAGTCTCCTCTCCTACTCATGCCAAAGGCAGAACCTTAGACTGGGTTGCTGATCGGAACTGTAACATCAGTATAACCAACATAATACCACAATCCTGGACTGACCACCACTTAATTGTATTCAATGCCTCACTAGACCTTATCCAGCCCAAACCTATACTCATGGCCCCGCCACTTCCCACCAGAAGTAAAAAAGACATCACATCAGAACAACTCCTACCCTACCTTCTCCCTACTCTTAATAACTTAGACAACATTACAGACCCTACGTCGCTGGTAGAAGCTTACAACAGCTCTATGCTCAAGGCACTTGACTCGATTGCCCCCACCAAGCTGCGCAAAAGCAAACAACTCTGTCACCTTAACAACTGGTTCACGCCACACCTGAAAGACCTTAGAATCCAAAAAAGAAAGTTGCAGTCTATCTGGCAACACTCACCCACCGAGGAGAACAAAACCAAATTAGCCACCCTTGCCAAACAGTATAAAAAGGAAATCATAAACACTAAAAGAAATACCTTCAATGACAGAATCTCTAAAGCCAAATCAGACACCAAGGAGCTATTTTCCATCCTCCGTGAAATGGAATCACCCATAACCCCACCTGACAACATTCCCAAAAACAAGTCCTGGTGCACTAATATACAAAATGCCCTGGCGGATAAAATTAGCTCGCTCCAATCTAAAATTGCTAACAAAAAAGCCTCCTTGCTCCTGCCAACAGAACCCATATTGCAACCTCAGCTCCTCCCAAACCAATCTAACACCCCCCACCTATTTAGCTTCAGAAAGATATCCATATTGGAGACAGAAAAAATCATACTATCTCTAAAACCCTCCAACTGTAAAGGTGACAGCTGTCCGGCCCAAATTATAAAAGATGCAGCTCGAGACCTTGCACCCTTCATTTCAAAAATCATTAATACATCCTTTAAGTCTAATCTAGTACCGAACAACCTCAAACAATCCTGGGTGCTTCCCTTGCTAAAAAAACAAACACTTGACCCTGCTATACCAACTAACTACAGACCCATCACTACTGTCCCTTTCTTACTTAAAATCATAGACAGAGTAGCATACCTGCAAATCCAGGACTACTTAGAAACTAACAATTTACTAGGATCAAGGCAATCTGGCTTCCGTCCCCTTCATGGCACTGAAACAGCCTTGATTGACCTCAAGACCCAAATTGACGAGTTGAAGGACAATGGTAAAACAGCGATGCTACTCCTCCTTGACCTATCCGCGGCCTTCGACTTGGTAGATCATGCAGTCTTATGCAATCACCTAAGCTCGGCCGCTCATTTCTCAAGTGATGCCATAACTTGGGTACAATCCTTCCTTGCAAACCGGACAATGAGAGTCTTCTCACCCTCAGCAGCCGCTGATCCCATACAAGTTTCATGCGGTGTTCCCCAAGGATCATGTGTTTCTCCGACGATGTATAACATCTTTACTAAGCCCCTGTTTGATAAGTTGGACAGACTGGGTGTTGTCTACACTAATTACGCAGATGACACTCAGATTCTAATCCCCCTTTCGGGTAACTTCTTGGAAGACACGGACTTAGTAAATAAGATATATCTCCTCATTCAGGCTTGGATGGCATCCCATGGCCTCTGCCTGAACGACGACAAGACGGAGCTACTAATCACTGGCTCAGCGTTGGCTATCAAAAAACTTGACCCCAACTATGCCTCATTCAACATTGACAATAACGTCATTAAAGTGATGCCTGCAGTCAAAACCCTCGGGGTCTATCTTGATTCAGCGCTCACCTTCAAAAAGCAAACGAACTCGCTAGCATCCTCCACGGCATATACTTGCAAATTGATCCGAGCATGCAGACCTTTTCTAACTGAGACCAGCTGCATCACATTAGCCAATGCTCTCATCATATCCAAGCTGGATTACTGCAATGCCCTTTATGCAGGCTCTAACAAGTATATCCTTGACAAACTACAAACTCTCCAAAATAACGCTATCAGAGTAGCTTTAAATATTCCTAACAGAGCCCACATCTCCACCTTTAGGAAAAATATCCATTGGCTAAAAATCAAAGACAGGATCACCCTCAAAATACTCTCCCTCACATCCAAATGTCTCAACAACATTGCCCCCCCTTATCTGGCCAACAGAATCCACAAGAGAACCTCTAACCGTCCCACTAGACTGACCAACGCCTTCACCTTAGTGGTGCCTAGATTCAAAAAGAGTACAGCCGCCGGCTCTAGTTTCCCAATCATAGCTGCGCAAACTTGGAACAAACTCCCCTTGGATCTCAGAATGGACCAACCTTACTCTAGTTTCAGGCGAAAAGTCCTCACTTGGATCCGTGCCAATGACACTTAGCTCGACCTCCCCCTCCCACATAGACACTAGATGCCTGCAACCAGCTGAATGACATCCGATCAACTAGACTGAACCGTAGTTCCGCATTTCTTTATTTCGTTGATCTAACGTGAACTGTATAAACTGCACTTTTCTTGATTTAATTGCGAACTGCATAACGTGTATTTCTCCTGTAACTAAGTTCTTAAGCAATCTTGTACTGTTTGCGCCCAGCTACCCCTTCGGGTTTGGTTCTGCGCTATACCAAATAAACAAACAAACAAACAACAAACATGAGTGGTTATAGGATGGATAAGATAGCAACAATACTTTATGGTTTCAAATGGATGCAAGGTGGAATGAAAAGCAGTACAGAAAATACTCAATATGCGTTCAACAAAACAATGTAATCACTTTTCTCTGGCAATCCCCTCCCCCCTTTATGCAATGCAAGGAAATGGAAGGAAAGCACACAGTTCTCAGAAATGCAATCAACTGTAATTCAGTTCACCCTAGCAAGCTTAGACTACAGAAGTTGGAAACACCGGCCCAAAATGCTTTTATATGTGCTGGCAATGAAGTGAAAAATATGCTAAAATGCTTTTAATTCCCTCTAGAGGTTCAGGGTGAGTGGTATCAAGTTAATATTAGTCCAGGCTCACCTTAGCAAGGATCTAGGAGTAACTAGCAGGTTAAACGAATTTTTGGCAACTGAAAGCAAGAAAACTGCTGTTTTCACACGTTGAGAAATTTGCAAATCGCGGCAAATTCGCGAGTGCGTTTTTCGCGATTGCGGCAAAAGTATCGGGGGTAGGAATGCGGTTCTAAGTGCGTAGGAAAGCCACGATTCCCAGCTTTCGGAGGAAAGTTACTGCAAGTCTCTAGCACAAACGGTCACGGAGTTATGAACGATTAAATAAAGGTAGTTTTTCGGATTTGAAATTTTAAAGTTCAAAATGACCAATGACAGCTAGCAACTAGAAATGACAGGTGACAGCTTTGCAAATGACAGGTGACAGTTAGGAGGCAGTTCTACTTAGATTAAAATAGCTTGGATTAGATTATTTTAACTAAGAGATTGGTTCTGCACAGTTCTGCTAGGTACTCACACTATATTCTTGAATTAAATGGGCCTCGCCACGGATCTGGTCAGGTTTTAGACTGGACTCTGGTCTGGTCTCTGCACTTCACAGTGATCTGGGTCAGCTCTCTCTCTCTCTCTGGATTCTGGAGATTGATGGATTTGAAGTCTGGATCTTTCTGCACAGCTTTCTCTAGAGATTGATGGAGGTAAAGTATGGATTTTCCCGGCAGAGCGCGTTGCAGCAAATGGAATTGAAGGTCCCTATCTGTCCTGTCTGTCTGCTTTTATGTGTTTTGAAAATGGGTGTGTGTGCAGTATCACTAGGCTCTACCCCTCTCCACTTGTCATTGGCCACTTCATCCGCTTCCCCTTGATTGGGGGAATGAAATGAAGTGTCTGCATGATGAGGTCTGTTTATGGTACAGAGAATCCACCCCTGTCAAATTACACACAATCTATATTTTGACCCAAAAGACATATTTGCACAGGTACACATTTGTTTAAAATTACATGCACCCTTCACATATCACAGGAGGTATACCCTGTCCAAATCTGCTCTTCCTGGGAGCTTGCATTCAGAAATGGCAACATTTGCACTTTTTAACTGATTTCGTAATATCGGACATTACCCCAAATTTATACACATGTGCGCAAGGAGTATGGACATTACTTGATGAAGTATCAGACTTTTAACATGCATACATTTTAAGTAATACCCTCTTAACTGCTAGTTTGCCCCCAGATCATGCCACCGGTTCTAAAAACCTCTTAAAATGTGGGCAGAAAAATCACAAGAATTATGGTATCATTTAAATAATTTTCACAAGTCCGTACTATGAGTTATTCATCTTTTTCTAAAACTATATTCTGGCTACAGGGGTGTGGTTTCCCCCAGCACAAGGTTGAATTTCTGGTTTTTCCAGTTCTGCCAAGCCAGCTTGCTCTCACAGGCAGTGCTCCTCCCCTTTACTTCCAGGAGGAAGCCACTTTTTACGGCCCCATAATAAAACATTTGCCTGAGTCAGGACAGGGCTTTGTTCAATTTCCTGCAGAGCCCAGGTAATTCAATCAGGGAAGTGTCATATCCCTTTTGGTGGGAGCAGCAAAAGGGCAGCTAGGCCTGGGAACACAGCTGTTGTGCAAGTCTCAACTCCTGTCGGGGGTAGCTGGTGGGCAGAATTCAGTTCCTTAAGCCAGGCCCCAGCTAATGTCACTTTTGTTCCCCAGTTTAAGTCAAGACAATTTTTTACATTTGCAGCTAGGATGCTGATTCTAAGTTTAAAACTATGACATTTAAACAATTGCAACCTATGTGACACTCAAAAGTAGGTCACTCATTTCTTTTAAACATTTAGGTTTTTAGTGTCTTTCAGTCCAAATTTACTTAAACTGCTGAAATCCACAGCTCAGCCAGTCCTGTTATAAACCTTCAAGTCACTTCAGAATATAACTTTAGATTGTATCCACCTCTCAGTAAGTCTTTCTTTGGCCTGCCTTCATTTATTTCATTCATTTATTCAGTTTTACACATATAAAATAAATCTGGTGCTGTTTTAAAACGCCGGCTTTCTGATAGTGGTGAGTACTGGTACTGCACCCATTTTTGGGATTTAAGAAAATGACTTCCCCACAATTCTAGGTTGCTTTTGGCAATCAGCATTGCCATTCCCAATGGTTTCAGACTACTGTGTGGGTAGTCCAATGGTGGTTTTAGGCAGTGCCCTTCTGTGCCCATAACATCGGCAAAAATGAGTGGCAGCCTATTCTTCATGCATTTCCCTGTGCATTTTCTGGGAAGCTCTGGCCATCATGATGTTTTCCATGTCAGTACTGCACAGTTTTGAGGTAGGGCTTGGATGCCTGGGTAAAAACATCCCACAGGATGACTGACTCAATGGAGTAACAGATCAACCCTTTTCAGTTGAGATACTTATACTTGACCTGGGATATTATCCTGTGAGGAGTACAGCATTGGGTTCCTGGTCGGCAACGCACAGGGTGTGTTCTGTGCCCACAATATACATCAGCAGTGCCAATCGCAAACATTTCATCACGCTTTTTGCCTGAGTATATGTCAGGAGTGCCAATTTAAATCATTTTAAGACACTGGTGGCCCAATAAATGACAGCAATGCCACCGTAAATCTCATTAATGCTGGTGATGTCCCCTTACATGTATCTATACTGCTGCCTTTAATCACTTCTTGATGATAGTGCCCCCAAAAATTGTCATCAGTGCCGCCTACAATTAATTACATTACACTACTCTTCCAAGGCAGCCTTGCCTCTTGCTCCTTTACCCCCGAGAACATATAAACCCTGATGCAACAGTGCAAAGTGCAAAGTGTATATTTGCATGGCAAAGTCAGTGCAAAGTCATTTTGTACTGCAAAAAGGACCACTTGCACTGACTTTGCATTGCAAAAATACATTTTGCATAGTTCCATGAATCAGGGTTTTTGTAGGCAGTGCAAAGTCACTTTTCATCAGTGCAAAGTTACGTTGAACCATTCAAAAATTCCATGAATTGGGCCCATATACTTTAAATTAACATTCATGACTCGGGTGTCCCAATGTATGTTAGCATTGCCACTTGAAATAGTTCTATGCATTTTATCAAAGTAAATAACTTTTAATGGCTTGTGCAACAGGGATTCGATTCCCGGTACAGGGCTTAGGAACCAAGCCACTTATAAAATAGGGCCCTGCAGCCGTCTCCTCATCCTTCTGGCAGCCGGCTCCTCATCCTTCTGGCAGCCGGCTCCTCATCCTTCTGGCAGCAGTTGGATCTTCACACTTCACCAGTAAGTGGCTATACTTCCTTCCCTCAGCAAAAAACAGGAAGCCACCTCAGCTATTTCAGTCCACACAAACGGGCCTAATGCCGCACAAATTGCTCTTTGTGGTGCCAAAAGAGTTAGCTGCCTCAGCGACTCCAGTCAAATCATGTATGCCACCCACTGCATCCAGACCATAGGAGCGAAAAGGGGCCACTGAAGAATGGCCACCTCCACCACTCACTAATTCCCCCAAAAATGAATGAAACATTATAAACACTCATTTCCCCTATCAAATTCTTGCAAATGTGAAAAAGTTACTTTTCACTTCTAAAGAGCCCCAGATCCTGCAAAGCATTATGGAAGATATTCAAATGTTTTGGTGCCATGTGGCACCATGCACTCTGCTTGATTAAAAAATAAAATACTGTATAGATTTCTGCCAAACCAAAAAGAAGCACTTATTCCACGCTTCATCATCCTCGAAAGATATTTGGTGAATATCTGTTCATTAGTTTGGGTTTGGGTGTGTGCAAATATTGCACAATTTATCCCTATAAAGGATCTTGCTGACCCTGAAAAATTCTTCAAATCATTTTATTTTTAGAAAGACATTGAAAACGTATCTGTTCTAAGACCGTGATTGCAGTCGAGGCTATTCTCTCCCCTTTAACGCCATGATGCCCTTGGGCCATCGAGCGCTTAATAAATGTTCATAACATAACATAACATAATATAACTTATGGAACACCAATGGAAAAAATGAAACACGCACCTTTTCTTGGTGGTTTATAACATTTGAACCGCTGAAAAGATTTGTAACAAACCTTGCATGTTTGGTGCAGCTGGACAAACACATTATTTTTGGAATATCCATGCAGATTCATGAAATCGTTTAAAAGTTATCAGCGACAGAATTTTGGGAAAGTCAATGCATCAAGGAATCGCCTGCAAGTGCAATATTGTATCCCTTGACTGTCTGGACATTTTTATGGCTAATAACCTTTGATCTGTTTCGGTAAAGGGCATGAAGTTTTCAATGCATATTCTTTGACCCAGGGGAAACCTAAGTAAAATATTTGTTAAAAATCAGTGAGTTTGTTTTCCCATATGGAAATGCATAATTTGTGTTCATGCCCACAATCCAGACTGGTAGGTGATTTTCACCAATTTTATTTTATTATCTTGGAATCTTGGTGAAAATACAGGCAGTCGTTTTTGAAAATTAAGTGACAAGCAGGTTTTCCCAGAACCAAACGTTTTTATAAAGCTCCTATGGTGTGTTGCTGTAGCTACGACTTTCCTATGCTGCATTGCAGTAGCTAAGGGAAACACACAACTGTCATCTGGGGGAGATATTTATTTATATATATTTGTTATTTTTCAGAAAGAAAACAGTAATGGGGCTTAGAGATGGTTGAAAGGCAGCTATCTCTTTCCTTGATTTTATGAAGGTGATGACAAGAGGCAGAAAAACATGGTGGCTGTTGTGGGGGAGATTGAGACAGGTGAAGTAGAGCTTCACATCATAGGCTACTTGAAAGTGTCATCAGGATGGACGCGCCATCCCTAAGCTACATATGCATTGGCTGATGGAGATATGGAATATGGACTGGAGTTGTAAAACCAAAATTCGGGTAAGTGTACTGCAAACAAGATAAGAACAACAGACACGAATATGAGTATAAACAACAGATTTTATTTGCTTCAAGCAGACCCAGATTGCACACAACAATAGCTGTGGAGAAGTGAGCAATTTACAGAAAGGAAATCACATCTTTTATGCACCCCTGTTTACATGAGTTCTGCTGCGAGTGCTATATCATAGATGTCATAGATAGTTTACAGCTCCCTGCTATGAAATATATATTCATCAGTGATTTCATGTTTGTACATTCTAACTTTCTGACCTTACAAGACAACAGACTGTTTTCACTGAAAGGAGATATTCCTACCAATATTATCTTTTGTTTTCATAACCAAGGGTTACTGTGGGTTACTGTGCAGCGGTATGTTTTACAGTTATTTAGGCTAACCCTTTCCTGATGCATACAGAATTATGTGTTTGTTAATTTGTGAGACCCACACATTTAACAGCTGCAGAAAACTATGGGCCTCATTACACGGTAGGCGGTAAGGGTTTATCGGTACCGGTATTTTACCGGTACCGGTAAATCCTTACTGCCTTACTACGAGGTCCCTTTGCGGGTTGGGGTATTTAACGCCTGCTTTTTGCAGGCATTAAAAACCAACCCGCAAAGGGACCCAGGGAGCTAATTACGGTACCGCAATTTGCGGTGCCGTAATTAACGCCTTCCCCATTCCCATTATGCCCTATGGGGCAAAAATGGGAATGGGGAAGGGCAATGGGGGAAGGGGGAATTACCGCCCCGCCAACCTTGGAATAGGGCAGTAATTCCCCTTTCCTCCAAGGCGGTACTGGTAAATTACCGGCATGAACCATGGCGCTAATGGCGCCATGGTTTACCGCCTACCGTGTAATGAGGCCCTATATCTTATCATGCTTGTTCTGGGCTGTGCAAGATGGCAGGCTGTATAAACAATGAGCTCTTTCTACTTTGCTGTAACATTTGTGTGTGGCTCAGCACTCTTGTGCAGCGACAAATTTATTCCTTCCAGGTCCAAATAGGAGATCACAAAAATTGAGTGCAAGTATGAAACAAAATGGAGGAGTTTAAGACTAACCTGAATAAATACATTTTCACAAACCCTCCTTTTAACCTAAGCGAATACATTTTGTTATACATCATCAGATGTATGGACATCGATATTCATGCTTTTCTGAATTCCCATACCCTGCATAATTAGGCATTTGTCCCATTCCCAGGGGACACACGTTCAGGTTTTAAGTGTTCCAGAACTCTAGAACAGCACCGGCATAGCATAGATCCTAAAATAGGTAAGCATTGTATGCAGCAACAACAGCATAAAATGGCAACAGTGACCATAGCAAGGACAGAAAGTATTTTCCAACCCAATGTGGTAAACAAATACCAAGCCCAAGTATTGATGTCCCAGCTACCTTGGTTAACATGAATTTCGGACCCAATGTGTGTAACCTGTTAATAGCTTGAAAAACAGTGCATGCAGCATGATGACGCAACCATTTTGCAAACCCCTCCTCTTTCAGCTAACATTGTATCCAATACCTTCCTAGTCTGAAGTGCAACAGGCCTAATGATATAATATGATATGGCATTTATAACACGCCTATACACAAGTATTTCAAGGCGCGACGAGGCAAGGGAGGGGGAACAGAGGGAAGACAGAGACAATGATCTTGCTAAGCTAGGTGACATTGAGATGGTGCAAGTGCAGGGGAGGGGTGGAAGTGAAAGGTGTGGGTGTAAAGGGGAGGGGGCAGTGCGGTACATAGGATAACAGTAAAATAAATAAAAACAATAAATAAAAACCAATAAATAAAAAGTGCAGCCAGCTAGTGGCAAGTGCAAGGGTAAGTGACGACGTAAGGTGTCAAGTGCTGGTAGGGGGCTGGAGGGATACAGAAACAGCCCCAGAGTGCAAGGGTTGCCAGGGGGGAAACTGGTGGTTCGGTGACCTGGGCCCAAGATCAGAGGGTAGCCATGTGACCAGTGCAGTTTTAGTTTCAGCCAGGAGATCAGAAAGGGAGAGGAGGAGAGAAAGCAGAAGTAAAGAGGAGGGTCTTGAGGTGCTTCCTGAACCAGAGAGGGTTCTCCTCAAGTTTCAGAGAGGCAGGGGGCTATTCCAGAGGGAGGCCCCAGTCGAAGAAAGAGATCGACCACCAACTCGTTGTTTGGAGAAGCGTCTGACCCTGAGGGAGTTGGAGGCGGATGAGCAAAGAGCTCGAGCGGGAAGATATTTAGGAAGAGCGAGGTGAAGGTATTGAAGTCCCAGGCCCCATAAGGCCTTGTGGACAATGCAGAGGGTTTTGAAATTAATCCTTGCTGCCACTGGGAGCCAGTGCATAGATTTCAGTCCTGGAAAGATACCATCCCTGGGTTTGAGGACAAGGACAAGTCTATGAGTCCTGTTTTGGATGAGTTGCAGAGGGCAGAGAGTAGAGGCAGGCAGATTTAGAATGAGGCTGTTGCAGTAGTCCAGCCTAGATAGAACCAGAGCTCTGGAGACAGTGAGCTTCTAGGGGATGGAGAGGAAAGGAAGAATACCTCTGAGGAGGTGCAGCTGGTTGGGTGACTTTTTTGAGAAGTCAGAGATGTGAGGAGAGACAGAGAGTGTGGAGTCAAAAATGACCTTGAGGTTTTTAGCCTCACAGGTGGGAGCCGGAAGAGGGCCAAGAGAGGCCAACCAGAGATTGACAGAAAAGAGGGAGCAGGTGTGCTGATGAAGAGAATCCCAGTCTTACTGGCATTAAGGCAGAGATCATTGGTGGCACACCATTCCTGTTTTTCAGACAGAGAGTCAGAAAGGAGAGAAGAAGAAGAGATGGCAGAAGGGAGCCTGAAAATTAGCTGAGTGTCATATGCATACCACTGAAAGTTGGTGAAGAGAGCAGCAATGCGGTGGGCAAGAAGTGACATGTATTGGTTGAACAGCCAGGGAGAGAGGTTAGACCCCTTGGGAACACCACTGGTAGAGATAGAGCTAGAGGAGAGGAAGGACCCAAGTTGGACCTGGGAGTGTTGATCGGAGAGGAAAGAAGTCAGCCAAGCCAGGGCCTGATCAGTGATACCGAGGTATCACGGAGACGGTTGAGCAGGATGGCATGGTTGACAGTGTCAAAGGCAGAAGAGAGATCAAGTAAGATGAGGACACAGGGGGTGTTGGAATTGAGGTTGTAGAGCAGGTCTTCACGGATGTTCAGGAGAGCATTTTCCATGCTTCGGGCAGCTCTGAAGCCAGACTGATGGTCATGGAGACAACCAACAGATTCAATGTGAAGATTAAGCTGAGAGATGGCCAGCTTTTCCAGGAGTTTTCCCAGGAAAGGAGTGATGGAGATTGTGCGATAGTTAGCCGGGCAGGACAGGTCGGCAGAGGGTTTCTTAAGAACAGGGTTCACAAGGGAGTGCTTCAGGGGGGAAGGGAAGACTGCAGTGGTGACAGAGTGGTTGCAGAAGTCAGCCAGAGCAGGAGCCAGGGTGACAAGGTGGTCCTTGATGGTTTTGGAGGAACAGGGGTAACCTGTTTTGACAAACTTTCATAGATTGGACTTGTCTTGAAACCTCATCAGGGGAGAACAGGGGAAAAGCAGAGAAGGAGGGAGGAGAGGTGGCCAAAGAAGGGCAAGAGGAAGAGCAGGGAGTAGAGGTAGGAGAGGTAGAGGAAGAGAGAGAGGACAGGATGTCCTGAGTTTTAGAGATAAAATGATAAGCCAGGGCCATTCAGAGGGCCTGAGAGGGGTGAGGAGAGGTAGAGACTGCAGCAGGATTGTCCAGCTCCCTGCAGATTTTAAAGAGTTTGACCGAGTTTTTAGATACTGCAGAGATGCGGGCTTGGATGCAGACTCTCTTCTTGGTGCGGACAGAGAGCAGGTATTGCCTTTGCAGCAGGCCGCTGGTAAGTTTGTCAGAGGATGTAAAGGAAGCACACCATTTCCTCTCTGCCACCCTGCACTTGAGTTTAAGGGTGACAAGGTCTGAGTCGTACCAGGAGTTGCACTTGGATTTGGACTTCAAGCGGATCCTCATGATAGGGGCAAGAACATGGAGAGTATCAGATATAGCAGAGTGGAGCATGGAAAGGGCTTAGTCAGGGTGTGAGTCAGCCAAAGGAGGGGGTGTGAGAAAGGGGCAGTGAAAGCCTTAACTGACACACGCTGCATGGGTCTGATAACCAAGAAAGTAGGTGGCAGTGCTGGAGTTGGCTAGGCCTGAGGGGTAGAGAGGGTGAGCTGGGAGGAAAGGAGAAAGTGATCACTCCAGGAGAGAGGAGTGGTGAGAGGGATAGAAAGGGGAAGGTCTGAAGAGATCAGAACATCCAGAATGTGCCCTGCTGAGTAAGTTGGGCCAGAGGGGAGGATAGAGAGTGAGAGAGAGTCGCAGAGGTCACAAAAAAGAGTCCAGAGAAAGGACAGGAAGCTTCCAGGAGGATGTTAAAGTCTCCAAGAAGGAGGTGTGGTCCAGATCAAAAAGGGGAGAGGAGAGGTCTGCCCACTTAGAGAGGAAGGAGGAGATCTGACCAGGTGGCCGATAGATGGTAGCCACATTAACAGAATGGTAGGAGAGAGAGAAAGCCTGCAGACGGGGCATTCGAAAGAGGAGTAGGACTGTGTCAGAATGTCAGAGACAGGAATCGACTTTGGGAATATCATGGCTACACCCCCTCCGGAACGGTTGGATCTGGGCACGGAGAGGATCTTGTAGCCATCGGGGAGGAGAGTGTCAAAGCTCATGACAGAGCTGGCCGTGAACCATGTCTCGTTGAGACTGAGGACATCAAGGTCAAGTTCCTCCAGGAGGCGGCAGATGTCAGAGGAGTGTTTGACAGCTGAGCGAGAGTTGATAGTGGCAATATGGAGAAGGTTGCCGTCCTTGAAAGACCTCCTGGGAGGGGTACATATCAGAGGTACACCCTGCAGAGGTGTAGAAGAAGCCCGAGTGGGGGCAGAAGAAGAAGGAGGACAGGGCAAGGTAGCCAAGGAGGAGACAGCGGGTGGGAGGCAAGGAAGCCATGGGGGAAAGAGAGGGGAAAGCAGGAGATGAAAGGAAATTGATGAGGCGCGGGAAGCGTCTATCAAAGAGGAGAAGGTTGGCCTGAGGGCCTTGGCTCAAGATGGTACCATTCAGGTAAACATTAATGATGACCTTAGAGGAGTGGAAGGGGGCAAGAAGGCCTCCCATCGGGTACCATCGTTAATGGGAGAAGAAGAGAAAGGAGAAAGCACAAAGACCATATGAAGAGTCCATAGGTCTGGCCAGGGAACAACAATAAGGATGTCCGTGAGGGTTTGTCTGGAGGAGGCATTGGTATATGTATCTGCGATAGGGATGCCTGGGTTGGAGACCAGATCTTCCTACCAGATTTAGTGAGGAGAGCAGGATAGTCGATAGAGAAGCATTTAGAAAAGATAGCAGAAACAAAGAGCACCATAGAGTAGGTAGAGAGAGGAGAGAAGAAGAAGAAATGAGGTGTGGGGGTGTGGGAGGCTGGGAGACACTAGGGAAGGACACAGGGAGGGGTGTAACATGTGGGATGTTTTTACCCATGCATCCAAGCCCTACCATAAAAATGTGCAGTACTGGCATGGAAAACATCATGATGGCCAGAACTCCCTAGAGAGTGCACAGGGAAAACATGAAGAATAGGCTGCCACCCATTTTTGCCTATGTTGTGAGCACAGGAGGGCACTGCCTAAAACCACCATTGGGCTACACACACAGTAGCTTGAAACCATTGGGAATGGCAATTCTGATTGCCAAAAAGCAACTCAGAACTGTGGGGAATTCATTTTCTTAATCCCAAAAATGGTTGCAATACCGGTACTCACCACTATCAGAAAGCCGGCGTTTTAAAACCACCAGATGTTTGTGTAAAACTGAACAAATGAAACAAAACCAGGCCAAGGAAAGACTTGCTAAGAGGTGGATACAATGTAAAACTATATTCTGAAATGACTTGAAGGAAGTAATTATTTAATGTATATGTAAAAAGTGTAAGTGATTTAAACTGGGAACAAAAAGTGACATTTAGCTGAAACCTGGCTTAATGAAACTGGATTCTGCCTGACAACTACCCCCGACAGGAGTTGAAACCTGCTCAGCCACTCTTCCCCTTGCCAAAAGGAGTTGACACCTCTCTGATTAGATTAGGGGTGGAGCACCTGGGAACTGGAAGGGACAGAACAATGCAACTCCCTTGACTCAGGCAAATGTTATATTGGGGGCGTCGTAAAATAGCTTCCTCTTGGGAGGAACTGGGGGGCAGCTGTGCCTCTGTGAACAAGCTGGCTTGGGGGAAGTGGATAAACCAGTTATACCACCCTGTGATGTGGGAAGCCACACCCCTTTTTGACCAGGGCATAATTTTAAAAAGATAGATAACTCATAGTGCGGATTTGTCAGAATTATATAAGTAATATCATTATTTTTGTGATTTTTCTGTGAACATTTTAAGAGGCGTTAGGACCCTGTGGTGTATTCTGGGGGGTTGCTAGCGGAAAATAGCGTCTCACTCCAAATGTATGCATGTTAAAAATCTGACACTTTATCATCTGTAACCCATATCCCTGGTGCACATTTGTGTAAAATCTGGAAAGGTTTAGAGGTCGTTATCTGGATGAAAAGGGGAGAATTCTGTCATCAGTGGACACGACATCGTACAAAGACAGGGATCGGATGGTTTGGTACTACAGAAAATATGTTAACTGGACCTATAATATTAGAAAAATGGTACATAGATAAATATGTATTTGGGTCAGAAATAGATTTGTTTGCAAATTGAGCAGGGGAGGATCCTCTGACCCATAACAGACCTCATCATGATGACTCACATTTCCTTCCCCCAATCATGGGAGAGGGGAGAATTGGGCCAATGACAAGTAGAGAGGGGCAGGCTTAGCTAGGCCCAGGCACACACCCATTTTCAAAACACATAAAAAGAGACTGCTGGGACAGGTAGAGATTCAATTCCATTTGCTGCGGAGCATGCTGACCGACGACTTCACATCCAGAGATCCAGACTTCAAATCCATCAATCTCCAGAACCTGTAGCAGAAATTAACTCCAGAATTTGTAGCAGAGAGGCCTGAATCCACCAGCTGAATCCTCTTCAGCAGGCCTCAAAACTAACCAAACTATTCAACAGCCGGGCGAGCTGTTTGAAGTTTTGCCGATGGTTTTTGCAAGAACCTGTAGCAGTACCCAGAAAGCAGTGTTACATCCAGAATCCAGAGAGGCTAGACCAGCAGAGCAGAGCTGACCCAGATCGCTGTGAGCAGAACCGGTGCCTGATTGACCCGCCGAGCAGACAGAACTGCAGCCAGACGTGTTGACCAGATCCGTGACGAGGCCTAGTTCAAATTTATATTGTGAGTACCTAGCAGAACTGTGCAGAACCAATCTCTTAGTTAAAATAATCTAATCCAAACTATTTTAACCTAAGTAGAACTGCCTCCTAGAAATCGTGTCATCTGTCATTTTTAAAGCTGCACAACTGTCACCTGTCAATTCTGCAGCTGCAAGTTGTCACCTGTCATTTTGAGTTTACTTTAAATCCGAAAAACTACCTTTATTTAATCGTCTGTATCTCTGGAACCGTTTGGGCTAGGAACGAGATTTAACTTTCCTCTGAAAGCTTAGAATATACTTTTACCGCAATCGCGATTCACGCACTCATGAAATTTACCGCGATTTGCGATTTTGGCTCAATTTCTTCACTTGTCAAAATAGCTGCTCCATTCTTTCTTTTGTTAAAATCCGTTTGCAACTTGGTAATAACTCATAGAGCATTGCTAAAGTGAGCCTGAACTAATTCCAACACGCATCTCCCACTCACCCTGAATCTCTAGAGGGAATTTAAAATCAGTTGGCACATTTTCCCATCCATTGCCATCACATTTAAAAGCATTTTGGGCCTGTGTTTCAAACTCCTACCTGTTTCCTCTAAGCTTGCTGGGGGGGAACTGAATTTCGTATTGTATTTATTGCATTCCTGAGAACTGTGAGCTCCTCTTTCCATCTCCTTCCATTTCTTACATTGCATAGGGGAGGGGGGTGAATTGCCAGAGAAAAAGTGATTATCTTATCTTTTGCTAAAATCATATCAAGTATTTCTGTACTGCATTTTATTCCTCATTGCTTTTCCCTTGAAACCATAAAAGTATTTTTGCTACTTTATCCATCCTATACTAACTCCTCATTGATTGTAAAGAAGTGTGCTAGTGCCAGATTACCCATTGTTGATCAACATCATATGTCTAAGTGTACTATCAGATATTAATTTATTATAAAAGTGTAATATATATATATTGTTTAATTTTTCAAATAAACCTTTTAATTTGCAAAACAAACCTACTTCTTGGCTCAGTGGGGTCAGGGGGATTCTAAGAGGGGGGTGTTATACAAGGGTTGTCACCCAGAGTACTGAACTGGATATAAAAATACATCAATAAGGGTTTTCCTCAGCATCCCAGACTAGGCATTGACTTAGCTGTAATGTTGATTGCATTTCGCTTACAAAAGTGGGGGCTCGAGCCGGCATATTCTGGGTTAGATTTACCACTTGTGCAGATTAATACAGTGTGCCAACTGACCAGATACACATATCCGGTTTGATCACCACACTGTGTTACACTGTGAAAGCATCCCTCAAAGGAACGCTCTAAGGAAACGGTCTGTTTTGCAAAATAAAATACAAACTTCTGTAAGTCAGGAAGGAACTCAAATTCCAGAATGACGACCTTGGTAGATATGAAAATAGCCAGAGAGCACTTCTTACATAAGCTATTTGTGAGAGGTGAGTGGACTCATCAGGACCAAACGGTCTGGTTGCAGGCAATCGCGCAACAGGTCACTGAAACAGGGTCAGATACATGGGGAGATCAGGGTCCCCTACATGTGGCCCTAAGTGAACTATATATGGCCCCTAAAGCCAAAGATGAACATAATAAGATTGCCAGGATAGCGGCATATTTGTATCTATATATGGGAGCCATGCAGGACAAATGTGCTGAAGGCCAAGATCTGGCAAATAGGCAACAGATGGTGTTAGAGAAGGCCCAATCTGATCTGGACTCTTCTGAGCAGAGGCTGTTCAGGAGCCAGGAGTCAGAAAAGGACAGCAGACAGTACATCACTAAAATAAAGGAGGATATGGATGTGCTGCAACAGGAAAAGGCAGACCAGGATACCAGATTTCTGGCCTTGCAGAAGGAGTACCAAGAAGGTTTGGACTCCCTACTGCAGAGCCAGAAAAAGCTGGAGCAACAATTAGATTTCAATAGGGCATGTGCCGAGCAGGTAGTCACCCTGCAAAGCCACCTAGATAGGGAGAAGGCAGAGAGCAATAAACTGATTTTGAAAGACCTGGATACCCAGGCAGAGTTTGACCAGGAGCGCGAGAAAGCTGGTCCCTTCCAAAGGCAAAGGGACGACTAGGCGGCACAGATGCAGGCTCTTAGTCAGGAAAGGGATACCTTAGGCCAGGAAGTCTGCCACTTAAAAAGGAAAATGGAAAAAAATCACCTGGCTCTCCAGAGACTGGGTGACCTCCAAAAAGAACACCAGAACTTGTTAGAGCACACCAGGAGGGTGGAGGATGCTCTGGCAAGAAAGGAGCAGGCCAATAGGGACACAGCTCAGGAGGTAACCCTCCTGCAGCAGAGACTTGCCCAGTACTCCAGGACCAATCAGGAGGCACAGAGAGAAAATGAGGCTCTCTGTCAGCACAATGATAGGCTCCAGCAACAGGTAGCGATGCAGGAGAGAGTGATAGAGTCTAGTAAGTCCTTAACTGAGGAACTGAAAGCGCAGGCTCTTGCATTGCAACAGGGAGCTGGGGCTGATAGAGACGAGGTGCGCTGGGAAAGGGAAACGCCTGAGCATAACCCGAGGAGCCCTGGTACCAGAGGCCTTAATCTCTCCCAGTCCCTGGACTCTGCCACCCCCATGTCCCCTCGCGCACATGAGCCCAGGGCCACGGAGATGGCAGATTACTATCCAGCTAGAAGTATGGGGCTCATAGGCCAGTACCTCCCAGGAATGGATGGGCGGGCATCTGGGTATGGGCACCCAAGCACAGTGCAATTTAGTGGGGAACCCCAGGAGAGTAGGCCCATTAAGGGCATCCTGAAAACCTCTGCGCAGTTAGGTTAGTGGGGGGGTACCCATCAAATCCTGGCAGCAAGGAGGGGTATGAAGACTCCTCTGAGAATTACAGGACACAGGAGACCAGGTCCCCACATTCTGCCAGCCATTCCCAGGCTCGCAGAATCCGGGAAAACCTGGAAGATCAGACGGGCAACTCTGGGAGCAGCGCTTCTGAGTCGGAGGATGAATGGACCAGGGTTACCCGAAACAAAAAGGCCAATAAGGCAAAAAAGGGCCTTGCTTAAGGACCCATTGAAACAAATAAAGGCAATAAGGAGTGTCATCACGCCTTATCATAAGAACGCCAAGTATTCTGTTTGGGAACACTTTGAGCTCTATGAGCAAATGATGGAGACTTTCCATTTGAAGGACAGCCAAAGCTGTATTCAATATGTAAAGTGGACCTTCTCACCAGAATACTCCAGTTTCTTTGCGGGCTGGAGGATCAAAACCATTCAAGGTGCTCCACATACAGGGCGGCCATCTTGAAACATTTTTCTGTGCACAGAAATCCTCAAGAGGCTCGCAAGGCAGCCTACAATTTGCAATGTGGGGAGGATCAGGCCCCACAAGAGTTTGTGCAAGAATTAAAGCGTGCTTTTGCGCAGACCACCAGAAGGGTGCGCACGGATAGCAGAGAATTTATCAATACGTTTTTCCATGCCTTTCCCAAATACATAATGACCCAGCTCGTGAAAGATTTTCATGAGAAAAGATCTTCAGACTGGGTCATTGAACAGGCTACCCGGATCTATGAGGTGCAGAAGCCCATCGAAAATAAAAATAATGCGCAGAAAAACCCCAAAACCAACAGCACCCCTGCTGCTGCCAAGGTGGCAGAGGTCAAGGTAGCCCCCGTTTTAGATTTGGAGATGGGGGGGCCTAAAAACCTGCCTGCACCAAATAATTCACAGCCCAGAAGGACCTCGGGCTAGTCACAGACAGGGAGACGAGGAGGTAGTCCCACAAATGGGGTCCCCCGCTCCCCTGACTATGTAAGTCCCCGCTACAAGGGAAACCGACCCATCCTGGGTTATGTGTGGACTCCTCCAGCCCAAGGGGGGGGATCCAGCCAAGCACCTAACCCGGGGAACTTCCCTCCTAACGTCCCGCAGAAGGGCAGAAATTCACCAAATCCTGGGCAGAACTTTTTCCCCAGGTATCCACCCAATTTCCAGCCCCAAAATCATCCATCCTTCTTTCCCCAATTCCCTGAGCCCAGACAACCTAATCCGGGAGAGGGGATGCCAAGGGTGGAGGGGTACCAAAATCTTCCCAACCAGGGGTACTACCAGAGAAGGGATAGCTACCCTTCCCGGGATCAGCCCAGGGGAGAAAATAGAGCCCCGTATCAGCCTGAGCGGGTTTCATAACTTGAGCGCCAGGTCCAAAATATGGCACGGGATCTGGGTCACATACTGAGGGCTCAACAGAACCCTCAGATGAGCATGCCACCGCAGAATGCCCCAAACTCTGGACATGGTGCTCCAGGACAATGACGGGGGCAGCACCCCGATAACCCACCAGTTCCCAGGGAGGAGGCACAAGGGGAAGGGGGGTGTAAAGCCTTGGAGGAAGCTTCCTTCCCAACTTGTAAACAGCCCCTGGGAAACCAGGAACCGGAAACAAAATCTCCTGCCCCTGAAAGCCTGCCTCCCATGGAGCAGAGGGGGGGTAGGAGAATCAAAGGACCCACAGACCCACTTTGTGGAGGAGGTACATGTCTTCCAATTTGAGGGAAAGGGATCCTCAGAAGATCCTGGGAAAAGGATCTTCTCCTTCAGAGATGGGGGAACTCCTCCCAAGGTAAAATGGGTCCCAAGGAATTCCAATCCAGACTGGGGAGATGTGGAGACTGAGCTACCGCCGCCCATCATCTCATCCCAGAACCAACAATACCAAAATCCCAAGGGTCAAACCCATTATGATGACTGCCTCTAAAAAGGGCGGGGCGGCCCAGAACCGGAACCAGGGGAACCCACAATGGCTCTGATCTCCAGTTGCCAACATTTTCTTTCAGATTCCCAAGGCTCTCCACAGAATTCTGCCCAAATCTCTTCGCTAGCAATGTCCAAAACCAGAAAGTTAGCCCACCAGTTGTCCAAAAATGTGCATTATCTGTGCCCCCTTGAGGAGAAGGAGGGAAGATACTATGCCCCAGTACAAGTACAGGGGCAGGGTACAATTTTGGCACTGGTGGACACTGGATCCCAAGCTACCCTTCTGTCCAAAAGGACCTTTGAGGAACTAAATGCAGGAAGGGGGGAGAATTACCGAATTCCTCTCAACTCTCTTCCTGGACAACTGCAGAACTTTGACGGGAAGGAAATTCCCGTTGAGGGGACTGCAGACTTGGACATTAAAATTGGGCGACACAAGGTGAAACACCCGGTCATAGTAGTGACTCCAGAGGGCACCCCTTGTTTACCAGGGAATGACCTCCTGAGAAGGTTGTCACCCCTAATAGATTGTGTAAACAAGGTCCTCTGGACCCAGACTAGCCGACCAATAAAATTAAAACAGAGTGTCAACCATGTTAGTTTAAATGGCACCTGCCACATGGTTAAACAAAAATCTGACCAAGTAGAATTTCACTTCCAGAACAACCAAATTCCAGACGTGACAGTAATAGCAGTAGGACAACAGACTGGTGATGGGGGGTCCTCTCTATTTCTGAAAATCAACCTTCCTTCCAGTTTAAGGTGGTATTCCACACTGGAAGGAAACACCCTGAAATTCTTTACTAATCCACAATCAGAAACTCCCACTCCTATAGTCCAGAAAGATGTGAAATCAGCTCAGAGCCTGGCTGATATTCAGCAAATTGGAGAGCAGTTATTCATCTCTGTTCAGTTAAATAATGGGAAGGACTCTGTTCTAGCTCGAGTGTGTGTGAACAACGGTAAGAGCTTCATCAGCGAAGCCATGTTCCGCCAACTCCCAAAAGATCCAGCCATTCCCACATTCAAACTGCTAGACAAATGGGAAATGGACCTGGAAGCACCTAATTCCTAATCTCCTGCCAAGCAGGTGTATGCTCAAAATCTCCATTGGCAACAAGAGCATAGTCCATAATTGTTGGGTCGTGCGAGACGTCACTGCCGCCTTTTACTTAGGCAGTGACATTCTCAATCGTTTTGCCTTTAGTTTGGACCTAATAAACTTCAAAGCTTGGTCCCGATTAGCGGATAATCCCATGGGCTTTTATGATCCAGAAAAAGCATTTAGGTCAGCTCAATTGCTACCTTATGCAGTTGAAATTCAGATCAAAGAGGAAGTCACCATCCCAGAAAGGACCCGACAATTCTCCCTGGAAGTGAAAGTTAAAAGAGGACAAAAATTGAAAAACCCTGATGCTTATATCCATCTAAATGCTTCTCTCCAACAGCAAGGGTTAGGGGTAAACCCAACACCATTAGTCAACATAGAACATGACACCATTCCAATAGAGGTGGATAACAGCGACTTAAAGAGTATTACTCTAGCCGCAGGCACCGTTATTGGAATGGCGATTGATGACCGACATTTCTCCATTGATTTAGGAAATTAACTGTTAGGACCAATCCCCAAGGACTGTTTTGACAGTGACTGTGAGGACAATACAACACCAGACAGGATTTTCACCCGGCATGGGGGGAACTTCCTGGTGTACACTTCTTGCCCTTATGGTAAGGAAGATGCGACTTGTGACTTCAGGAGGGATGAAGTGATTTTCCAGGTCCATGAGGGCTGCCTTTCCCACCTAAAGCCTCCAGTTCAAATCAGCACTCTGACCAGGGACTTCTCCACCCAGCTGGAGGAGGCCGCTGAGATAGCCAAACCAGAAGTCTTTCCAGGCTTCAGGCAGATGGTGGAAGAGAGAGTCAACCTAGCTGATGCCTGTGTGACTCTGGAACAGAAGCAAAAGTTGAAACAAGTTTTCTTGGATTTCCAAGATCTCTTTGCGGTAGACTCATATAACTGTGGTCGCACCGACATCCACACCACAACAATTCCCACGGATCCTGGAATGACTCCAGTGTTTGTGAAGCAATATCGCTTGCCTCTCGCATCCATGGAGTCCCTTACTGAAATAAGTAAGAACCTTGAGTCCCGGGGAATAATCCGTCCAGTCCACAGCACTTTCAATAATCCTGTGCTGGGAATATTGAAGCCAAACGGCCAGTGGAGACTCTGCGCCGACCTTAGGGAGCTCAACAAACGGGTCAATACTTCCCGATGGCCTCTGGCCTACATTGACCAAGGGCTGGCCCAGATTCAGGGGTCACAGGTATTCACAGCAATAGACCTGAGCAATGGATACTGGACCGTGCCTCTCAGTAGGGAGGACCAATACAAACTGGCTTTTACCTTTGGGGGCCAGCAGTACACATGGACCCGGACTCCCTTCGGATACCTCAACTCCGGCAATGAATTCAACATTTTCCTACATAAGGCCATGCCCGACCTGGGTGCGAGGGGTAACCTGGCTTATGTAGATGATGTCCTCATCAAAAGTTCATCTGTGGAGGAACACATAGCAGAGATCCGTTATGTTCTGACACAGTTGAGGGCCGCCGGAGCAAAACTTTCCTTTCAGAAAGCACAGTGGTGTAGAACCCGTGTTAATTTCTTGGGGCATGAGATTACTCCTCAGGGTCTCTGTCCCCAAGAAAAGAAAGTGGAAGCACTCCAGAAACTGAAAGACCCTACAACTCTGCGGGAACTAAGGAGCCTCCTTGGACTGACTAATTACAGCAGAAAGTTCATTGAAGGCTACGCAGAGATCACTAGACCCCTGATTCATCTCTTGAAGGGGGGGGTCAAGTGGGAATGGGGTCCAGAACAATCCGAGGCGGTAAAACAACTCAAAAGAAGCCTCTCACAAGCTCTTTGCCTAGCTTACCCTGTCAGAAACAAGGAGTTCTTCCTGGAGACGGGGTTCTCTAATACGTGCTTGACGGCAGTATTATACCAAAAGCATGACAAGGTCAATAAAGTAATCTCCTATGCGAGCAAAACTTTATCCTCTGTGGAGGAAAAATTCAACGACTGTGAGAAGGCACTCCTGGCAACGGTGTGGGCATTGAAGAATTACCGCCCGTTTATCCAGGGGGAACACATCATTGTGGAGACTCCACACCAGCCTCTGCAATATCTCCAAAGTGACAGAATCCAGGCCGGAATTGTGAGTAATTCCCAAATTACTTCCTGGATTCTGTCAATGCAAGGCTTTCCTGTGGAGCTCAGATATGGCCAAAACAAGAAGAGTCCCCTCGTGCAAGGTCTTGGTGACTTGCATGATTGTGCCAGAGAAAACTGTCTCAAGGACGAAAGTCTAAAAATCAAGGACAACATGGAGGCATACCTTAATTCCCCACACAAAGTCTTTGAAGAAGACAAGTGTGAGGGAATGCCCACTGTCTATGTGGATGGATGCTCTTACCATGTTGACAACGACGGGGAGAAAGAACTGGTGGCTGGCGTAGGGAATGCATGGGTGAAGGAGTTCCCAGAACCCTCCGCTGGATACAAAATTGGTCCCCGAAGTAGTCAGGTGGCAGAATTGATGGCTGTGCATCAGGCCATCCTCACTGCTGTCCAGCATCAACTCCACGAACTGGTCATAATCACAGATTCGGATTATGTACGGAACGGGTTCGTGGAGCACCTGGTCAACTGGAAAACCAGAGGCATGTTATGCGCTAATAACAAACCCCTGAAACATGGGAAGTTAATCCAAAATATTGATGATCTGGTCACATCGAATGGGATGACCATCTACTGGAAAAAGATCAAGGGTCATTCCAAAGTAGAGGGACCAGACAAAACTGGAAATGACTTAGCTGATCAGCTGGCCAAAACCGGGGCCATCCAAGGGGATCTAATAGAAATAGAGTTCCTGTTGGGGGAAATCCAGGTCACTGTGATCACTAGGTCCCAGACAAATGCTCACAATGATCTTTCAACTGCCCAATGGAGCAAGGAGACCCCAGATGCTGATTTGATTACAGCTCAGAAGGGGGATCCAATCATTGGTAAGTTTTACCAACACCTTGAGGACCCTGAGAACTTTCCCCTGACAGACACAGATTACATTGGGAAAGAGGACCTAAGAGTGTTGATGAAATGTCCAAAAATGTTCCGAATCCAAGACGGTTTGTTGGTAAGGAAATCCCAAGCTGGCCATGATCAGTGGGTGGTTCCTACCTCATTCCGAAGCCTGATGTTAAGTCATGCCTATGATGCGGCCACCGCCGGTCATAGGGGGTTTCACACAACACTGGAAATCTTAAGAGAGGTAACATACTGGCCACACATGGGGCAGGACCTCGACCAATACTTGAAGGGGTGTCTTGTGTGTGCACAATTTCAGCCATCATCCCTCACACACCGTGCGCCTCTCCAAAAGAGGGGGATGACACTGCCATGGTCAGATTTGCAAATCGACTTTGTAGGCCCTGTAATCTGCTCGTCTAGAAGAAACAAGTACATGTTGACCGTTACATGCTAGTTTACCAAGTGGGTGGAATTTCTCCCAGCCCCAAACTGCAAGGCAGAAACAGCAGCTGCCCTGATGATTAACCACATCTTTTCCCGTTTTGGTCTACCTCAAAGGATTGAGTCAGACAGAGGTAGCCTCTTCACCACTGAAGTAATGACAAAGATGTGGGAGATATTGGGGGTTAAAAGGAAGCTACACATTGCTTACAGGCCAGCTTCTTCTGGAGCAGTAGAGATGTACAACCGAACCATTGTGAGCATCTTAAAAAAGTTTGTGGCAGATTCTGGGCCAAGTTGGGATATCCGACTACCTCTGGTCCTAATGGCCATCAGATCTACCCCTTCATCTGCAACTAAAATGTCACCATTTGAGTTGATGACTGGACGCAAGATGGTGCTTCCCCAGCATTTGCTCTACAGAACCCAAGAGCAAACGTTGATAAATGCCTCCACAACTCATGAGTATGTGGAGAATTTAAGGCATGGGTGCACAACATACGGCCCGCGGGCCAGTTGCGGCCCGCCATGCCCTTTTGACCGGCCCGCGAGGCACAAAGACTTTCCTAATGGAGGGCGGCCCACGGCCGCCCTCCATTAGGAAAGTGTTTGTTGTCTTCCGGGCCGGTGAAAACACTGGCCCTCATTGGCTCAGCACACACACGCATCACGTCGCTCCTACGAGCCACGTAATGCGTGTGTGCTGCACCAATGGAGTGCCAGCACTACGGCTGGCGTGGCCCATAAGGCTTGATGCCGGAAGGCATTTCAGCCTTGGACCATGCCAGCCATAGTGCGATTCCAGCGACTTCCAGCTTACCTGCCTGCCTGCCTTCCAGCACGTCTCAGGTAAGTGGTCTGTTTGTGTTTGTGTGTCGGGTTTGTTTTGCTTTATGTTTGTGTGTATGAATGTTTGTGTTTGAATGTATTTTGTGTATATGTTGAGATGCGGGGGTGGGAGGGTGTGTCGGATGTGTATGCATGTTTGTGTTTGAATGTATTTGAGTGTATGTTGAGATGCGGGGGTGAGGGGGTGTGTCGGATGTGTATGAATGTTTGTGTTTGAATGTATTTTGAGTGTATGTTGAGATGCGGGGGTGGGGGGGTGTCGGATGTGTATGAATGTTTGTGTTTGAATGTATTTTGTGTATATGTTGAGGTGAGGGGGTGTGTCGGATGTGTATGAATGTTTTTTGTTTGAATGTATTTTGTGTATATGTTGAGATGCGGGGGTGAGGGGGTGTGTCGGATGTGTATGAATGTTTGTGTTTGAATGTATTTTGTGTATATGTTGAGATGCGGGGGTCGGGGGGTGTGTCGGATGTGTATGAATGTTTGTGTTTGAATGTATTTTGAGTGTATGTTGAGATGCAGGGGTGGGGGGGTGTCGGATGTGTATGAATGTTTGTGTTTCAATGTATTTTGAGTGTATGTTGAGATGCGGGGGTGGGGGGGTGTGTCGGATGTGTATGAATGTTTGTGTTTGAATGTATTTTGAGTATGTTGAGATGCAGGGGTGGGGGGGTGTGTCGGATGTGTATGAATGTTTGTATTTGAATGTATTTTGTGTGTATGTTGAGATGCGGGGGTGGGGAGGTGTGTCGGATGTGTATGAATGTTTGTATTTGAATGTATTTTGTGTGTATGTTGAGATGTGGGGGGGTGTGAATGTTTGTATTTGAATGTATTTTGTGTGTATGTTGAGATGCGGGGGTCGGGGGGTGTCGGATGTGTATGAATGTTTTGATTTGAATGTTTTTTGTGTGCTGAGTTGGGGGGTGGGGGTTCGGGTCTGTATGGGTGCTTGTTTGAGAATTTGCTGATTTGGGGGGGTGGGGGGTTTGGGTCTGTATGGGTGCATGTTTGTGTGTGTGTGCTGAGTTGGGGGGGTGGAGGGGTTCGGGTCTGTATGGGTGCATGCTTGAGTGTGTGTGTGCTGAGTTGGGGGTGGGGGTTTGGAGTTGGGGGGGGTGGGGGGTTCGGGTCTGTATGGGTGCATGTTTGTGTGTGTGCTGAGTTGGGGGGTGGGGGTTCGGGTCTGTATGGGTGCATGTTTGTGTGTGTGCTGAGTTGGGTGGTGGGCGGGGTTCTGTTCTGTATGGGTGCATGCTTGAGTGTGTGTGTGTGCTGAGTTGGGGGTGGGGGGTTCGGGACTGAATGGGTGCATGTTTGTGTGTGTGCTGAGTTGGGGGGTGGGGGTTCGGGTCTGTATGGGTGCTTGTTTGAGAGTTTGCTGATTTGGGGGGGTGGGGGGTTTGGGTCTGTATGGGTGCATGTTTGTGTGTGTGCTGAGTTGGGGGGGTGGGGGGTTCGGGTCTGTATGGGTGCATGCTTGAGTGTGTGTGTGTGCTGAGTTGGGGGTGGGGGGTTCGGGTCTGTATGGGTGCATGTTTGTGTGTGGGTTGATTTGGGGTGTGGGGGGTTCGGGTCTGTATGGGTGCATGTTTGTGTGTGTGCTGATTTGGGGGGTGGGGGGTCAGGTCTGTATGGGTGCATGCTTGAGTGTGTTTGGGGCATAGTGTTTGGTTGGGGGTGAGGGGGCCATGGGGCATAGTGTTTGGTTGGGGGTTAGGGGGGTGAGGGGGCCATGGGGCATAGTGTTTGGTTGGGGGTGAGGGGGCCACGGGGCATAGTGTTTGTTTGGGGTTGGGAGCCATGGGGCATAGTGTTTGGGTGGGGTGGGAGCCATGGGGCATAGTGTTTGGTTGGGGGTGAGGGGGCCATGGGGCATAGTGTTTGTTTGGGGTTGGGAGCCATGGGGCATAGTGTTTGGTTGGCGGTGAGGGACAGGGGGCATAGTGTTTGGTTGGGGGTGGGGGCCATGGGGCATAGTGTTTGGTTGGCGGTGAGAGACAGGGGGCATAGTGTTTGCTTGGGGGGTGAGGGACAGGGGGCATAGTGTTTGGTTGGAGGTGGGAGCCATGGGGCATAGTGTTTGGTTGGGGGTTAGGGGGGTGAGGGGGCCATGGGGCATAGTGTTTGGTTGGGGGTGAGGGGGCCATGGGGCATAGTGTTTGGTTGGCGGTGAGGGACGGGGGCATATTGTTTGGTTGGGGGTGAGGGGGCTATGGGGCATAGTGTTTGGTTGGGGGTGAGGGGGCCATGGGGCATAGTGTTTGGTTGGGGGTGAGGGGGCCATGGGGCATAGTGTTTGGTTGGGGGTGAGGGATAGGGGGCATAGTGTTTGCTTGGGGGGTGAGGGACAGGGGGCATAGTGTTTGGTTGGGGGTGGGGGCCATGGGGCATAGTGTTTGGTTGGGGTGGGAGCCATGGGGCATAGTGTTTGGTTGGGGGTGAGGGGCCCATGGGGCATAGTGTTTGGTTGGGGGTGAGGGGGCCATGGGGCATAGTGTTTGGTTGGGGGTGAGGGGGCCATGGGGCATAGTGTTTGGTTGGGGATGGGAGCCATGGGGCATAGTGTTTGGTTGGGGGTGAGGGGACCATGGGGCATAGTGTTTGGTTGGGGATGGGAGCCATGGGGCATAGTGTTGCACGCCAAGAGTGAACTCAATAATAAAGCTAAAACAGGCACAGTTAGGAGATGTACATCCTTTGCTTTTTTGAGGAAACCTGACTCAACGAAGGCCATACTCCTCTTGGGTAACCCAAACAGCAAACTATAGCAGTCCAAAATAACGGAATGTCCAATCAAGGGTCAATAAAATATATATAATTTAATTAAACAGACGATATACAATAACTAAATCGAAATAAATGATAGCAATGGAAAATGTGTAGTACAAAATGTAAGTTTGAAATGCAATAAAAATCGTTACCCCTCAAAAACATATCTTTTTCCATGTGTTTAATACAAATTGGGGGTTGAAAAAGCCTCCTGACATGTCCCGCCTACTGCCCCGCCCACTTTTACTTTTCGGCCCACTATAGCCCTCATGTAAGGTACTTTCGGCCCTCTGTCAAAATCAGTTGTGCACCCCTGATTTAAGGAAACACCTTCAGCATGCTTTTGCCTATGCTCAGCGGAATCTAGAAAGATCAGCTGATAGCATGAAAACCCACTACGACCTGAAGACCACCAGGAAGGAATATACTGTGGGGGACCGGTTCTATCTATACAATTTCCAAAGGAACCAGGCCAAACAGCGAAAATGTTTGCCTACATGGAAGGGACCGTTTGAAATTATAGACAAAATCTCCCCTGTGGCCTACAAGATCTGCATCCCCAAAGGCGGTTTGGCAGAGGGGGAAGACAAGTGGGTACATATAAATCAGCTAAAGTGTTGCCATCCCAGGCACACTCTGCAACAACTGGAGGAATCCACTGGAATCCCAGAGGGGGCAGCTCCAGAGTAATTCAGTTCCAAAAATACAAAAAAGTTAGCAGGCGCCCCTCTCTCAAAAGAACAAGGCATGATAACCTGTTTGGTGGTTATTAACCACATTGGCCCTCATTACGACCCTGGCGGAAAGTGACTGACAGGACCGCCACAGCGCAAATAGCGTTTCCGCCATTGTACGAAGGAGCAAAGTGCGGCCCATTCCTACCCATCGGGCACGAGCACCACGGCATGGCGGAAGTGCAAAGTCCGCGATGGCGGAAAAGACCCCAAAACGGCCCACACCGCCGCCGTACGGCGCCCTAGGTGCAATACCGCCACCCATCACAGCGGACACCGCAGTGTGCGCCTACCGGAAAGTACGGTGACCGGAAATATACGGAAACGGAAGTTAAAACATGGGCCCGGAACGGGAAACATCCCGCGTACACCTATAAAACCACTAAAACCACACAACCACTAAAAACACTACCCTGAGACACACCCCAACCCGTCATCCACCCTAGCGAAACCAAGAAAAATGGGAAAAGTAGCGAAGAAAGCGTGCGACCGCAAGCGGCAGGTCCACTTCTCCCGTGAGGAACTCACTGTGCTAACAGAGACCCTCCAGGAGAATGCTGCCGTCGTCTTCTGCACACAAATGACCAGGACGGCACTTGCAAACAAGAAGGCCATATGGGCTCTGGTGGCACAGCGGGTAAGTGCGGTGGGGACCGCACCCCGCACCCCACAGCAATGCCGAAAGCGATGGGACGACCTGCGGATACGCGTCCGCAGCATACTCTCTGCCAACCGCAACATTGCCACAGCCACCGGGGGAGGTCCTGAATCACCCATCAAGTTGACCCCCTGGGAAGAAATCTGTGCCTCCACCATCGGAATGGAGAGCATAGAGGGAGTCGGAGGGATGGAGAAAGGAGTGCAGACATCCGAAGATTCAGGTAGGTGGGCCAGATAAAACAATGCCAAATCCACAAAGTCCAACCATGTGAAGTACCATGTGTCCACATAGTGCAACAGAAACACATGTCCAGGAGAACGTCCACACACATCGGCCTGATAGCGCACGTTAAAACCCACAATAAATACATAAATAATTAAAAACCCCTAAAACACGCACTACACGTGCAGCAGGCACACCCTAACTGCAGGCTGCCAAACAACTGCACCCTCACTCCACACACAAATGAAAGCACCTCCAAGGCCCTGACCCAAATCACCCTCAGGTACCACCCCAATGCATGTGATACAATGCCATTCCAATTCCCACAGACCCATCAATAACCCTCGCCCTCCTTTACTCCACCACAGGGTCCGATCCAAACGACGAGCTACAGGACACCCCTACCAGCACACCTGCAAAGAGGGCCAAGATCAACGGCCAAAGACCCTCCACCTCAGCTGCACGCATCAAGACACGGCAGCAGCACAAATCAGGTGGCAGCACAGAGGAGGGAACATCAACAGGCACCCCAGCAGCCAGCATGCCCACACCACCACCACCACAGGTCCCCCCAACGGATGCCACAGAAGGCACTGCCTCTGGTGGCAGCAGCACCATAGGTGACACCCCATTGATGGCAGCATGCTCCGACACAGAAGACGGGGATGTCGAAGACAGATCCATCCATGACCTGTCCCAATCCCCCTGTCTGTCCCATCCCGTACAACATGAGGATACCACGCAGGGGCACCCACAAGACGACGACTGGCCATCCCCACAAGCCCTGTGGCAAGGCAACATGAGGTCAACAGCCCCTCTGTGACACCCCCGCAAATGGCCATGGCCCAGCAGAGGCAACAGTCCCTCGACCAGTTAATCGTGCAACAGCAGCAACTGGCCACGCTCCTCAAGGACCATGCCGATGAATGTGGGGGCACTAAGGCAGACATAGAAACATCAACTGAGACACTTAGGGCAGAAATGGAGAGAGGTACAGAGACACTAAGGGCACAAATGGAGAGTAGCACCGAGAGCCTGGGAGTCCAAATGGAGAGAAGCACCGAGAGCCTGAGGGGGGAACTGCATGCGACGTCCAAGGACGTATGTGCCGAACTTGCCGCAGTGCGCCGTGTGCTCACTGAGCTCTCGCAAACCCTTAGGGACATGCATGGACGTGAGCAGGCAGAGACATCATCCGTTGCAAGTTCCGTCCAGGGCAGCCCCCAACGTAGATCTGGGAGGAACCTGCGCTCCACAGGCAGGGGTGCCCCTGATACCCGCAGAGGGGGCTTGCAATAGCGACAGCCCACTGACAATGAGCATCTTTGGACACTGGTGTTCGGGGGGGAGGTAGGAGGGTGGAGGGGGTGTGTTGGGCTCACTTGGGTGGCGGGTCGATAGGGTGTTCAACATGATATCACATATGCCATAAACAGTGCACGATCAACCAATGAGATGTGTGGACATTGATCTTTGTGTACTAGGCCATCATAGGCGTACAGTCCATATTGTGCATGTCCCAGACACACACAGTGCCACGAGTCCCGTGTCCATGTATCAGCCACCAGGCGTGAGTGCTAGAAGCATACATCAATGAGATGCTGACGAATGTCACGGCCCTCCGGTGCCTCGCAGACTCCTTGAGGTGCTGCCACATCCCCGCCCTCATCATGACCATCATCAGGTGCTTGCAGTTCTGCGTCAGGGGGCATGGGCACATTTCTACGTACGCACATGTTGTGGAGCATGACACATGCCATCACCATCTTTGCAACCTTCTCATGGCGGTACAGGAGTGCCCCGCCAGACCTGCTGAGGCAGCGGAAACGACCCTTCAGTAGGCCGAATGCCTGTTCTATGACTACACGGGTACGTGAGTGGGCATGGTTGTAGTCCTCCTCATGCTGGTCCCGTGGGTTCCGGACTGGTGTGAGGAGCCATCTCTTCAGTGGATATCCAGCATCACCTGTATGTGGACGAGAAACGTATGATGTGGAATGCCATTGCTACGTACGCACACACCCCCCCCCCCTTCCTGCCAGGTCATTGCCGAATCACATACCCCACATTATCATGCATGTAATGAGACCCACCGAGTAGCCAGGATCTGTTCCCTGCGTGTCGCTCCATGTAGCGTGGTATTGTAGAGTTCCTCAAGACCATAGAATCATGGGTTGATCCAGGGAATCGGGCACAACAATGTGTAATGATCCTGTTGGAGTCACACACCATTTGTACATTCAGAGAATGAAATTGTTTTCGGTTGCGGTACTGGGCCTCCATGGCATGTGGGATGACCAATTCCACATGGGTGCAGTCGATGGCACCAATGCAACCCGGTATGCCGGCAAGTGCATGGAATCCCACTTTTGTGTTGGTAATTTCCTGCTCCGAGCGTGGTAGGGAGATGTAGTCGTCTGCGTGCTGCAGGAGGGCATCGAGCACTTGCAATAGTGTCCGTGAGAACAGTGGCTGAGAAATGCCATGCAACTGTCCGACTGTGTGCTGGTAGGTGCCTGTGGCCAGGAAGTGGAGTACAGACACCACCTTCAGTAGGGGTGGGATGGCGGTTGGGCTGTCTATCATGCTGACAAGGTCAGCCTGTGTCATGTCCACAATGGCGGCTATGGTGTCCCGGTCCAGACGGTAGAGGGTGTGGATCTGCTCATCAGTGAGGTTGAACGGATGTGCTCGGAGGCGTGGGATTGCGGGCTGCCTGCGTGGTAGTAGTGGCTGTGCTGGCGGCCCTTGCTGGCCCTGCCTTGCCCTCCTCCTCCTCCTGCGTCTCCGCCGTGCGGCCGGTTGTAGTTGGTGTTCGTCTTCTTCCTGGAGTTGGAGTACTTGCAGTGCTATCAGGTCCCCCAGGGCCAACATCGCGAGTCCTGCCGGTAGCATTTCGGTGTGGTTGTGGGAGGAGACTGGCTGTGCAATTTATGTGTTTTCAGGCTGTATGGCCTCCACATGTGGTGATTCATTCCACCTGTGCAAACTGCTCTCCCCTTTGGCCGAGCACGTCCCGCACACAACGCTGCAATTCGGGGAATGGCATCTTGCTATTGCAATCATGTATTTGTACCCGATGGCCGTGTAACATTGGTTGATATGTTCATTCTGCTATGGTCCCATTGTTTCACATACTATCTGTGCAGTCGCGAACAGACTTGTGAAGGGTCAGTGGTACGTAGTACTCGAGTAACGGTGGGCCCTCATGCATCACTGTACCGAGTTGCAACGACGGGCGGGGCGTCCCATTTGTGGGTGAAGGCAGTTGCCATTTTCACACACAGCCGCACTAGATGGATTAATTAGTGATTTCAAACGGCCACAGATGCTTCTTCGACGTGATGTTGCAAATGAGGAATTCGAAGGGCGGCGCTTTCGGTTTTCAGCTAGCGGCGGGGAAATGCCCACAGGTCTGACTGCAAATATAACGTACTATTGTCCAATGTCCTTGGGACAGGGGCCATGGCGAGGATGCAATGATTGATATGAATGGTTTGGGATGCGCAATAGCGACGTGGGCGATGAGGCCGGACGTTCCCAAATACATGTTACTTCACAACACTGGCATTACGGGCTGGGGCACTGTGGATTTTGCAGGCTGCATAACGCACAGACTCAATGGATATTTCTAATGTTATGTGAGTAAATATTCATGCGTTTTAATCCCGGGATGAGGGAATGATGAATGGATGCATGGGCAGGTGATTTGATACAGAGTTTGCCATGTACAGGGCTTCTTGGAATCTATCCGCCTCCCCTGCGCTATGTGATGCAGGGCTGCCATAGTGGGACCATCGTCTATCTGGCCTTGTTGAGCCCTCCCTGTCTCGACGCGCCCTCAGACACTTGTGTCCATGCACGTTACCAATCCCATCTGATGGATTCTGTTTTGACAGACGCATGCACAGGTACACTCGTTTGTGATGGTGTTTACACCTCGATATAGATAGTTATGAGTCGCAAGTGGTTTTTGGGTGGTGATGAACCTTTGGAGTGGGCTAGCATGCATATGGCTGTGGATTTAGTGTGATCATTGAAGTGAGTTGTTCGAATGTAGTTCTGATGGCCATTCTGTTCTTTTTCTTTTCTTTTGGTTGACAGGTATCTCCTCCCCTTTTGCCACTGCCATCTGTATGCCACTCCTGCAGATGGGTTTTACTCCCGACACCTGCTGCTTCGTGTTAATCAGTGGAGCAGCATTACGATCTTATGGGACGATCGCCAATGGGCCACATGCCCTTACGCAGTACTGGTGGCTCGGAGCAACATTTCGGCCTTTCAGCTGGACTAGTGCCTCCCCATTGGGACGGCCCTGCGGTTCTGTGCGCTTCCATGTTGCCTTTTCGTACGTGAATGTGGCTCTGTGTACCATGATGGAACAGGGCGTCACACAAGTAGTGGCTGGTCATTTCTTGCGGATGCAGCCCACAATGGTGAAATGTGTTTTGGAGTTCATGGCCTGATGGCTGTATGGGCTTGGTGATTTTGTTGTGCATCAAATTTCTATTCTGATTTGGCCCGTGTAGCGTTCTTCTTTGCAAGTGATGTGGCATATTCCTATTTGGGGAGCGATGTATTGTGAGGAGATCTGCATTGGGTTCCAGCTTCGGAGTTTAGTTGCGTGGTACTGTACTGGACGCGTTTGCCTACGTAGCCCGTGAGGTCAGGGATGGGGGCTGCCAATATGACTGTTTGAATGCTGTCATGCTCAGGGGCGGGGGATTGGGTTTTGTGTAACAGATGCCGGTCAGCCAGGTGGACTGGTGGAATGATGTGATTTTCGGAATATTGCTGGTCACAGGTGCCTGTGTTTGCGTGCGTTTCTTGGTGGGGGACTGTGGTCATGTCCATTGGGATGGCTTCTGTATTCGTGCCATCTGTGCCCTGCAGCTCCCATTGGCCCCTCTTGTGTTTCATTTGTTCGTTGGCATGCATGGGTGACTTGTACATTTCAATGGTTGCATTGTGACTTCATTGCACCTACGGGGAGTTGTACTTTGTGGGCAGGGAGCGGTGTACAGGCACTCAGTGGGGCCGTTTACGGTTGATTCGCGATGCCGTACTTCTCACCATGGCGGAATGGTTCATTCCGCCATGCTTGATGGCGTTAGGTACATGTCCGCTAGGGTCGGAATTGGCGTACCCTTGCGCCATGGTGGTGTTTACGGTTTGGCATAGCGCGCGCGCGCGTGCTTGGTGCAGTTAGCGTTGGCGTTCACTACGGTGTCGCTAATGGCTTCGTACTTTGCGGTGACGGGTCATAGTCGCACCGAGCGCTATTCGATGGCGGTATTGCATTTCCGCCATCGTTTTCCGAATTCCGCCAGGGTCGTAATGAGGGCCATTGAGAGTTCGCAGCCATTGCTTTTTGCTCACTGTACCTTTCACAGATAGGAAATATCCATTTGCATATCAGTCTTTGTCCCACCCACAAGGGCAGTCCAGCACCGAAATGCTATGGCAATTCCTCTCTGAACAAGAGTACCATCAGCAACCCCATACACGTGTTTCAGCCTTGTTGGGCATCATCAGTGAGGTGAAGCTGAGCCTCTCTAAGCACAGTGAGCAGGGAGTCCACGTCTGGTTGCCCCCAGGTAACCTAGGGTGACCAACCCCAAGTTCCTTTCAAAAATACAAAAAAGTTAGCAGGTGCCCCTCTCTCGAAAGAACAAGGCATGATAACCTGTTCAGTGGTTATTAACCACATTGAGAGTTCGCAGCCATTGCTTTTTGCTCACTGTACCTTTCACAGATAGGAAATATCCATTTGCATATCAGTCTTTGTCCCACCCACAAGGGCAGTCCAGCACCGAAATGCTATGGCAATTCCTCTCTGAACAAGAGTACCATCAGCAACCCCATACACGTGTTTCAGCCTTGTTGGGCATCATCAGTGAGGTGAAGCTGAGCCTCTCTAAGCACAGTGAGCAGGGAGTCCACGTCCGGTTACCCCCAGGTAACCTAGGGTGACCAACCCCAGGTTCCTTTCAAAAATACAAATAAGTTAGCAGGCGCCCTCTCTCGAAGGAACAAGGCATGATAACCTGTTCAGTGGTTATTAACCACATTGAGAGTTCGCAGGCATTGCTTTTTGCTCACTGTACCTTTCACAGATAGGAAATATCCATTTGCATATCAGTCTTTGTCCCACCCACAAGGGCAGTCCAGCACCGAAATGCTATGGCAATTCCTCTCTGAACAAGAGTACCATCAGCAACCCCATACACGTGTTTCAGCCTTGTTGGGCATCATCAGTGAGGTGAAGCTGAGCCTCTCTAAGCACAGTGAGCAGGGAGTCCACGTCTGGTTGCCCCCAGGTAACCTAGGGTGACCAACCCCAAGTTCCTTTCAAAAATACAAAAAAGTTAGCAGGCGCCCCTCTCTCGAAAGAACAAGGCATGATAACCTGTTCAGTGGTTATTAACCACATTGAGAGTTCGCAGCCATTGCTTTTTGCTCACTGTACCTTTCACAGATAGGAAATATCCATTTGCATATCAGTCTTTGTCCCACCCACAAGGGCAGTCCAGCACCGAAATGCTATGGCAATTCCTCTCTGAACAAGAGTACCATCAGCAACCCCATACACGTGTTTCAGCCTTGTTGGGCATCATCAGTGAGGTGAAGCTGAGCCTCTCTAAGCACAGTGAGCAGGGAGTCCACGTCTGGTTGCCCCCAGGTAACCTAGGGTGACCAACCCCAAGTTCCTTTCAAAAATACAAAAAAGTTAGCAGGCGCCCCTCTCTCGAAAGAACAAGGCATGATAACCTGTTCAGTGGTTATTAACCACATTGAGAGTTCGCAGCCATTGCTTTTTGCTCACTGTACCTTTCACAGATAGGAAATATCCATTTGCATATCAGTCTTTGTCCCACCCACAAGGGCAGTCCAGCACCGAAATGCTATGGCAATTCCTCTCTGAACAAGAGTACCATCAGCAACCCCATACACGTGTTTCAGCCTTGTTGGGCATCATCAGTGAGGTGAAGCTGAGCCTCTCTAAGCACAGTGAACAGGGAGTCCACGTCTGGTTGTCCCCAGGTAACCTAGGGTGACCAACCCCAAGTTCCTTTCAAAAATACAAAAAAGTTAGCAGGCGCCCCTCTCTCGAAAGAACAAGGCATGATAACCTGTTCAGTGGTTATTAACCACATTGAGAGTTCGCAGCCATTGCTTTTTGCTCACTGTACCTTTCACAGATAGGAAATATCCATTTGCATATCAGTCTTTGTCCCACCCACAAGGGCAGTCCAGCACCGAAATGCTATGGTAATTCAGTTCCAACCCTAAAATATTCCACATATAGCATATAAAATTCTGTGATCCTTGTATATATATATGTTCTTGTCTCCTAATTTAAAAAAGAAAATGTATATGTTCATATCTTCTGATTCATAAAATGCATATGTTCGCCACACCATTAATAGTGGTGAAGAAATGTCTACGAATAGGTATTGCCGCTTTGCTTTATCATCCTAGGAGAGATGAAACCATGGAGACTGACCAAGGAGGACGACCGGGGACCGGGAGCAGATACCCGCGGGGCCCGGGGTACCGCCCAATCCTCCCATCAGGACCAGCAAGGAGAACTGATTGATCGACTGGAGGGAGGAAAAGATGCTGAACTGTGCCATCCATGGAATTGGAAGAAGAGGAGGCGAACATCCCAGATCTTGCGAGTTCCATCAGTGAAAGGACAGAATGGCCATCGCAAGAGGGGGGGCTTGTGGGATGTTTTTACCCATGCATACAAGCCCTACCATAAAACTGTGCAGTACTGGCATGGAAAACATCATGATGGCCAGAACTCCCCAGAGAGTGCACAGGGAAAATATGACGATTAGGCTGCCACCCATTTTTGCCTATGTTGTGAGCACAGGAGGGCACTGCCTAAAACCACCATTGGGCTACACACACAGTAGCCTGAAACCATTGGGAATGGCAATGCTGATTGTCAAAAAGCAACTCAGAACTGTGGGGAATTAATTTTCTTAGTCACAAAAATGGTTGCAATACCGGTACTCACCACTATCAGAAAGCCAGCGTTTTAAAACCACCAGACTTTTGTGTAAAACTGAACAAATGAAACAAAACCAGGCCAAGGAAAGATTTGCTAAGAGGTGGATACAATGTAAAACTATATTCTGAAATGACTTGAAGGAAGTAATTATTTAATGTATATGTAAAAATTGTAAGAGATTTAAACTGGGAACTAAAAGTGACATTTAGCTGAAACCTGGCTTAATGAAACTGGATTCTGCCTGACAACTACCCCCGACAGGAGTTGAAACCTGCTCAGCCACTCTTCCCCTTGCCAAAAGGAGTTGACACCTCTCTGATTAGATTAGGGGTGGAGAACCTGGGAACTGGAAGGGACAGAACAATGCAACTCCCTTGACTCAGGCAAATGTTATATTTGGGGCGTCGTAAAATAGCTTCCTCTTGGGAGGAACTGGGGGGCAACTGTGCCTCTGTGAACAAGCTGGCGTGTGGGAAGTGGATAAACCAGTTATTCCACCCTGTGATGTGGGAAGCCACACCCCTTTTTGACCAGAGCATAATTTTAAAAAGATAGATATCTCATAGTGCGGACTTGTCAGAATTATATAAGTAATATCATTATTTTTGTGATTTTTCTGTGAACATTTTAAGAGGCGTTAGGACCCTGTGGTGTATTGTGGGGGGTTGCTAGCGGAAAATAGGGTCTCACTCCAAATGTATGCATGTTAAAAATCTGACAATTTATCATCTGTAACCCATATCCCTGGTGCACATTTGCAGGCGAGGCAGGGAATCGTGTTGAATTTAAGAGGACACACGATAAGGGGAGTTGCGAGGGACCACGTAATTGAGGATTGTGACGGGACCGCATGGGCAAGGGCAAAAGGCAAATCTGTAAAATCTGGAAAGGTTTAGAGGTCGTTATCTGGATGAAAAGGGGAGAATTCTGTCATCAGTGGACACGACATTGTACAAAGACAGGGATCGGATGGTTTGGTACTACAGAAAATATGTTAACTGGACCTATAATATTAGAAAAATGGTACATAGATAAATATGTATTTGGGTAGAAATAGATTTGTTTGCAAATTGACCAGGGGAGGAAACTCTGACCCATAAACAGACCTCATCATGATGACTCACATTTCCTTCCCCCAATCATGGGAGAGGGGAGAATTGGGTCAATGACAAGTAGAGAGGGGCAGGCTTAGCTAGGCCCAGGCACACACCCATTTTCAAAACACATAAAAAGAGACTGCTGGGACAGGTAGAGATTCAATTCCATTTGCTGCGGAGCACGATGACCGACGACTTCACATCCAGAGATCCAGACTTCAAATCCATCAATCTCCAGAACCTGTAGCAGAAATTAACTCCAGAATTTGTAGCAGAGCGGCCTGAATCCACCAGCTGAATCCTCTTCAGCAGGCCTCAAAACTAACCAAACTATTCAACAGCCGGGCAAGCTGTTTGAAGTTTTGCCGAGAATTATTGCAAGAACCTGTAGCAGTACCCAGAAAGCAGTGTTACATCCAGAATCCAGAGAGGCTAGACCAGCAGAGCAGAGCTGACCCAGATCGCTGTGAGCAGAACCGGTGCCTGATTGACCCGCCGAGCAGACAGAACCGCATCCTGACGTGTTGACCAGATCCGTGACGAGGCCTAGTTCAAATTTATATTGTGAGTACCTAGCAGAACTGTGCAGAACCAATCTCTTAGTTAAAATAATCTAATCCAAACTATTTTAACCTAAGTCGAACTGCCTCCTAGAAATCGTGTCATCTGTCATTTTTAAAGCTGCACAACTGTCACCTGTCAATTCTGCAGCTGCAAGCTGTCACCTGTCATTTTGAGTTTACTTTAAATCCGAAAAACTACCTTTATTTAATCGTCCATATCTCTGGAACCGTTTGGGCTAGGAACGAGATTTAACTTTCCTCTGAAAGCTTAGAATCTAAGCTTTCCAACGAGCCTAGACTGATACTTATAGAACTTATACTTTTACCGCAATCGCGATTCACGCACTAGTGAAATTTACCGCGATTTGCGATTTTGGCTCAATTTCTCCACTTGTCAAAACAGCAGCTCCATTCTTTCTTTTGTTAAAATCCGTTTGCAACTTGCTAATAACTCATAGAGCATTGCTAAACTGAGCCTGAACTAATACCAACACGCATCTCCCACTCACCCTGAATCTCTAGAGGGAATTAAAATCAGTTGGCATATTTTCCCATCCATTGCCATCACATTTAAAAGCATTTTGGGCCTGTGTTTCAAACTCCTACCTGTTTCCTCTAAGCTTGCTGGGGGGGAACTGAATTTCATATTGTATTTGATTGCATTCCTGAGAACTGTGTGCTCCTCTTTCCATCTCCTTCCATTTCTTACATTGCATAGGGGAGGGGGGTGAATTGCCAGAGAAAAAGGGATTATCTTATCTTTTGCTAAAATCATATCAAGTATTTCTGTACTGCATTTTATTCCTCATTGCTTTTCCCTTGAAACCATAAAAGTATTTTTGCTACTTTATCCATCCTATACTAACTCCTCATTGATTGTAAAGAAGTGTGCTAGTGCCAGATTACCCATTGTTGATCAACATCATATGTCTAAGTGTACTATCAGATATTAATTTATTATAAAAGTGTAATATATATATATTGTTTAATTTTTCAAATAAACCTTTTAATTTGCAAAACAAACCTACTTCTTGGCTCAGTGGGGTCAGGGGGATTCTAGAAGGGGGGTGTTATACAAGTCATCCAGAGTACTGAACTGGATATAAAAATACATCAATAAGGGTTTTCCTCAGCATCCCAGACTAGGCATTGACTTAGCTGTAGTGTTGATTGCATATCGCTTACAAACAAGACGAGACAAAGAGGGACGAGACAATGGTCGACAATTGAACAATATGACAGTTAGCTAAATGAATGATTTGCTAAGAAGACAAAACCAAAAACAACAAGGAGAAAGTAGTTGGCGAATGAGAACCTAGGGGAAGGAAGAGTGAACACAGCAGTACAGAAAAGTACAGGGCAGTCAGTGAGGCGAATACAGAAAACAACAGAAAACCAACACAGGAGAAATCGACCAAGGCAGACCTAGATGAGGTAGGAATGTGAAGAAAATACAGGCAGTGTGGGCAAACAACAGCAAAAGCAGGCCAAGATGAGGGAAGAATAAAGGAGAAATCCAGGCAATGTAAGAAAAACAGGGCTGTCAGTGAGGAAAAACAACAGCAGTGAAGAGAGATGGCCTAAGTAGGCAAAGATACGGCAGAAAACAGGACAGTAGGACAAGCAGTGATCAGGGCAGTCCAGGCAGAGCCAAGGGCAGTGGATGCAAGGCAGTGAGAGGTGGGTGCCCGGAAGTGTGTGGAACATGTGGTCAGGGAATGCAAGGAAGTGGCGAGACACTCAGACAGGGAGCTGCGAGGAACAGCGCACGGTGAGGGGAACACGAAGAGTGAGTTGGACATACAATCAATGAATTGCGAGGGACCAGGCAGGCTATGGTGTGCATGCTGTTGCAACAGGCGGCACACAGGGGGAGTGCGAGAGGTCACGTGTGACAGGGGAGAGAATGCATGTAAAGCGAGGGTGGAGGCTATGGGAGGAGGACGAGGGAGTGCAGAGCAGCAAGCAATCTCCCAACTTCTTGCCTGGTGGCCGCAGACAGGAGGGTGAAACGTCCGCACTCACAGTCTACGCCGCAGACTCCCTTCATCCCCAAACACCTGCATCACTCAACACTGCTGCCTTGTCCTGCAAGGGCTATGCCACAGAGGTTCCCGAACCTTGGGTTATATAGGTTTAGTAGTGTGGACGTAACAAAGCTGTTACTTGGAAAGTCGGCAGTGTCCCCTGCGAACCTGCGTCCCTCAACACTGCAGCCTTGTCCTGTGAGGGCTATGCTGCAGAGGGTCCCGAACCTCAGATTATATAGGCTCAATAGCATGGACCTAACAAACGTGTTACATGGAAAGTCGGGCACTGTCTCCTGCGAACCTGAATCGCTCAACACTGTGGCCTTGTCCTGTTCTCTGTCCTAATGTCATATTATCATTGTCAAAGCTCTTACTCTATCAGAAATGATGCCCGCCCTGTATGATAGCAGCTTGTTTGTCTCCTCCCCCCTCCCCCACTTGTTTTCTACTCCCTCTCCCCTCCAGCACTATCTGAAATGTCGTCATGCCGAGTACGATAGTTGCTTGTTTTGTTCTTCTCCTTCTCCATGTTCCCCCACAACCCCCACCTCATGTTTAATTCCGGCACTACCAAAATTGTCATCAGGTCTCTAGATGTAATCTAGCCGCTTGTCTGTCTCATTCTCCTTCCAACCCCCTGCCCCTCTTATCACTGTCAAAAGCTTTTGCACTATCTGAAATGTCACCAGCTGAGTATAATAGTTAATTAGGTGGAGTTCGAAGGAGAGTTCAGTCTGCTTCCTGTTTCCTGGTGAGAGGCTGTTTTGAGAGGAGCTGCAGCAACGTTAGTTTTGTGTGTTTATCCCTTTAACTCAAGCCCAACCTACTTATGCGAACTCCACGTGTGGAGCTGGACGCGGAGTTCGAAGCAGAGTTCAGTCTGCTTCCTGTTTCCTGGTGAGAGGCTGTTTTGAGAGCAGCTACAGCAACGTTGGTTTTGTGTGTTTATCCCTTTAACTCAAGCCCAACCTACTTATACGAACTCCCCGCGCGGAGCCCGGCGCGGTGTTCCAAGCAGAGTTCAGTCTGCTTCCTGTTTCCTGGTGAGAGGCTGTTTTGAGAGGCGCTGCATCAACGTTGGTTTTGTGTGTTTATCCCCTTAACTGAAGCCCAACCTACTTATACGAACTCCCCGCGCGGAGCGCAGCGCGGAGTACGAAGCAGAGTTCAGTCTGCTTTAGTCCGTTACAGGAATCGGAGTGAAGCTTGGCGAACATCTGTTGCCAGCAATAATGAAACGTACAACGTCGAGCTGTGAGCAAGGTCCCCAAACGCAGCACAAACTCTTGCAGCAGCTGAGAAAACTTGAAAGACAACTCGACCTGACCCTGGAGGTAAGCAATGTAAAAACCAATATTGACACTGATCTTGTAAAAGAGTCGGCAAGTCCAGCTCTCATGGCTTGCCAGATTCCCTCACTCAGGTCCTTAGCGTCGCAGTTCCTATCCCAGCAACATAAAATGCAAATGTCTTCTCTTAATGTAACCGCAAACGAAAACTTTGCATCAAATGCCTCCAAAACGCCATTACACAATTCTGACAATGGAAAAAATCATGTCCTTTCTTACCCAAACATGAATGTTGTCCAGGGGCCTCCTCATTCCCCAACATACGTTGACGCACTGGAAACGCCGTTCGACTTTGACATTACCGATCTTGATCTGCTCGAACTGCACTTGCCCTCGGAGGACGAGCAAACTCCCAATGAGCTTAGCACACGGGACAAATTAGAAACACAAAACGGAGGTGAAATTCATCTGGTAGCTAATGTAGATGGTAATGTCACCACTAAAATAGCTGCAATAAATCAACTGTTACCAGCAGCCAACTATTTAACAGCAGTTACAAGCTAGTATGTTCGTTTACCAGACGAAATTGAACCAAAAAACACAGATATCAACATGTTAATCAGAGAATTTCAGACATCAGTGAGCCGTACAGACCCAGATGAGTCCAAATCCCCTTACCTGCTTCTTCAACCACGCAAATTCAATCAAAACGATCTGACTATCAGTTTCGAAAATGGCATCCGAAATGGCTCCATGTCAAAAATAAGAGATAAACTTGGCGACGACATCCCTGCCTCAAAAAAAACTTCAGCTAAAATTCCTGCCACAACACCAAGCATTGTTATGTTTGTTGCCGCCGCTCGCGAGGCATGATTGACAGCACGATTAAAAGTGGACTACTTACAGATTCAAGAACGCTTGGAATGAAGCTACATGCAAAAATATGCGAACGCTCTGATAACAATAGAGAAATTATCTCATACAAGCAAATTAGGCGGCAAAGATAACACTGCTCAAAACCTGACTCAGGAATTTTCAGCAAAGCAACTGCCTCCATTTGCAAAACCTAGACTGCAAATCGGCAATCAACAAACGAACACAGATACAGGAAATAATTCAAAATTCAAGAAAGCGCAAAACGAGGCGACTAAAGAGTTGTGTCAATTGCGACCAGCGTTCAGATAAATAACAATATCCTTGCGGCTACTTCAATTGCCTTGTTACCATTTATGAAGCTTTACTAGACAATCAATGACACTATACAAGATCAAAGTTCACTTCTAGCAACAATTAACAGCAAAATGCAGATTTTGGAAAAATTCACAGAAAATCTCGCATAAATGAAAGAACAAAACGTGAGGCATGTGAAAAGACAGAGCTAATTGATGCTGTTATTGAATGCACCAAGTGGATGCGACACAACGTCTTTTCCCGGCAAACCTGCAACCCTTACATGTGTCATGGCCAAGGCGATCTACTGAAACCGAGACTGCCATTGTGTGTAACACCTTTAGCGACTGAAAATACGCCGATTCCGGATCCGCTCCGGTTGCTAAATCCAACAACAAAAACCGCAGCTCCACAGGCGACAGGAAACGTTGGTACCTCGAGCTCACAGTTAATGCAAGTATGTCCAAGCCAAAAAAGTAGCACGTTACAAGAACCAGAGGGAACTGGAATACCAGTACCGCAAAGGATCCAAGAACATGTCGCTCCTAAAGTTACTACTCCAATAGAAAAAGAGAACGGAAAATTGAGCATACCAACTAAAGAAAAGACAACCACAACAAACAAAGCTTCTTTTGGTATTTTCACGGGAGCTGCGGTATCAATATCTCAGCCAATAGACTCATCCGCCATTGCAAAACTGAAATCAAAAGGTGCCACCTATAACAAAAAAAACAGGAAACCACCAGCCAAAAGAGTTCGCCCCTATAATGCCAAAAAGTTTATTTGAAATCTGACACGCCTCCAAGACTCGGGATGTTCGATCGCAATGAGAAGACCGCAGACAAACTCAGACAACTGACGAACGAGCCAATGGCGCCGAAAAATGGACTCCCACTTATTTCCAAATAAAATAAAAGACCACGTTTAGAAATTGAAGACTCTGAGGTCTCAGAAAATGATGATTCAATTGACTTATGTGATCTTTCCACCTACTTCATCGATGATGAGGTGAAACTTGTGGTAGAAACTGAAAAATTGGCAAACTCAAAACAACTGAATCAAGAAACACGTCCACAAATCGGCGATAGCCAAAAAAGACCCTCCACTGGAACTCTTAAAGAAGATGACAAATCTTATGCAGAGAGAGAAAAGAGGACAACAACATGACACAAGACACATGACACAAGAATCACAATCAGAAGGTTTGCAGAAACCAAAAAAAAGTTCACACACAAACAGAGTCAAGAACATCACTAAAACTGAATCCCAGGCAAACAAAAGGGCAATTGCTATAAGAAGAACGAGTAACATTTAACTCTGCAAAAAGTCAAAGTGGCTACTTCAAGAATGAAGTGTGGAAAATTCAGCTAGAAAATATTCTGGAAGAAAAAAATGAAGTCAACTTAAATAGAAACAACATAATGAAGCTTCTGCACAGTATTCCTGCACTCCGAACAATAAGATCTGATGACATTGCGATTGTTGAATACAAATCAGAAAATCGTTCGGACTGAGTGATTCTGCACATGAGGTCAAAATTCGGGGCAAAATCCATAATAGAAGTAAAGGATGACTTGCTATTTTTTGGATTTGATGTTAAATCACACTCTGATAAAGAAGAAAAGTTCGATGAAATTGAAGAAATGCAAACAGCGCACCGCTCACATGAACAACGCCGGCGTGACCTATGGAAACAATTAAAAGCTTCACCAGAACCAACTATGGAACAATCGCACAAGCCATCCAACTCACATTCTGGCAGACGAAATGGAAACTCAAAGAATAAAAACTAGCTAAAAAAGATAGCGGAACGCAGTGTACACTTGCTGACGTCCTGGAATACTCGAGGCTTCGCCCACCTCTTTCAAGATGCCACGTTGATAAATAACAATCACTTTATTATCTGCCTCCAAGAGACATGGCTGTGTACAAGGCCAAGCCGCAATGGTTATTCAATACACCAAAATGCCTCTAGAAAGAATATATTTGGGCGACCATACTCTGGTCTAAATACAATGGTGAAACATAACAATAAATGGAAAGTGTTAAGTTCAAACAACCCAAATCTATTCACACAAGTTACAACTCTTGAACTAAATAAACTGATAACACCAAAGAACAAAAAAGTTGATTGTAATAAATGTATATTGGAACCCAGCCATGATCTCACAGAATGAATTCATTTCTGCAGTAACCAAAGAAATTGACGACGGTCTATTAAACCTTTGATGATCCATATTTCCTAATTTGTGGAGACCTAAACTACTCACGGTTTAACGAAGCAAATCAAGTGATCTCTGCCAACGATCATAATCAATCTGAAACTTGGACAAATCGTGGCCAACACTGGGCAGGAGTGATGGCGCTGAGACAATGTGTTATGCTAAACGGCTGCACAGAAGGAGACATCCCAGCTGCCAAAACATGGCACCGAGGTGCATCCAAAAAAACTATCGATTACATCTGGGCTTCAAGAAACGTACTAAACCGAATCGATAAACTAACAATCGAACACACAGAAACAAGTGACAATGACCCGCTAATGCTTTCTTGGCGACTGCCCACAGAAGCTAGTCCTAAAAGATACACCTCAGTGCTTGAAACAAATACTGGAAACAACAGACTGTGCTTAAACGGGTCGCAAATAACAGACCTGACTTTGAATCTGGCACGGTGTAATAAAAACAGAAGCAAAGACAATTATGAACCGCTGTTGCAAAAATTAAAAAGCAAGTTCATTGGGAAGAAAATTGGTCTAGTTGCCATGAAACATCCGTACAGCCTTACAGTTGGAGACACAAAAAAAAATCTGGAAAAAGATCTCAGAAACATAAGGAAAACAAACACAGAAGATCAAGCAAGTCAGATAAATAAACGATGACAACGCTACCGAAACTGGCTTAAATCTTTCAATGCAGTGCGAGATCAGGATCATGCCGAACAAATGCTAAAGTTAATAATGACTAAGGACAGCCGGCATATTTGGGAAATAATAAACACAGGGCAGCTCCAACAGTCATTTGCCATGTCAAATGGAGTAAATGCTGAAAAGTGGGTAACACACTTTTCAACTGTCTTCAAGTCACAGAGCTCCACGGAAACACCATCTGAAGTGATGATAGATGCAAGTTGGTCTGTTATAGAAACGCAGGAAGAAATCGAAAAAGTCATTCAAAAATTAAAAAAACTCTCGAGCTCCGGGGCCCAACAGCATTTCAAATGTGGCTCTTAAACAAAATAAAACGAAATGGGCCTTTTTCATTAAGACCCTGTTTGAGAAGATAGCAAAGGCTAAAACTCTCCCTGTTACGTGGACGAAGGCCGTGATTGTTACAGTGTTCAAGAAGGGTAATCGTAGTGACCCTGTAAATTATCGCCCCATCGCCCTTTTGGACACAACCGGCAAAGTGTTTGCCACATTTCTACAAACTAAACTAGCAAAGTAAACTGAAACTGCAAAAGTATATGACGAGCGACAAACAGGCTTCACAAAAGGAGTAGGTGTCGAGCTAAATCTGACACTACTCAATATAACAAAATTAGAAGCCCTGAAGAATAACAAACAACTGTTTGCAGGTTTCATAGACCTTAAACAGGCATTCGATTGCATCAACAGAAAGATTTATGGAGCAAATTAAAAGCCTGGAGATGACCAGAAGATCTATTGCAACCAATAAAGGCGCTGTATTCAAACACCACAATCAGAGTGAGATTAAACAAGCAGGGAGATCTAACGGAAGAAATTCAAACCAAAAGTGGAGTCAAACAGGGTTGTCCACTGGCAGCACTCCTATTCAAATTATACATTGCTGACCTACCAAAGGATCTAAAACAACCAAGAACCTTCCCGCCAAAGATCAATGGAAAACCGGTCAGTTGGATAATCTATGCTGACGACATTGTGCTCTTAGATCAGATACAAATAGGTCTTCAAAGACTTCTCTCAGCCTTACAGCTATTTCTGATGAAAAATTATCTTGAAATAAATGTTTAAGAAATCAAGAATTCTATTATTAGGCCGGAAATTTCGACTATGCTCAAGAAAAGTTTGATGGAAGGTAAATGACAAACCAATTCAACAAACCGATAGAATTTCGTATCTAGGAATTATCTTTAATACATCAATCCACGAGTGGTGCTGGAAGCAAAATTTGCGATCAAGGATGTTGATGTTTGCCGTACAAGGTGCGAAATTGCATGCAAAGTTTGGCAAATTCACATTGTCCCCGGTACTAACTTTTTATCTAACCAAAGTAGTTCCAGCAATTACCTTTGGTAGCGAGGCAGGGTGGAATATAAACGCTCAATTTTGGGATCAAATAGAAGCAATTATTTGGCGCAAAGTATTGAAACTACTGCAAAATGTATCAGTTATTGCAATACGACAGGAACTAAGCATAGAGGCCCTACATGGTACAGTGGTGTGGAAATCGATAACAATGCTGCACAAGATGCGTCTACAACCGTCAGTCAAACCATATGAGATCCTAAACAAAAGAGCAACACACAATGATTTGCTTAGAATTTGGGAAGAAAAACTCTTAAAGAAACTAAAAGAAGCCGACATAACCTTGGAGCAAGTACTACAGGTGCCACAAATCTCAAAAAAGTGGATATGTTGATGGAACTGGATTATCAACGAGGAAAAATGTTCAAGCATGAAGACAACCTGTAACTTTGGTCTATCGACACATGGAATTGGTGTGCTACCAAAATACCTACTCAAATTTCCATCTCGATATCACAGAGACCAATTCATCAGATTGCGACTGATCCTATATAAATCCAAAGAGATATTGATAATGAAACGAGATCCAAAAACACCAGACAATCAATGTCGATTCTGCAAGAAAGATGTTGAATCGATAAAACACTTGATAACCATCTGTCCTGAAATTTCTGCAGAACGGACATTACATTTAGGGAAATATGCGCCAAAGAACGACAACACGGAAGAATGGTGGAGCTACTTGATCTCTTGAACAAATTAGCAACTGACGCGTGGAGTAATAAACATGGATAAAATCCTGCCTAATCAACCATGAAACTATAACTCCTATTCAGCCACTTAATCTTGCTCAAACTAACGTCTGCAACATGTTGTTGATACCAAGAAAGTACACGCAGTTGCCTCAAGTGTAATAACTATGAACAAAGTTACATGGACAAAGAATTGACATAGCATTGATGATTGATGATTGATGATTGATAAAAAAGTTATTTTTTTTTACTTCAAACTAAGTCAAATGCAAAATAATTGTTAATTTCACATTCTTAATGTATCAAGGACTTGTAAGAATGTCACTGATGTTCTCCCTTGTTCCCTCCCTCCTTTGAAGCACTTTGAAACACATTGTGTATAGGCGCTATATAAATAAACAATCAATTCAATTCAATATTGAATAGTATATCAGTCGTCTTATTAATTGATCTTTCTAACACTCGGGCCAACCTTCTGATGTCTCTGGAGTTTATTGCCGGGCCACAAAAGGGAATTATCGCTTTTGACACATTCCCTAATATTTGACCAGCTGTATCTTCATCGATATCCCTCCTAGGACTTTTGTTCAATATTTCTACATTTGATGTCATGTAACCCCTGGTAACGGTATATCACTAAGTAACATATTCCCTTCCAATCTTTGGGTAACCATGGATATGCTTGCTTCCCACAGAAAAAGTAAATTGATTCCCCAATGTGCAAGGGCCTTGTTTCGTTCACCAAAACTGCAGTATTCATACATTTCTCATATGTGCCCATGTACCCAGAACCAGGGTCGTATTTGCCCCTCGGCCTTTCGGCCCGTGTACGTGCCGAAATTGTCCCTGGGGCATGGAGGGCTGGTTTCTATCTATGCCTGGGCTGGTTTGGAAGAAAGAAAATTGAAAAACAAATGTATTGTCTTTTCAAATTCATTTTTTTTAAAAAAGCCTTTCATCCTTCTTAGTCTTAGCCTTTCATCCGTTTTAGTACTCTTAAATGAGTACCAACACAGGTTGGGTGATATTGTATGCATATTTGTTCTATAAAAAAGAGCTTAAGCGTAAGTGCTATACAGTAACATATTATCATTTAGCCTTGGCGTTTGCTTGGATTCACAGTAATTTAGTGCACTTAGGAACAATGCTATTTGATGCCACTTCCTGTTTTGTCAAGGGGTGAAAGGTTTTGTTTCATCACTTACCGGGATGGCACATTGGGGTGGGGTCAAATGACATCACTTCCGTTGATATCATCAGAGGTCAAGGGTTGTGAGGCGAGGGGTGGGCCACTTTTTTTTGGGTGTCCCAGTCCGACCCTGCCTAGAACCTTCCTTTCTCAGACAAAAGGCTACCAGAATTATTGTTAATTGTGTATGCGAGAGGAGTCGCATAACTATTCCCTACTGGTGCCATTCGAAACAATATCATTGATACATTGATAGATATGGGCTAGAATTCCTGTATGAGCTTTTGGTAGAGGCAGTGTTGGTAGTGCTCCTGTTAGCAAACACAGAACATCCCAAAGGTAGTACCACCTGCCGATCCAAAGTATTTATATTTGTATCATCAAAGGTACCCGTGGTACTGTCATTCCATTTACCAAAAGACATGTTCCTAAAGGATGCATAGCAAGCAGTGGACAATGAGAGAGGATATGTGTACCATCCTAACTCTTTCTCACTCTGTTGTGGAAGCTGGGAAACACACCCAACAATAGGATTTGTTCAGTATTGCATGGGTATCATTCATTATTCTTATAAAGGTGTTATTGAGATAATCCTCTTTGTGTTCAAGATCAAGGGGACGGAGTGTATATGTGTGTACATAGAAAGGAGACATAGTAGTGGAGCTGATCGTGGGCAATAATGAGCTAAGGGAGTGTGAGCTCTCCAGAATCCATAAAACAGGCAGTAATATAAGTACGATACATGCCACAATAGCTATAACTACATATTTATCTCTATTCGACCACAATCCTTTGGACCTGGTCATTCCAGTGATTAAACCTACAATTTCATCACTTCTAAGGCTGAGGCATAGTCTCTCAGTGTCCGTTAAGTAGCCTCACTGATATAGGCTCTATAAGTTCATCCGTGCGTGCCACCTGGCCACGTGGCCTATCTTGCTTGGCGTTTTCTTTTCCTTGCCCCCTCTACCTCCAGGCATCTTTGGGGGGTATGAAGGGAATATCGTTGGTTTCTTGTGGATGTAGTACTAAAACATTCCACACTTTCCTACCATCAAGAAGTCCTTCCCTTAGCTATTTCCATGGTCGAAGATTGTATCTAGACACCCTGGGCACGGAGTGATCTTCGAAAAGCTTGTCAGTGGATGGCAAAGGTGAAACGTCTGGCTGCTTAAAATGTGGATTAGTGTATTCTCTGTCACTGAAAGGTATGTGCTGGGGAACATATTCATGTTCAGAATCAGCTACCACCTCCTTTGCCCATTTGTCATAGGGCAAAGGCAAAGGTACTTGTTTCAGATGTGCTGCATGTATCCAATTGTTCTTGCCGTCTATACGCAAAGCCGTCTGGGTGGTCAATATGACTAGTAGTGGCCCCTTCCAACGCAGTTCAAGGCTGGATTTCCACTGGAAGCATTTCACCAGAACGTATTCACCATGCCGAATGGTGTAGCCAGGACACACGTATTGATCAGGCAATGCTTCTCGCACCTGTTGATGAATCAAACGCAAGTTTTGAGTCAACTGGTTACGATAGTCAACCAATAATGGATGCTCAACCTCAGACAGTTTTGTGGGCCGGGGTACATTGCACACATTAACAGGTCTCCCCATCATAATCTCATATGGAGACAGACCTGTTTTAGCTTGGACTTTCATTCTCAATGACATTAAGGCTAATGGTAGGGCTTCGGCCATTTTAGCTGGCTGTGTGCACTTATTTTAGCTAACATGTTCTTCGGGTACAGTTGTGTTTCTCAAATAACACAGCCATATGGCGATGGTTTGCAGAATGAAAATTCTTTCTTATCTGTAATCCCTCACACACATGTGCTTGGTGACAGATGCTATTAGGTTCAAACGATTGTACGACCAGTTCACCCATGGTAAACCAAAACAGGGAAAGTACTCTTTTGGCATTACTTTTGTGGTTGACATTGAAGTGTTATCTTTAGTAGGGAAAGCTTTGACCCATTTGCAAAATGCACAAATTACCAGTTGAACGTATTTAACATTCTGACATCTTTCCGTCTCAATGAAATCAAAGTTTATTACCTCAAATGGCATGAAAATTCTTTCTTATCTGTAATCCCTCACACACATGTGCTTGTTGACAGATGCTATTAAGTTCAAACGATTGTACGACCAGTTCACCCATGGTAAACCAAAACAGGGAAAGTACTCTTTTGGCATTACTTTTGTGGTTGACATTGAAGTGTTATCTTTAGTAGGGAAAGCTTTGACCCATTTGCAAAATGCACAAATTACCAGTTGAACGTATTTAACATTCTGACATCTTTCCGTCTCAATGAAATCAAAGTTTATTACCTCAAATGGCATGAAAATTCTTTCTTATCTGTAATCCCTCACACACATGTGCTTGGTGACAGATGCTATTAAGTTCAAACGATTGTACGACCAGTTCACCCATGGTAAACCAAAACAGGGAAATTACTCTTTTGGCATTACTTTTGTGGTTGACATTGAAGTGTTATCTTTAGTAGGGAAAGCTTTGACCCATTTGCAAAATGCACAAATTACCAGTTGAACGTATTTAACATTCTGACATCTTTCCGTCTCAATGAAATCAAAGTTTATTACCTCAAATGGCATGCATGGAGGACCAAAGCTGCCCTTGGGTACTGGTGTTCCTTTCTCAATGTTATGCTGTAAACAGATTATGCAATTCTTGACCAGGCGGTATGCTATCTTGGGTATGTTGGAGTTCCTCCATGCCGGGTCTAGGTATTTACAGATGCCTTTTGTACTTATGTGGGCTTGCCATGGGCCATGATCACTATAGCTTGTAAATATGCATTAGGTAACATCCATCTATGTTTGTCATGGTCAACCCAAAAATCTTCCTCGTCCACGTGGGCTGGTCCCGATCCCCACTCTTTGATCTCTTCGGCTGTGGCCTCGGCCTGAATCTCTTTAACACTGCTAATGTTGTCTTCCATCATCCCATTCTCAGCGACCCATCTAGCAGTACACAATATGTACATTCCAGACTGTAAGTCTGTGGCTGTTTACTTGGCAATTCGGTCTGTGAAAGCACTGTCTTTCCCAATACTGTCAATGATTTCTGGGTGGGCTGCACATTTCATTATTGCTATCTGTTTAGGTAATGCTAGTGCTGATAAAAGCTGCACTATCAAGGAACCATGATGAATCTTGTTACCATGGGATGTCATAAATCCCCTTTCAGCCCAAATTGTCTGCTACACGAAAGGCCTACTGGCTGTCCATATAAATATTTACTTATAACCCTTGAAATACAGCACAAGCTTGAGTTAGGGCTATTATTTCTGCTGCTTGGGTGGAGTTGTAAGGAATCCTCCTAGTTTCTTCCACTGTATCTAGTGTGGTGATTGCACAGGCAGCAGTAGAAGTGCTGTCCGGAAGTTTAAAATAAGAACCATCACAATATATTTCACCATCTGAGGATGGCAGAGGTGTGTCAGTCAAATCGATTATCCCTTTGGTTTCATTTCCGGTGATATAAATGCTATCATGATTGACATCAGGAATGCTACAATTCAGCTGGGTTCAATGTGTTACATCATTTAATTTTGATGTGAGGTGCAAATAAAATAAGCTTTTATCTAGTGAGGCCAGCAGATATGAGAGGCTGTGTTTGCATTCTGTTCAATAGTACATCTACTGAATGAGGCACCATGACGGTTAAGGAGTGAGCCAAAACCATGCTCAGGAGGAAAGGTCATTGGCAACCTGCTCATCTTGGAAGCAAGACCACACGGAGCACCATAGGTTCGATCCCGGGGTCCGCGCTTGGAAAACTCTGGGTATTAAGCACCTTATAAATTATCATATCATATCATGCCTTCGCTCTGTTTTACTGATTCAGCGGCAGTAGCCACAGCTTTAACACATTTGGCATATCACATGGAACAGTGTCCAATGTGGAGGAAAAATAGCTGCACGGCCTGTTCTTTCCCACACGTTCCTGCGTTAAAACAGCCAAAGCACAACCATCTTTTTCATGGACAAATAACACAAAATCCTTAGTGTAATTTGGTGTGCCCAATAATGGTGCAGAACACAGAGCAGTTTTGATCATATTAAAGGAATCCTGACATTCAAAGATAGAGGTAGAGCTGCATCTTTTTTTCTTTAGAACTAACAATGGCTTAATGAAAAGGGAAACATTGGGAATCCATTGCCTGCAATCGGAAGTCGTCCCAATAAATGTTCTTGCCTCACTTGTGTGTTTGAAAATGCCAGGTCAGAGATACCCTATATTATTTCTGGTGCAAGACTTCTACCCTACTTCAACATGAGGTATCCTAAGTAGGCAACCTCCTGTTGACAATATTCAAATTTCTTTAAAGAAGCCTTGTGATCGGTGTTAGCCAAATGTGTTGCAATTTTCCTCAGAATTCACCGCAATAAGTGGGGCATCAATATATGGTATCAATGTGCAAGACAAAGGTAATTCTAAAGTATCCAGTTGCTACTTGAGGGTGCTACTATAAATGCTTGGGCTTTCAGTGTATCCTTGGGGTATTCTAGTGAATGTAAACGACAACCCCGAGAGAATAAGCAAATAGAAACAAGTGACAATGACCCGCTAATGCTTTCTTGGCGACTGCCCACAGAAGATAGTCCTAAAAGATACACCTCAGTGCTTGAAACAAATACTGGAAACAACAGACTGTGCTTAAACGGGTCGCAAATAACAGACCTGACTTTGAATCTGGCACGGTGTAATAAAAACAGAAGCAAAGACAATTATGAACCGCTGTTGCAAAAATTAAAAAGCAAGTTCATTGGGAAGAAAATTGGTCTAGTTGCCACGAAACATCCGTACAGCCTTACAGTTGGAGACACAAAAAAAAATCTGGAAAAAGATCTCAGAAACATAAGGAAAACAAACACAGAAGATCAAGCAAGTCAGATAAATAAACGATGACAACGCTACCGAAACTGGCTTAAATCTTTCAATGCAGTGCGAGATCAGGATCATGCCGAACAAATGCTAAAGTTAATAATGACTAAGGACAGCCGGCATATTTGGGAAATAATAAACACAGGGCAGCTCCAACAGTCATTTGCCATGTCAAATGGAGTAAATGCTGAAAAGTGGGTAACACACTTTTCAACTGTCTTCAAGTCACAGAGCTCCACGGAAACACCATCTGAAGTGATGATAGATGCAAGTTCGTCTGTTATAGAAACACAGGAAGAAATCGAAAAAGTCATTCAAAAATTAAAAAAACTCTCGAGCTCCGGGGCCCAACAGCATTTCAAATGTGGCTCTTAAACAAAATAAAACGGAATGGGCCTTTTTCATTAAGACCCTGTTTGAGAAGATAGCAAAGGCTAAAACTCTCCCTGTTACGTGGACGAAGGCCGTGATTGTTACAGTGTTCAAGAAGGGTAATCGTAGTGACCCTGCAAATTATCGCCCCATCGCCCTTTTGGACACAACTGGCAAAGTGTTTGCCACATTTCTACAAACTAAACTAGCAAAGTAAGCTGAAACTGCAAAAGTATATGACGAGCGACAAACAGGCTTCACAAAAGGAGTAGGTGTCGAGCTAAATCTGACACTACTCAATATAACAAAATTAGAAGCCCTGAAGAATAACAAACAACTGTTTGCAGGTTTCATAGACCTTAAACAGGCATTCGATTGCATCAACAGAAAGATTTATGGAGCAAATTAAAAGCCTGGAGATGCCCAGAAGATCTATTGCAACCAATAAAGGCGCTGTATTCAAACACCACAATCAGAGTGAGATTAAACAAGCAGGGAGATCTAACGGAAGAAATTCAAACCAAAAGTGGAGTCAAACAGGGTTGTCCACTGACAGCACTCCTATTCAAATTATACATTGCTGACCTACCAAAGGATCTAAAACAACCAAGAACCTTCCCGCCAAAGATCAATGGAAAACCGGTCAGTTGGATAATCTATGCTGACGACATTGTGCTCTTAGATCAGATACAAATAGGTCTTCAAAGACTTCTCTCAGCCTTACAGCTATTTCTGATGAAAAATTATCTTGAAATAAATGTTTAAAAAATCAAGAATTCTATTATTAGGCCGGAAATTTCGACTATGCTCAAGAAAAGTTTGCTGGAAGGTAAATGACAAACCAATTCAACAAACCGATAGAATTCGGTATCTAGGAATTATCTTTAATACATCAATCCACGAGTGGTGCTGGAAGCAAAATTTGCGATCAAGGATGTTGATGTTTGCCGTACAAGGTGCGAAATTGCATGCAAAGTTTGGCAAATTCACATTGTCCCCGGTACTAACTTTTTATCTAACCAAAGTAGTTCCAGCAATTACCTTTGGTAGCGAGGCAGGGTGGAATATAAACGCTCAATTTTGGGATCAAATAGAAGCAATTATTTGGCGCAAAGTATTGAAACTACTGCAAAATGTATCAGTTATTGCAATACGACAGGAACTAAGCATAGAGGCCCTACATGGTACAGTGGTGTGGAAATCGATAACAATGCTGCACAAGATGCGTCTACAACCGTCAGTCAAACCATATGAGATCCTAAACAAAAGAGCAACACACAATGATTTGCTTAGAATTTGGGAAGAAAAACTCTTAAAGATACTAAAAGAAGCCGACATAACCTTGGAGCAAGTACTACAGGTGCCACAAATCTCAAAAAAGTGGATATGTTGATGGAACTGGATTATCAACGAGGAAAAATGTTCAAGCATGAAGACAACCTGTAACTTTGGTCTATCGACACATGGAATTGGTGTGCTACCAAAATACCTACTCAAATTTCCATCTCGATATCACAGAGACCAATTCATCAGATTGCGACTGAACCTATATAAATCCAAAGAGATATTGATAATGAAACGAGAACCAAAAACACCAGACAATCAATGCCGATTCTGCAAGAAAGATGTTGAATCGATAAAACACTTGATAACCATCTGTCCTGAAATTTCTGCAGAACGGACATTACATTTAGGGAAATATGCGCCAAAGAACGACAACACGGAAGAATGGTGGAGCTACTTGATCTCTTGAACAAATTAGCAACTGACGCGTGGAGTAATAAACATCATGGATAAAATCCTGCCTAATCAACCATGAAACTATAACTCTTATTCAGCCACTTAATCTTGCTCAAACTAACGTCTGCAACATGTTGTTGATACCAAGAAAGTACACGCAGTTGCCTCAAGTGTAATAACTATGAACAAAGTTACATGGACAAAGAATTGACATAGCATTGATGATTGATGATTGATGATTGATAAAAAAGTTATTTTTTTTTACTTCAAACTAAGTCAAATGCAAAAAAATGGTTAATTTCACATTCTTAATGTATCAAGGACTTGTAAGAATGTCACTGATGTTTTCCCTTGTTCCCTCCCTCCTTTGAAGCACTTTGAAACACATTGTGTATAGGCGCTATATAAATAAACAATCAATTCAATTCAATATTGAATAGTATATAAGTCGTCTTATTAATTGATCTTTCTAACACTCGGGCCAACCTTCTGATGTCTCTGGAGTTTATTGCCGGGCCACAAAAGGGAATTATCGCTTTTGACACATTCCCTAATATTTGACCAGCTGTATCTTCATCGATATCCCTCCTAGGACTTTTGTTCAATATTTCTACATTTGATGTCATGTAACCCCTGGTAACGGTATATCACTAAGTAACATATTCCCTTCCAATCTTTGGGTAACCATGGATATGCTTGCTTCCCACAGAAAAAGTAAATTGATTCCCCAATGTGCAAGGGCCTTGTTTCGTTCACCAAAACTGCAGTATTCATACATTTCTCATATGTGCCCATGTACCCAGAACCAGGGTCGTATTTGCCCCTCGGCCTTTCGGCCCGTGTACGTGCCAAAATTGTCCCTGGGGCATGGAGGGCTGGTTTCTATCTATGCCTGGGCTGGTTTGGACGAAAGAAAATTGAAAAACAAATGTATTGTTTTTTCAAATTCTTTTTTTTTTTAAAAAGCCTTTCATCCTTCTTAGTCTTAGCCTTTCATCCGTTTTAGTACTCTTAAATGAGTACCAACACAGGTTGGGTGATATTGTATGCATATTTGTTCTATAAAAAAGAGCTTAAGCGTAAGTGCTATACAGTAACATATTATCATTTAGCCTTGGGCGTTTGCTTGGATTCACAGTAATTTAGTGTACTTAGGAACAATGCTATTTGATGCCACTTCCTGTTTTGTCAAGGGGTGAAAGGTTTTGTTTCATCACTTACCGGGATGGCACATTGGGGTGGGGTCAAATGACATCACTTCCGTTGATATCATCAGAGGTCAAGGGTTGTGAGGCGAGGGGTGGGCCACTTTTTTTTGGGTGTCCCAGTCCGACCCTGCCTAGAACCTTCCTTTCTCAGACAAAAGGCTACCAGAATTATTGTTAATTGTGTATGCGAGAGGAGTCGCATAACTATTCCCTACTGGTGCCATTCGAAACAATATCATTGATACATTGATAGATATGGGCTAGAATTCCTGTATGAGCTTTTGGTAGAGGCAGTGTTGGTAGTGCTCCTGTTAGCAAACACAGAACATCCCAAAGGTAGTAGCACCTGCCGATCCAAAGTATTTATATTTGTATCATCAAAGGTACCCGTGGTACTGTCATTCCATTTACCAAAAGACATGTTCCTAAAGGATGCATAGCAAGCAGTGGACAATGAGAGAGGATATGTGTACCATCCTAACTCTTTCTCACTCTGTTGTGGAAGCTGGGAAACACACCCAACAATAGGATTTGTTCAGTATTGCATGGGTATCATTCATTATTCTTATAAAGGTGTTATTGAGATAATCCTCTTTGTGTTCAAGATCAAGGGGACGGAGTGTATATGTGTGTACATAGAAAGGAGACATAGTAGTGGAGCTGATCGTGGGCAATAATGAGCTAAGGGAGTGTGAGCTCTCCAGAATCCATAAAACAGGCAGTAATATAAGTACGATACATGCCACAATAGCTATAACTACATATTTATCTCTATTCGACCACAATCCTTTGGACCTGGTCATTCCAGTGATTAAACCTACAATTTCATCACTTCTAAGGCTGAGGCATAGTCTCTCAGTGTCCGTTAAGTAGCCTCACTGATATAGGCTCTATAAGTTCATCCGTGCGTGCCACCTGGCCACGTGGCCTATCTTGCTTGGCGTTTTCTTTTCCTTGCCCCCTCTACCTCCAGGCATCTTTGGGGGGTATGAAGGGAATATCGTTGGTTTCTTGTGGATGTAGTACTAAAACATTCCACACTTTCCTACCATCAAGAAGTCCTTCCCTTAGCTATTTCCATGGTCGAAGATTGTATCTAGACACCCTGGGCACGGAGTGATCTTCGAAAAGCTTGTCAGTGGATGGCAAAGGTGAAACGTCTGGCTGCTTAAAATGTGGATTAGTGTATTCTCTGTCACTGAAAGGTATGTGCTGGGGAACATATTCATGTTCAGAATCAGCTACCATCTCCTTTGCCCATTTGTCATAGGGCAAAGGCAAAGGTACTTGTTTCAGATGTGCTGCATGTATCCAATTGTTCTTGCCGTCTATACGCAAAGCCGTCTGGGTGGTCAATATGACTAGTAGTGGCCCCTTCCAACGCAGTTCAAGGCTGGATTTCCACTGGAAGCATTTCACCAGAACGTATTCACCATGCCGAATGGTGTAGCCAGGACACACGTATTGATCAGGCAATGCTTCTCTCACCTGTTGATGAATCAAACGCAAGTTTTGAGTCAACTGGTTACGATAGTCAACCAATAATGGATGCTCAACCTCAGACAGTTTTGTGGGCCGGGGTACATTGCACACATTAACAGGTCTCCCCATCATAATCTCATATGGAGACAGACCTGTTTTAGCTTGGACTTTCATTCTCAATGACATTAAGGCTAATGGTAGGGCTTCAGGCCATTTTAGCTGGCTGTGTGCACTTATTTTAGCTAACTTGTTCTTCGGGTGCAGTTGTGTTTCTCAAATAACACAGCCGTATGGCGATGGTTTGCAGAATGAAAATTCTTTCTTATCTGTAATCCCTCAAACGCATGTGCTTGGTGACAGATGCTATTAAGTTCAAACGATTGTACGACCAGTTCACCCATGGTAAACCAAAACAGGGAAAGTACTCTTTTGGCATTACTTTTGTGGTTGACATTGAAGTGTTATCTTTAGTAGGGAAAGCTTTGACCCATTTGCAAAATGCACAAATTACCAGTTGAACGTATTTAACATTCTGACATCTTTCCGTCTCAATGAAATCAAAGTTTATTTATTTATTTATTTATTTATTCGCATTTGTTAAGCGCACAGGCAGCCCATGGGCATCGTGGCGCTCGTTACAGATATGAACATGACTTGTTATACATACAGAAAAGTCATAACTTAGTTGCAAGAGAAAAGTAGTAGCTATAGGAGAGGAGGAGAGAAGAGAGGAGAGGGTCAGAAGACAAAAGTTGGAGGAGTTAGTTGAACAAGGTGGTTTTCAGTTTTTTTCGGAAGGCAGTGAGAGAGGTTTCTGCTCTGAGCGTGCTAGGTAATGCGTTCCATAGTTTAGGTGCGATGTAGGGAAAGCTTATTCCACCTGCTTTAGCTCGCTTGATGCGTGGGACCCTAAGTTGGTTGGTGTGGCATTGTCTCATTGGTCTATTGGAGTGAGATCTGACTAGCGTGTCGGACAGTTATGAAGGTGCAGTCAGGTTAATACATTTGTGTGCGGTGGTAAGTATTTTGAATGTAATGCGCTCTTTGACAGGTAGCCAGTGTGCTTCCCTTCTGGTTTGCGCGATGTGGTCCCTTTTAGGTATATTGAGGGCTGCTCTTAGTGCATTATTTTGTGTTATTTGGAGTTTATTGAGATTGGAGTTGAAGGTGCCAGCCAGTAGCGCATTACAATAATCTAGTTTGGCTCCAATGGTGGCTCTGGCAATGGATAGGTAGTTATCTTTAGTTAGGAATGGTTTGATTGCATTAATGAGCTTAGTGCTCAGAGCGGAGGCAGAGACAATGGAGTTGACCTGCTTGTCCATGGAGAGTGATGCGTCAATGTGGACTCCTAGTGTTTTAACAGAAGGTAGAACTGGGATGACACAATTGTCAATGCAGAAGTTGGTGAAGAGGGGGTCGAGGTTTGTGAGAGTGGATTTTTGGCCAAGGATGAGGATTTCGGTCTTGTCTCCGTTAAGACATAGACCGTTTGTGGCCATCCATGCTTGGATGGTGGCGTATATATTCTGGAGGGTGGCTGCGTCCTGGTGGTAGAGTCCTGTGAGCGGGAGGAGTACTTGGGTATCGTCAGCGTAGATGGTGTATGTGATCCCAAGTGCGTCCAGTTTATCAAAGAGAGGTTTGGTAAAAAGATTATAGAGGGTGGGAGCCGTACATGAGCCCTGAGGGACTCCATACCTGATGGTGGTAGGTTCTGCGTTGGCTGTATTGGAAAACACTTTCATCACTCTACCTTCGAGGAAGGAGGTGATCCAATTTGTGGCTTGTTTGGAGAAATGTGCGGCCTGAGTGAGATGGTTGGTGAGGATGGCGTGGTCGACTAAATCAAATGCCGCCGAGAGGTCTAGGAGGAGCAGAAGGGCCGGCTTGCCTTTATCTAGGATCAGGGTAATTTGATTCTTAAGATCTAGTAAGGCGGTTTCAGTGCCATGACCTTTGCGGAATCCGGACTGCCTTTTACCTAGGACAGAGTTGTTTTCCAGGTAAGCCTGTATCTGCATATGTGCAGCTTTATCTAGGAATTTTAGGAGAAATGGAACCGTAGTAATGGGCCGATAATTATTTGGTTGGGCCGGGTCCAGGGTTGGTTTCTTTAGGAGTGGGCGCACCCACACCTCTTTAAGGCTGTCAGGGACTTTGCCTGTCTTGAATGAGGCGTTAATGAATGCTGTGATGATTGGTGCGAGGGCTGTCGCACATTCTTTAATGATGTTGGGGGGGCATAAATCTCCTTTGCATTGAGATGGTTTGTGCTGTTTGAGGATGTGGAGAGTGTCTGACTCGGTGATTGGGGAGAAATCGAATTTGGAGGTGTGCTCATCTTTGGTGTTATTGACGGAGAGGGTCTGTTGGGGGTGCAGAGCCTTAACGTGTTCTGCTATTTTCTTTTGAAGAAGGTCTATTTTATTTAACATTGCTGTTTGAATGCTGTTGCACCAGGCCTCATCCTTAACAATCTCGTCTGTGCAAATTGGGGGGATAGTGAGCTCTTTAAAGATGGTGAAAAGCTCTTTTGAGTGGGAGTTGGCTTCCAGGATACGTTTATTGTAGGTTTCTGATTTCGCCTTGAATATGGCATGTTTGTATTTTTTAGAGATACTGAGAAAGTCTACTTTGGTGGCGTCACAGGGATTGGCCTGCCATGTTTTGAGGGCTTGGCGCTTGCATTGGCGAAGATTTAATAAGTCCTCCGTGAACCATGAGTTGGAGTGAAACGATTTTTTTCTTTTTTTGTTTTCAAGAGGGGCTGCGGTGTTGATGGCATGGGTGAGTGTGTCTTTGAAGATCTCTGCTAGTATGCTGGGGTCAGAGGAGAACGGTGGCGCTAGGCAAGGGATGTTGAGAAGGGGACGTATATTGTCTGCTGTACGTTTTTTGGCACTTCTGGCTAGCATGGCCGGTGCTGGTATAAGAGGTATGGAGTAGGAGGTTGTGGGGATGCAGAATTGAAGGCAGTTGTGATCAGACCATGGAAGGGCTGTGTTGGAGTTGAGGGTGGAGCCACAGTTGTGATCAGCCACCCAGTCTAGGATACGGCCTTTATTATGGGTCGGGGCAGTGACTATCTGTGTGAATCCTAGATCTGTGAGGTTTCTGGTGAGGGTGATAGCTTCTTTGTCAAGTTTATCATTATAGCCAAGGTTAAGGTCTCCTAGAAAGAATGTTTTGGAAGTTTGTTTAATGTTTTTTCCAAGAAGATGGTTGACTATGCCTTTGAAATTATTGGTGGGGCCTGGGGGTCTATATATGACATGAATGTTTACTGTGTCTTAGGGGGAGAGGGTGAGTTTGGCTGAGAGGATGTCAATGAAGTCTTCCCCTGTGGTGGGAGTCTGTCTTAAGGCTAGGGTGTCTTTAAAGATTAGTGCGACTCCACCTCCCATTTTAGCTGATCTGTCCTGTCTTAAGATCGAGTAACCTGATGGTACAGCTAAACTGATAGTCGGGCCAGAGGCAGGGTGCAACCATGTTTCTGTTATGGCTAATATGTCTAGGTCTTGGTTGGTAACGATGTCATTGACTTCTAAAGCGTGGGCGTTGAGTGAGCGAACATTTAATAGAGCACATTTAAGGTGTTGGAGCTTTTTTGGTAGTGGTGGCTTGAGGTTGGTACTAGGGGTAAGCTTTTTGGTCGCGTGAATAGGCTTGTTAGTCAAGTGATGTCTGACTTCACATTGGTCGTGTGGGGTTGGCATGAGCTTCGGGACCTGATAAGGTGCTTGCGGGTAATAGTGTATGGTGGGCAGCAGGTCTTGGCGTGAGTGCGAGAGCCTAGGCGTGAGTTCCTAGGTGTAACCTGCATGGGTGTGGAGAGGAAAGCTAGAGGGAGTGTGCGTGTTCTAAGTCTGTACTGTCTGAGTATGATCTCGGGAGGAGTAGCGTGTGTGGTGGTGTGTCTGAGTTCCATGAAATGGCTGTTGGGTTGCCCTGAGGGCACGGAGTAGTCAATAGTACTAGTCAGTAAGGTGTAGACTAGACCTGTGAGGAGGTACAGTGTGTGGCAGGTGTACATGTTGAGATAGGTTAGCGAGAGCTGGTGGGTTAAGGTCTCAAGTGACCCTAAGGCGCAACACAATATCACAGTGGTCAGTAGCGACCATAAGGCACTACACAAAAACACAGTGGTCTCTGAGCGACCATAAGGCACTACACAATATCACAGTGGTCAATAAGCGACCATAAGGCACTACACAATATCACAGTGGTCTCTGGGCGACCATAAGGCACTACACAATATCACAGTGGTCAATAAGCGACCATAAGGCACTACACAATATCACAGTGGTCAATAAGCGACCATAAGGCACTACACAATATCACAGTGGTCTCTGGGCGACCATAAGGCACTACACAATATCACAGTGGTCTCTGGGCGACCAAAAGGCACTACACAATATCACAGTGGTCTCTGGGCGACCATAAGGCACTACACAATATCACAGTGGTCAATAAGCGACCATAAGGCACTACACAATATCACAGTGGTCTCTGGGCGACCATAAGGCACTACACAATATCACAGTGGTCTCTGGGCAACCATAAGGCACTACACAATATCACAGTGGTCTCTGGGCGACCATAAGGCACTACACAATATCACAGTGGTCTCTGGGCGACCGTGGTGCAGATGCAATTATCAAGTGGCAGCATACAGCAATGCAGGGCCAGGGCATGGTTAATTAGCTACAGATTAAGCATTGAAACATTATGTTGCAGTTCGAGAGCACAACGGTGCAGGTGGGACCTTGGACGTAGCAATGTTGGGAGGTGCATGTACGCCGGGTCCGTGATGGATGGGAACAGTTCAGGACTCTGGCTCGAGGGTTAGGAGTAGATTGTGGAGGGGGGCAGTATGCTTACCCTGTAGCTGGAGGGCAAGGGGTCCTGGCTCTGGGCTCGACGGTGTAGACAGGCTGGAGACAGGCACAGTGCCTTTGTGGGTGCCTTCGTGGTGGGCCGGCTCCAAGCCTGCCGGCTTGTGGTTGGCTCCCAAGTAGGGGAGAGGAGCCAATCACAATGCTTGCAGGGCTGTGGGGCCGAGTGGAGGGTTGTGGCAGTGACGGTCGGCCATCTTGGAGTGGAGCAGACCTCGTGTCTCCCAATGGTGGCTGGATGCACTCCGAGTGCAATAAGGGGGCAAATCCTGAGTGGAAGTGGGCCACTGGGCAAAGCAAGTGCGGCGCGGATATATTAATAAATAATCCGCCGCGAATTGACTAAAAATGGCACACTCGCGCTCCGTATTCCAAAATGCATCTGAGGGAGGCTTGTGGCATACCTGGAGTTAGGCAGGGCTCGAGGGCGTCAGTGCAGGGCTGACTACTGCTCCAGCAGTAGAAGGAGGGAGCCTTCTACCACAAATTACCACAAATGGCATGCATGGAGGACCAAAGCTGCCCTTAGGTACTGGTGTTCCTTTCTCAATGTTATGCTGTAAACAGATTATGCAATTCTTGACCAGGCGGTATGCTATCTTGGGTATGTTGGAGTTCCTCCATGCCGGGTCTAGGTATTTACAGATGCCTTTTGTACTTATGTGGGCTTGCCATGGGCCATGATCACTATAGCTTGTAAATATGCATTAGGTAACATCCATCTATGTTTGTCATGGTCAACCCAATAATCTTCCTCGTCCACGTGGGCTGGTCCTGATCCCCACTCTTTGATCTCTTCGGCTGTGGCCTCGGCCTGAATCTCTTTAACACTGCTAATTTTGTCTTCCATCATCCAATTCTCAGCGACCCATCTAGCAGTACCCAATATGTACATTCCAGACTGTAAGTCTGTGGCTGTTTACTTGGCAATTCGGTCTGTGAAAGCACTGTCTTTCCCAATACTGTCAATGATTTCTGGGTGGGCTGCACATTTCATTATTGCTAGCTGTTTAGGTAATGCTAGTGCTGATAAAAGCTGCACTATCAAGGAACCATGATGAATCTTGTTACCATGGGATGTAACAAATCCCCTTTCAGCCCATAGTTTGCCGAAATTGTCTGCAACACGAAAGGCGTACTGGCTATCCATATAAATATTTACTTATAACCCTTGAAATACAGCACAAGCTTGAGTTAGGGCTATTATTTCTGCTGCTTGGGTGGAGTTGTAAGGAATCCTCCTAGTTTCTTCCACTGTATCTAGTGTGGTGATTGCACAGGCAGCAGTAGAAGTGCTGTCCGGAAGTTTAAAACAAGAACCATCACAATATATTTCACCATCTGAGGATGGCAAAGGTGTGTCAGTCAAATCGATTATCCCTTTGGTTTCATTTCCGGTGATATAAATGCAATCATGATTAACATCAGGAATGCTACAATTCAGCTGGGTTCAATGTGTTACATCATTTAATTTTGATGTGAGGTGCAAATAAAATAAGCTTTTATCTAGTGAGGCCAGCAGATATGAGAGGCTGTGTTTGCATTCTGTTCAATAGTACATCTACTGAATGAGGCACCATGACGGTTAAGGAGTGAGCCAAAACCATGCTCAGGAGGAAAGGTCATTGGCAACCTGCTCATCTTGGAAGCAAGACCACACGGAGCACCATAGGTTCGATCCCGGGGTCCGCGCTTGGAAAACTCTGGGTATTAAGCACCTTATAAATTATCATATCATATCATGCCTTCGCTCTGTTTTACTGATTCAGCGGCAGTAGCCACAGCTTTAACACATTTGGCAAATCACATGGAACAGTGTCCAATGTGGAGGAAAAATAGCTGCACGGCCTGTTCTTTCCCACACGTTCCTGCGTTAAAACAGCCAAAGCACAACCATCTTTTTCATGGACAAATAACACAAAATCCTTAGTGTAATTTGGTGTGCCCAATAATGGTGCAGAACACAGAGCAGTTTTGATCATATTAAAGGAATCCTGACATTCAAAGATAGAGGTAGAGCTGCATCTTTTTTTCTTTCGAACTAACAATGGCTTAATGAAAAGGGAAACATTGGGAATCCATTGCCTGCAATCGGAAGTCGTCCCAATAAATGTTCTAGCCTCACTTATGTGTTTGAAAATGCCAGGTCAGGTATATTATTTCTGGTGCAAGACTTCTACCCTACTTCAACATGAGGTATCCTAAGTAGGCAACCTCCTGTTGACAATATTCAAATTTCTTTAAAGAAGCCTTGTGATAGGTGTTAGCCAAATGTGTTGCAATCTTCCTCAGAATTCACCGCAATAAGTGGGGCATCAATATATGGTATCAATGTGCAAGACAAAGGTAATTCTAAAGTATCCAGTTGCTACTTGAGGGTGCTACTATAAATGCTTGGGCTTTCAGTGTATCCTTGGGGTATTCTAGTGAATGTAAACGACAACCCCGAGAGAATAAGCAAATAGGTACCTACTGTCAGCATGTATCGGTACGCTGAAAAATGCGTTCTTTAAATCTACAACAGAAAAAGGAGTGGCCTGGGCAGGAATCATAGTCAAAATAGCCGTGATGTCAGGTACAGTGGGAAATTGGGGACAAACAAATTTAATGATGGCTCGTTGATAAATTACAAAATGGTAGGCAGTGTGTTGTCACCCTTATTGTCACCCTTATTGTTTACAGGAAGTATGGGACTGTTACAAGTGCCACCCATAATCCTTTCAATGACATCTAGATGTACAAGAGCTGAAATTATCATTTTCAGTGCAGCTTCTCCATCCACTGAAACCTTGTATTGTGGTATGCGTCTTAATGTGACATTTTGCTTTAACTGGATGCGTGCTGGTTCAACATTGAGCATTCCCGCGTCATTATCGTGTAGGGCCAATAAATGAGTGTTTACACTTTGCAATTCACTGGGTAGTGGGTGTGCTAACAACGGAGATGTAGAAGTGTGCTCCGGTGAAATAGTCAAATATACACCATCGGGTGACCAGTAAATAACATCATATAATTTCTTCAGTAAATCCAAAGGGAATCAACAATTGTGGTGACATTACTAACACTGTGCCTAAGCACGGTACAAAATTCCAGACCCCATTACTGCGCCAAAGTGGAGCAGGGGTTGCAGGGGTGCCCTCCGCTCTCCTTGGACGCAGTAATGTGAGTCAGGGGTTGCAGGGGTGTCCCCTGCTTACCATTACGGTAAGCGGCGGATAAGACAAAAATAAAAAGGACCCTGCGGCATCAGCACTGCCTGATGCAATTGGGAGGAACTGACACTGCAGGGGTACAAGGCTGTCAGCAGTGCACACAGAAGTGCACCACAGTAAACGGAAGTGGGGAGTTGAGGGGGTGTGGGTTTGAGGATTGCGGGCCGGGGCTGGTGGGCAAAAGAGATCTATCGGATCACTGCGCCGTGCCATAATTGTAGTCGACATTTTCATCGGTGGAATTACGAGTGGTGCAGTGATCACATAGATTCATTCAAACCTATCAAGTTTTCAACACAGTTAGTTGTCAATAGAAAAGGACATGCATCAGTGAATGGACTTGGTAGATCATTCCCTGCTTTTGCTGAAAAAAACTGGAGTAAACTCTCCATATCAATGTGAACAGAAGCAAACTATGATGTATTCAGGAAAAGCCTGAAAACAACCGTTTCATTAAACCAGCGATTAAGTTTAATAGCAAGGATAGTCCACAAAACTCTTACACTAACACACAAATGTATCTCAGGTAACGCACCCAGTTATCTCAACCAAAGCCTAAACCGAAAAAATCACAATCAAAACTCTTAGATCTAACGCACATATGCATCTGCTGATCCCCCGTTTCAAGAATGTAAGAGCAGGCAGCTCCAGTTTCCCAGTAGCAGCCCCCATAAATTGGGACTCACTTCCAGCCAATATAAGCAATGAGCCCTCGATCAATTCGCGAAACTCCTCAAAACTTGGCTCTTTAACAAATACTAAATACCACCTCATGATAGATACCTAGCAAGACTACGGGTGATCCCGACCCAGCTCTGATCATCTGCTCCCTATTACTCCCAGAGTATCATCCATGCCCGCGTTGCCAAGTTGAGATCACCCTTGCTAAGGTCCCCTCCAGCACACAAGTACTGCACACATTACCACTGAGTGTAAGTTTGTACCACGCAGCTCTCATGATGGTATGTTTGTATGAAAATAGACTCAGCACCAGTTTGTTACCAGTCTACCATACTTAAAAGTATTATCTATGTAAGACGAATACACCACAATTAAGCTTTCATGTATGTTAACAACTTGACCTCACCACTGTCATGTATGTCTTGCCTTTGTAAACAGACCTCATCATTGCATATCCTCTTGTGCACAACAACTAAGACTAAAGAAGAAGTATACTTGTAAAACTACGCTTGATGCCTATGGGTTTTGGCGTATAATAAATGCTTTTATGTAAATGCTTTACATAAATAATTAATGTAAGTTTTGCACCCTGATGCCTGTGGGCTATAGTGCAGAATAAATAAATAAATAAATAAATGAATAAATTATCCCAGAGAAATAGGTACCAGTTTGGAGACCGTACTTATTACAGGTGTGCCAGCTAACCCTACAGAAATATTCTGTTGCCCTGACAGAGGAATATCTGGAACCGATAGATGATCAATGAAGCACTTATGTGCACCAGTATCAACTAGAAATGCCTTTGGCCTATCCCCAACTTTCATCTCACCTAGGGCCATATTTGATCGACAGGGATAGGGGTGGGTTCCAGCCCCTGTTTTGGGCTGTCCTAACCAAAGAATATGTTATCAGATGTGTAGTCCTCGCAAAAATAATTCTTGAGGGAATGTCATTGAAAAATGCTGGGGTGCTTACTCGGGTGTTGTGTGTCTGTATTTGCTGTATTATTGATGAACTGTGGAGGCTCCGGAAAACTGGCTTTATTTGGTCGATGCCCTTACTACGTCCTCTTCCTCGTCTCACATACATATTGTTTCCATTCTGCAGGAGTATTGGGCAATGCGCCCTACATGGCCTTCCTGCTTGCAGTAGGCACACTGGTTTTCATCACTCTCTGTGTGTTGTATAACCTGTCCCCTATTGTGGGCATATCCTTGCGGTCCGCATCTACCTGCTGTAACAACACCCTAGTCTTCAGATCGACTTTCTTCGTGTCTATTCTTTCCTTCTCATTGTTAACTCGGTACTCATAATGCTGAGCCATCAGCAGTATTTCAGAAGGTGTTTTTGTTTGCCTCGCACTCTCCGAAGCCGTGATTTGAGACTCAATTTTGGGCAAGAGAGCACGTACAAACTTGTCAACAATCTATTTCCTGATTCAGTGCTTAAATCTTGCCTGCTGCAGTCAACAAGTTCCTGCTCAAATTTATTCAAATACTCTGTTGTCCCTTCAGATTTCCCTTGCATGTAGGCTATTCATTTGTCCCATATAACCCTTTTCTCTGGTTCTAAAGTCTTAAGTTTAGCAAGGATGGGATTAGGGAATGTTAATATTTTCTCTGCTAGTTTCTCACCTGCTTTTCTCTGTATGTCGGCGGCCCTGAGTTCTGGCCATTCCCGTCAATGCCCCATTATCATCTATGGTCTTCATTTGCTTCCATAAATCTGAAGGTAAAATGATGGGAAATAACAAATCTATATCTTTTAAGGTAAAAACTGAAAAGACCGACTGTACTTCCTTATAAAACCCATTGGAGTCCTTTTTTATGTCTGGGATGGATTGCTTAATTGTCTTAATTTCTTGCCTGGAAAAGGGGACATATACAAATTGTCCAATATAGTGTACGAAAACTGTTCTAACAGGCACGTCACCATTGGCAGGCTCCTCTCTGTGTGGGACTTGTGTCAGAGGAACCTCTCTCATGGGCATCTGAGCGGTGGCCTTACCAATCCTATTGTTGAGCAGTAAAGCTAAGTCGAGAGACAGGGAAGTAAATAGAGTGTCATCTGTGAAGGTACCCTTATATATTTTCATAACATCTACTGTACAACACAATTTCCTTTTAATGTATTTGTTTTGTAGGTATTCAGCTATTATTTGTACTTACTGTTTCTGAATGGATGGGTAGTATTGCATAAATGTGCCATGGATCTCTATAGGGCAAAGGGATGTATTAGAAATTCATCTAAGAGCGTCTCTAATGATGATACACATTTCTGCAGTAATTTCAGAGTGCCCTTCTGAATAAACGCTGTGTTTATTAAAGTACTAGATATTCCTAAAGCATCTAGATTTTCTATCCGTAGTTCATGTAGCTCCTCCTTATGTGAGAACATCTCAGATAAGCGCTGATGTGAGTCTTCTAGCATGTTGATGGTGCATGCAGAATGATTTAAATGTTGCAATTCTTTGGGTACTGCGGTATCAGTGAGTTTGCACCATTCTTGGGCAAATGTTTTTCCCATGTGTTCTGACAAATATTTTTGTTCAGGGGTATGGTAGCCAGTCAAAGAATGTGCAACAGCTAATTCAGTCGCTTTTAGTGTATAGTCTTCTGCTGTTACTTAAAACCTTGCTTTTTATTCTCCGTCAGTGCACTATGAAGCCCCACTCTCTGATCACTAAGCGGGCATGAATATTGCAGTAGAGAGGTATCAGATTTCGAAGCAGCAGGGGAGCTAGGCAGCATAGACCTAAAAACCTCCAGTGTTGGATGTGCAGGAGGCCAAGAGTCTGCGTTGGATACATGCAGCACTGGTTGAGGCAGTGCTAGCGGCGAAGGTTCATAGGGAGGTGGTGCAGTCAGACGTTATCGTCTTTCACTCAATAGCGCATCCATTAATTTATCAGCTGTGTGCAGCTCTTTAGATGGGCATATGTTGCATATGTCTAACTGTATTGTTCTATCTGTCGCCCTACCACAATCTTCCTGTTGCTTTTGGTCATCCACAAGAGCCTTTCCTGTTTGGGTCATATGTTTGTGAGCTTGCTTCTCTCTCCATTTGAAGCGCTGAGTTGTCTCTTTGCGCCAATCCCTAACTGCATCAAAAGCTGCTGGTCTAGCCTTTTTTGCAATAAAACTGACTAAAAATGCTGTATCCCTGCCAGTTGAAAAGAACCATGATCAGGCCATTGTATATCAGGTACATGTCTGGTCCGGCGATGCCAAAGACTATTAAAAACAATTTCTCCTAACCCATATTTAATGTACATGTCATAATATGGAGAACCTTCAGGTGGGGCAGGCTGTCCATATTCTAACCCAGTGGGTTGTTTTCTACAACAGCAAAACATTGCTCAACAAGTGTGCATTTTACTGAACCTAGGCATATTTACACAAAATGGTATCTCACCTTGGATAATATTTAGCTAAATATATTTTTTACCACCAACTCGAAACAAACTCATCTGATTTCAATCACACTTCCTCTAGGAAACAAAATATGTAGCTGGTGGTATTCAAAGGGGCGAAATGTAGTCTCACAGCTTTGTTCCATATCGGTCATCATGATAATCGCTGGGCGGAGAGGCCGATGTGGATCACTAGTAGCAGCTGTGAGAAACTTCCTCTCAGATTTGGCAGGGATCCTCAGTATTCAGTGGTCCCAACTCTCAGTCACTCCGTCCTCAAAATACGATGGATCATCTTTGAAAGGGCCCACGTCCCAGGTGCCAATTGTAAAACCAATATCTGGTAACTGTAGATAAGACCAACATACACAGAGATGAGTATAAACAAGAGTTTATTCGCTTCAAGCAGACCAGGTTCCACTCAACAATAGCTGTGGAGTAGTGAGCAATTTACATTAAGGAAATCACGTCTTTTATGCACCCCAGTTTACACGAGTTCTACTGCGAGTGCTATGTCATAGATGTCATTGTTTATAGCTCCCTGCTACGTATAGGGTTTTCTGTGAAATATATATTTGTGAGTGATTTCATGTTTGTACATTCTAACTTTCTGACCTTACAAGACAACAGACTGTTCTCAATGAAAGGATATATTCCTACCAATATTATCTTTTGTTTTCATGATGGAGGGTTATTGTGGGTTACTGTGCAGCGGTATGTTTTACAATTATTTAGGATAACCCTTTTCTGGTACATACAGAATTATTTTTTCATGCACTTGTGAGACCCGCGCAATTAACAGCTGCAGACAAGACTATCTTATCGCGCTTGGTTCGGGCTGTTAAGATGCAAGGCTGTATAAACAATTAGCTCATTCTACTTTGTTGTAACATTTCTGTGTGGCTCAGCACTCTTGTGCCACAACAAACATAATCCTTCCAGCTCCAAATAGAGGATCAAAAAAATTGAATGCATATATGAAACAAAATTGAGTTTAAGGCTAACCAGAATAAATGCATTGTCAAAGGATGAGGAAGAGAATGAGGTACTGGAATGAGGCAGAGGTAGAGGAATAGGCAAGTGGAAGAGGGACTTCAGAGAGAAAGAGTGACTGGAGTGGCAAGTGGAATTGGGACAAGGAAGAGTGATTATGACAAGGAAGAGGGACTGCAAAGAAGAAGGGGGGCTGGCATGAGAGTCTGGGAAGAGGTATGGGGACTGGGACAAGGATGAGGTACTGTGACAAGGTAGAGGTATTTGGCCAAGGTAGAAGAACATGGATGTTGAATAGGTAGATGAAAGAGGTAGAGGAACTTTGTCGAGGAACACAAACACTCTTCCTTATCCCAGTCCCTCTTACTGATCCCAGTCCAATTCCTCATCTTATTCCATTTGCCTCATCCTGTCCCACATACCATTGTCACTTCCTTGGCACATTCCCTCTTCCTAGTTATTTTTCCTAGGCTCATGCATACCCTCTTCTAAGTGCCTCTTCCCAGTTTCCTCCTACCCATCCTACTCCCTCATCCTCATTGCATTTGGCACATCCCGTCCTTTATTGCTGCAGCCAGCATGGAATAGGGACTGCAGTGAGGAAGATAATGAAGGCCTGGAATGAGGGAGCGATAAAAGAACTGGACAGTGGAAGTGGGACTGGGGAGTGGAAGAGTGACTGGGGCTGGGAAGAGGAACTGGGACAAGGAAGAGTAATTCTGACAAGGAAGAGGGACTGGGCAAATGAAAAAGTATTATGATATGGATGACTATTCACTGTCCGTCTTCCTCATCCCAATCCATGTTCCTGAGCCCATTCCCTCTTCCTCATTCCAGTCATTCTTCCTTGCCTTGGTTCCTATTCCTCACCCATGGGCAAGGAAGAGGGGCTATGATGAGGAAGAAGATAAGGGAATGGGGCAAGGATGGGGAGAAGAGCAAGATTGAGAAAGATTGAGAAAGAGGAAATCGGGCAAGGACGATTGACTGGGGCGAGATGTTTAGGTTCAAAAAAGAGGAACTGGGTTGACAAAGAGAGACTTAGACAAAGAAGAGCAATTAGGATGAGGAAGACACATACCTATCCCTCTTTTTTGTGCCAGCCCATCTTCCTTGTCCCAGTCCCTCATCCTCTTCTTCATTCCATTCCCTCTTCCCTGCCCAGCCCTTCTTCCACTTCCCAGTCCTGCATCACAGTCCCTATTCCTCATACCACTTACTTGTTCAAATCCCTCTTTCTGGTCCAGTGCCTCTTCTTCCAACTTCCAGTCTGCCTTCTTCTTCCTGACGCAAAATACATCTTCCTTATGAGAGTCCCTGTTCTTTGCTTCAGTCTCTCTTCATTTTCTGAACCCAAATTTAAAATCGCCTTCCTTCTCCCAGCGCCTCTTCTTCAACATAGTTTACCTTCCTTAACTAACTCCCTCCTCCTCTTTCCAGTCCATCTTCATCTTCCTCCTCCCAACTCCTGTTCTTACTGATCATCTGAGTCACTCTTCCTCATCCTGGTCAGGTGTTATCTTCTTTGTCCCAGTCTATCTTCCTCTTCCTTGTCCCAGTTTGTCTTCCTCATCCAAGTCCCTCCTCCTAGACTCAGTCCCTCTTCCCCTTTGTTAAGGAGGTGCTGAGGAACACACAATCAGTCAGGAAAAATACCCAACTATGCAGGACTCAGGTTCACAACAAAACCCAGCATTATTCAGATATTCATCTAAGCAGGGACAGCATATAAGGACTTCCTCTTGTAGCTCTCATATCCAGATGATTACAAGCTGTTTTTTCTTCCACAATTATATCAGAAATTACATCACATTACATTATCAATGTATGAACACCTATGGGGGATTGGGGTTGGTTAATTAGTTGAGCTACATATAGAACATTCAAAGACTAGTCACTGTATTGGTGGATACCTATCGGATGGCTCCACTTGGGCCCATCCTACTTACAGATACTATTTGTAATACATCCCTATAGGGTTTATTAATTGATTTTCTCTATCCATCATGGACGATGTGGTAAGGTAACCTTATATTGGTTTGCATCTAGCTCACCAAGCTTGGAAACTTTCACAGGACGTCAAGATACAAGTGAGACACAAGTGGGGAAGAGAATTCTATGGTTGGCAGTGTTTTCCATATCTGGGTCACGTGTTGGTATACCGTGTTTGAGAGTGAATTTCCTTCTATTTAATAAGGTTTTAGCTAATTCTAGCATGTATCTTGTGTTTGTTGTGGCTACTCATGGCGCTGGTCAATTACGTTCTATAAAGGCTTTGTGTTGCTGATCTCATTCACATGGACTTCAGAAATTATTTGTGCTCCCATTAAAAGTGATTAACTGGGAACTCTAGCATGTCTCGTCCTGGGAACTGTTCTCTGGTGTCTGCTTTCTTCTCATCCACGACTCCTTTCCTAGTTCTCGATCTTGGCTCTTGCTGCAAGCTACTGCTTGGGCTCTGCACAAATATGTGTTTCTGTGGATTCAGCCTTTTGAGTTTTCTGAGGCCTTGAGGTCTGTGCTCATTCTGAAAGGATAATAATAATAATAATGATGTTATTTATATAGCGCCTTAATCCAAAGCGCTTTACAGAGCACATATTTACATACAATATCACCCAACTGAAATTGGTACTCATTTATCGACCTCGGAAGGATGAAAGGCTGAGTTGGCCTTGCCGGGATTCGAACCTGCGACCTGCAGATCATGCTCAGATCGCAGCAGCGAGCGCTTAACCCGCTGAGCTATCTTACCGTCATTAACAAAGGCAAATGTGGTGTACATCTTTGGGACGATGGGTGCACAATTACACTGTGCTATCATGTTAGCAAGATATATCCACATGTCGTTCTTGTTACATTCACTTTATACATGTGTCTTTGTTAATGTTCTTCATGTTGCTATATTAGTATTCTTCATGTCTAAGTGTATTTATTACCTAGTGTACATGTACCTCATGTGGAGTGTATGATTTCTTTGTGTCTAAGGCATGCACTTCCGCTTTGTGTACGTTGTGTGTACATGCATAGTCATCTAGTTATTCTCTATCAGAACAGGGCTGCAAGACTTGTCCTTGGACTCAAGCCCTCAGATCATATCTCTCCAGCTCTGAAGTCTCTCCATTAGCTCCCAGTGGATGCAAGAATTAAATTTAAAACCCTCTGCATTGTCGGCAAGGCTTTCTGGGGTCTGGGTCCAAAATACCTTCAGCTATCCCTCCGCAAATACCTCCCCTCTCGAGCCCTTCACTCCTCTACCTCTAACTCCTTCAGGGTCAGTCGTTTTTCAAAGAAACGAGCTGGGGGGAGATCCCTGTCTTCGGCTGGGGCCTCCCTCTGGAACAGCCTCCCTGCCACTCTAAAACTTGAGGAGAACCATCTCCGGTTCCAGAAGCACCTCAAGAACTTCCTCTTTGCATCTGTCTTTGCTCCCCCTCTGCCCTGCTGATCTGCTCTCTCTTGGCACTGTGCACCTGGCCACCCTCTGTCTCCCGGGCATAGGTAGCTGCTCACCCTGCCACCCTTCTGCACTGCCTCATGGGCACCCCTCGCACTGGGGACTGTATCTGTACATATACAGTCCCCCACCCTCCATTTTCTTCTCTTTATGCACTTATCAGACGTATTCAGTTCTGCTGTTGTAAACAAAGAACTAGCCACTTGCTGACTGCACTACCCATGCTTATTGTTCCATTATTTATGTACTTATTAATATTTATCTGTTCTCCGCACTTTCCACTCTCCCCCTTCCATTAACTTTTCCCCTTTCCCTTTCCCATGCACTTGCACGTTCTCATTGTCACTGGGCCTAGTAAGATCGTTGTTTTGTTCTCCCCTGTTCCCCTCCCTTGCCTTGTCGTGCCCTGACCACTTGTGTACGAGCGCATTACAAATAAAACATCATATCATATATCTATATATAGAGTAACATCTACCTGTCACTCTAGTAGTCAACTATCTATCTTGTTCATAACAGTAACCTTGTTGTTTTAGTTGGTCTTATCTTCCACCCCAGGCTCTTGGGGTGCTAGGTCTGTCTCCATTGGTACCATTTCTCACCTGGATGAGACTCGAGAGGGGCAGGGATTGAAATCAGTGCTTGCATATTCACCTGAGCAGGTGTATTCATCTGCACATTACACGCCCCCCTCTGGTCCACTCATGGACGATCCCTATATTGTTGCCTATTCTAAGATAGTCATCTTTGGGTATCCGTATTTTTCTCATGACCCTCAAGCTACCTCCTTGTGCCTCATATTCTTCATGACCACTAGTCATGATGCAGCAATCCCCATCAGCTTTACAATCCACCCAATGTCCGGAGTTATTGTGGGGTCAACGGGACATTCAGACACTGTGGGGTACATTCTGGGTAGTTCATCTGTTAGTGTATAGCCATGTACTTCAGTAACCATGTTTATTATTATGGCCATTTCCACTGCCATTTTGGCAGTCCATTTGCATTGGTTTACTGCTATTTGTAGGACAGAGAAAGGCAACGGTACTAGTGCCAGTATGGCGACTAGTATTTTTAAAGCATTAACCAAAGAAGATGGGTATCCATGAGAACAGGTACGAGAACCAGTCATCATCTTCAATGTCTTCCAGCTCTTCCACCATTATTGTGTGCAGTTATTTCAAGGTGGCCATTGCCTCTGTGAGGGTTCCATTTTCCTCATCATGAGTGGGTATGTACATGCAGCAAGACGAATAATTTTCCTCATCATGGGTGGGTGTTTACATGCAACAAGATGGACCAATTCATGCACACATGCCACCCTACATTGCCGTTATGAGGTCGAGGACATATCTGTTTTGAAGTGTCCTAAGAGCAACTGCTCTCAGATCTTCCTTTATTGCACTGAATCATTTCATAGTTGCATTGATTGTTTGCAACAGCTCCCATCTGATCATTTGTAACCATTTTGCATCCCTAAATGCCTGCAACCCAGGAGCAAAGAAGGATGTAAAGAATATTATCATTCTACTGAACAATTTAAGCTCGTCAGGAATGTAATCATAGACCTCTATTGATGCGGTTGAAAAATGGTTTTCCCTCTTACTGCGTTTAAGGGTAAGGAACCTTTTGTTTCTTATGCGTGTGTTTCTTCTGGGAAAATCACAAATCTGCACTGCTTTTTCGGGCACTACCAGGGCCTGTGCACCTATTACTGCTAGGGAGCAAAGGCTTCCCCAATAAGGAGGAAGCTGCATGTAGGCTTTTGAACAATAGGCCTAATAGTGGTCTGTTAATACAGCTGTGCCAAAATGTGTTTGCACCCTTCATTGCCCCCTACATTTACTGTGCCCTTATTTCTCAAGCATAAAGTGCCATTCTTCATGGGTACTATGGGTAGGGAGTTTGCTTGATCCTTTACGAACGTGAGCAATTTTGAATATTTAGTCCATTCCATGAGGCATACATCATTTGCATTCTGCACAACTTCTAGTGGTACTGAGAGGAGTGATTGTGCCTTACAATCCATCAGTCCTTCAATCTAGCCTTCTGAGACAAATAACTCTCTGCATGTTAGTAGCTGGGCTCTTTCCCAGCAGCTAGGTATTTATTTCCCTGCTGCATTGATGGAGTGCACCAACTTATTGTTTGTCATTTTAACCGCTCTTCTATTCGGGCCAGTATATATTGCATGAGCTTATTTCTTGTTTTATAATCATCCATCATGCAAATGTGTTTTACCTAGCTATCCCCGTAACAGAATGTTGTTTTTGTAATCCATCACAAGGTCCTGCCCTCTCATAGTTCATAGTGCTAAATGTGTTAGACAGTGTGATCTGTTTGCAGGTATTTCTGTTGCTATGAACATTCTGGAGGCACTCATGGCATACGGGATGAGGGAACACACAAAACATTTCTAATCAGAAGTCTTCCTCCCCACTCTGGTCATATGTTGGTACCATATGTTGTTAGAGACATGAAGGGTTTTTATCAAGATTCGTGCTCATGTGACTGTTGTCATGTGCCACACTTCTCTGAACTCTTTTAATTAGTGTGCTTGCTTCACTGAATGATTCAGGGAATGCTTCTGGAATCATTGGGCTTGTTATTCTTGCAGTCAAAATGCTCATGTTAGTTTCACTAACTACTGACTTTGCTATAATATTAGTAACAAGTTCTTTTACTGCAATATACATGATAAAATACAAACTAAATTAGGAATAAAGTGGCTATAATCATGGTATCTAGTGTGTCTGCCTTTTGCAGATCTATGGGGAATATCTGATATCATTAAGGAACTGCATTTTCCCCCAAAGGGAATATCTCTGTTCTTTGTTTGAAGAATACATTTTCACAAGAAAAACCTTGTCAAAAGTGAGAGGAAATGTCTTTCTAGAACAATGTAAGTTTTCAAATTAAATAGCAGAACTGTAAGGCAAATGATCCAGGCTCCTAAAAAGGGATAAGTGCTCACGGAGCATGAAAGGACCAGAAAAAACAGGATGGCTATGGGAAAATTTGATGTTTCTCCTGCAATGAGAAAGGAAGTGCTCGGTTTGTTTTCAAACAACACCTTTGCAGAATGTTGAAAACATGTTCTTGGAGTAAGCAGCCAATACATCCACTTTATGCTCATTGCTGCTGCATCTGCTGCTAATTGGCTCGGATCATCAATCGCGTCTGGGACTTCTGATGTATTTTTTACCTTTAACCTCTGGATCATTGGACAGGGGGGCTACACAGCAGTAACTCTTCACGGTGCTTAATTGAATCCAGGCCCATCTCCCTCTATTTTGATAGCAGAGCAGAAGCTGTTACTTTTTCTACTATATCGGGTCAATTATACCAGGGTTTATGCCATCCATGGATGACATTTAACACATTCATCCCTGGGGTACAACTGAGGAGGCTGCAATCGTTTTTCTATATCATTGTATCCACTTGCTTCTTCTGTCCCTCTCAAGCCCCCTGACTTGTCTGCACCTATTTAGAGATACATTTCAGAGGTTTTGTCATAGCAATCTCTACAGTCATGAATTTCTTATCCAAGTGCATTAGCAGAATTCTCACCATCAGTTTGAGCCCAACTTGGAGGAGGAAGCAATTGGGGCAATCATTCTATGTCATGTCACCAGCTCATGATGTGTCTGGCTGATTGCGTAAGGTGAACTAAGTCAGAGGGAGGCAGTGCACCCAACTCTTATGTAGAGTGTCTTTTATTTTTGCAATGCATTTCTTCAAGAGGCCATTGAGACACTCACAAAGTCCATTAGCTTGTGGGTGGTAGGAAGATGAGAATTTGTGTCTTATTCCCAATAGGGACGTTATGTGCTCAAAGACTTTCAGGGTAATTCATGGAATCAATGTGCGCAGAAAAGGGGAGTGCAAGCGTGAAAACCGCAGTGCAAGCGTGAAAATCGCAGCGCACGCGTGCCAAAGCCGCGAACATCGATTCATGGAATGCGCTGCGCTTGTAAAAGCTGGGATGTGCGCTAAATTTGTGGCCGGCGCCCTCATCACTAAACGGCGTGCACAACGCGCACAGGGAAAGCACACATCGTGTAGCGCACCCAAGAAAAGTGGGTGGAACACGGGGCGTAACACGCAGAATGGCGAACAATGCATGAAATGGGCGTTACGGGGGACGTACAGGAGGAAAATGCTCGCAATGCCCACACTTGCGGTAACAACACGTATTCATGGAATCAAACAGGGGAAACCCATGCACCAAAAAAGACGTGCTAATCCGGAAACACGTACGCCAGCAGGAAGCAGGCGTAGGCGGCCCCGCGCAGCATAAAAGTGGCGCAGACAACAAACAAACACATACGCTACGATGAATATACCGTTGCTCACAGCAGTGGTCGTGGGACACGGCAGGAGGAGGAGGAGGATAGCCAGGCCCTGCATTTTTTTACCCAGGACCAGCCTTTTTGGGATGCCTGATGACCAGGTGTATGGGAGGTACAGGTTTCCACCACTAATAATCCTAGAACTGGTCAGGGAGTGGGAGGATGACCTCACATCACCCACCCTGTGCTCCAATGCACTGAGCCCCTGGGAGAAGGTGCTCAATATACTGTACTTCTTGGCTACTGGGTCATTTCAGCGCACAAGTGCCATAGTTGGGGGTGTCTCACAGGCCACACAGTCACGCTGCCTACACCAGGTGTTGGCCATCATGACTGCACGAGTCCGCAGGCACATATACATGCCCAGAACACATATACATGCAGAAAGGCAGGCTGTCGTCCAGGACTTTTACAGGGTGGCACACTTCCCCAAAGTGCTAGGTGCCATTGATTGCACCCATGTGGCTCTACGTCCTCCCAGGGCCACTGAGCACATCTATCGAAACCGCAAGCACTGGCATTCCATCAACGTGCAGGTTCTATGTGATGCCAAGGAAATCATCACCTCAGTATATGCCAACTACCCAGGGTCCAGCCATGATAGTTTCATATTCAGAATGTCACCCCTAAACCGGGACCTGGAAGCTGGGCGCCATGGCAACACATGGCTAATTGGTGAGTATAAATGCCTCTGCACATGCATGCATGTCAGACACTGAGAAATGTGAAAACTCCACTAATGACAACCATTATCAACCTCCCAGGGGACAGTGCCTACCCTCTTAGCACCTACATGGTGACGCCAATTCGGAACTCCACCACACCACCCGAGGTAAGATACGGCACAGTCCATATTGCAACCCGGGGCATAGTGGAGCGCACATTCGGATTGCTCAAGTCACACTTTCGCTCCCTTGACCGCTCTGGTGGGCAGCTGCTATATGCGCCCCAGTAGTGTGCAGGATCATAGTGACAGCATGTGTTCTGCACAACGTTGCAACCCGGCGGGGTGTGGCGGTGGACATGGTGGTACCCCCACATCCCCAACCACATGCACGGCTGCTGTGCATGGGAGGTGAAAGGACACGTGGTGAGGCAGCCTGTAACCAGCTAGTGGCAAATTACTTCACCTAAAATCCCACCCCTGCGAGTGGACACAGCCCTGGCACATACCAGCTGACAATCAATGCTGATGATAAAAGGGACAGTCAACTGTCACAACCATACCCCCTGAGATTGTTCACCTGGAAGTGTTACATTGTGTGTATCCCTAGCTACCTAAAGACACCCAATGCTGTGTCACAAAAAACCACACATTCATGCAGCATGAACGACTACCCCCTTGCAAAATACCACATCAAAGTAGTGGCATGTCACCCAACCTTTCCCCATCTCAGCTACCCAATACACCATGGCATGGCATGCAATGTGAAAGCAACCAAATGAAACAAGTGTCACAAAGTGCACTGTCCCAAATGGAAACAGGCCACAGACAATATGCTCCCAGTAATCAATCAAAAAAAGCACACATGAACAAATACTTACCAGCAACACAAAACAGCAGCACAGGATGAAACAGTGGCAAATTATGACAGTATAAAATTAAAGTAGTGCAAGTATCACAACCTGACTAAGGCAGCACATCGACCCCTTCCAACTGCAGAGTGTTGCTGTCAGGCAAATGTGTCAGTTTGCTGCATACAACATGAACTGCATCTGCAAAGGAGAAGGGCTTGTGAAGACATGAAGAAGCTTCGTGTATATAAGGAGAAAGACATGGATGCACAAGCATATATCAGTACACCATGCAGTGTAGAATCCAACAAGAATCCCCACTAGGGATGTACATGCAGTTTTGACTACAGGCTGCCCACACAACTCATGGGAGCCCAGTGTCACTGTGTAAGTTACTGTCACTTGGCAACAACCTTTGCAAGCCCATGGAAAGGGGAAGCAGGAGGGGTGTGTGTGTCAGGAACCCAAGCATCTAACACAAAGACAGGACAAGCCTGCATGTGCCTGGCTAGAATACACAGTGGATGCCCACGGGAGCCACACAAAGCAACACACTGTAAAAAAAATATTTAAAAAAAAATCCGAAATGGCCATGTGTGGACCAGGGGGGAGGCCACCCAGGAGGGGCGGGGTACAGGGTGCACCCCAACACCCACATGCATGGATGTTGAGAAAAATAAATACCTCCATGGGCTCATGGCCTACATGGCTATGGCTATGCTACAGTGGCAGAACTGCCGTTGCTGTCATCACCCTCTGCTGCTATATCAGGAGGTGGCCGTGATATGGGAGGCAGCCCATGCAAAGCCCTGGTATGGTCCTCCATGGCAGCAAGCATGCGGGTCTGGAAGGTTTGGTTCTGCAGGATGATGGTACAGAAATCCCCATGCAGCACCTCACGGTTAGCTGCATAGCCTCGCGTGATGCCCGGATCTCCGCACAGGTTGCCTGGAGCTCAGCTGAGAGTGAATGTGTGAGCTGCTCCAGATGCTGTTCTGACCTAAAATTCCGGGAAACCTCAAGTTCACCCAAAGAATCTCTGAGGGACCTGTGTTCTAACCTCAGGTCTTCCCTGTGGGCCTGGGACTCTGCAGATATATTTCTGTGTGCAGAGTCTCCAGTCCAGCCCGTCGGTCCCTGTCAGATGACAACATGTCCTCCCTGTGTGAGTGGCAAATCGACTCTGTTGCCTGCTGCTGGAGCTCGACCTGCCTACCAGGGGGGAGAATGGAAGTGGCCATCCGATCCATTGCCTGAGCCATCATTTCACAAGATGCCCTCTGTTGTTCTGCTATAGTGTAGATGGAGTTCTCCCACACAGCATTGTCTGGTGGCACACGGCCACCGCGTTGTCAGACACCACACCTGTTTGGGGAAAGGTGATGTGGACCTTGCTGTGCTGGCACTGCCTGAGGCTGCATTACTCCTTTGATCTGCTGGCCCAGGAACAAGAGCAAATATTGTGGAGTGTGACACTGCATCCGTAACCGCCACAGGCAGACTTTCCAACACTGAAATCCCCATGGTGGGGTCTACCCCCGGTGCAGGTGGGTTGGACAGAACAGCATCCCTGCCAGAAACACTCACCTGCGATGGTACATATGTCTCAATGTCCGATTCAGCACCTGATTCATAGAGGTCTCCGGCGTTGTACCCACAAACACCCATGGACAGTATGGTCTGTAGGAGTAATGTGTTTTCACCCACCACCACCCCACGCCCTCCACTGGTGCCCAGTTGTGCCAGTGAGTACTCCTGGCTCTGCGCCATCTCCTCCACCTCAACAGCATCAAGTGCCTCATCACCTGCAAAAACATAAAAGATAAGTAATGGAAACAGGCATGAGCACCATAGCCCACACACATAGGCATTATGAGGCATACATCCAGTACATACATGACACATGTCACACATGGCAATAACCCTTGCATGCATGCAGTGGAAATGAGTTGGAAGGGGAGGCAAAAAGCAGACACTGATGACTCCAAGATGGAGAAGCAACACATGTGCTGCATGCTGAATAGCAATGGCATCACACATTAGCCTGTGAGTGGCATGGACAATCGACAGACATGACACCTGCCAGCACACAGATGGCACGTAGCATAGCCATGGCAGATTTGACAAGGACAAGCAGATGGAAGCAAATCAGTACTGTCACCATTCCATGTGAGATGGACATCATGAAACTGAACATGCCAAATAGTGTGACAAAACACCCATGTGCCACACGCTGCAACAAAGCCAGTGTTCACTGATGCAGTGATGGCAGGCACTGTTACGCTCACCTGGCTCCCACAGGGGCATCAGTCGGACCCGGACAGCTGCGGTCTCCACCCATGTGATGTGTAGTGCAGCGATGACTGACTGGATCTGCCCTCCTAATCTTGTCTGCTTAACCCGTAGAAATATTCTCCTGCAAGTGGAGAGATGGATTTAGCCACTTGTGGATTCAAGTGATGGCACCCCCACAGTCCTCCCCAACTAATCACCTCCGAAATGCCCTCACAGAAATCTCACCTTATATTCTTGAAAGATGAGCTCTCCATCCTGCGTGGATTTGCAGGGGTGCGTCGATTCCAGTTACTTCACTGGTTTGAAGGCTCGGGAGAGTTCCGGAGAGTATTGACTCTCAGGTTCCTGGTAAGAACCAGTAAGTATTAAGTTCATAGAGTTCAATATGTCCGATGTTCACTCTTGTTCCCCCCTTCCTTTCTTGTCTTACAGCTGGCTCGTGAAAAGATGCTCTTGTGGCAGCTGGTGGCGCTCAGGTAAGAGTCTGTATTACCCGGCGCTGTCCGGTAAATGTTGCACGAGGAAAATGTGTTGTTTTGTCTCTCTTTACAGATGCGGCACGTGAAAATATGGAGAGTCACAAAAGGATGCCTCCGGTGGTAAATCAGGTAAGTCTATGGTGGTAAGAATTATATTTGTTGGTTCCCTCGGCTCACCTTGTGGTTTTCTTTTGTCTCCTAGGTGCCGAAGTTCGGTGAAGAAATGATGGAGGCAGCGCCGACCCGAAGGATGCTGTGAAGACTGGTGAGTATGGCGCGGCGCTGCATCTGGAGGTGCGGCGCATGCAGAAATGATGTTCTTCACAGGTCCGGAGACAAGATGGATCCAGAATCAGGTGTGGAATAGAAATAAGTTTGTTTTCTAAACTTGTCCCTTTCTTTCCTCTTTGTTTTAGGAGCTACGGATTCGAGGCGGACTTGGCAGAAGACTGGATGCAGGCTGCAGGCACGGTGAGTGTTATGCTGCTGAATGCAGAATAACGTGAAACATGTGTTGCTGGTCGGGCGTGGTTTAAATAGCCTCAAAAGTAGTCCCAGGTAAGAAGTTCCTAGAACCACACCCGAGTAAAAAATAGTCCCTGTAGAAAAATAGTCCCTTTCAGGCTTCATGTTGGATTGGAGTCATTTGCAGCATGGTCTGCCTGAGGTAACTAATGACTACGAGCCTGGCGCCTTAGGTGCCAGGACTGATTCCTACTATGAGCCTGGCGCCTAAGGCGCCAGGACTGAACCCAGATAGCCCCTAGCCGGGGCTGCTGAGGTTTTACTAAATGTCTAGATGCCTGCTCCCGGGGCTGATGTGCTTGATCCGGATGCCTGCCTGGGGGTAGGCATCATGACAGGCACATGGATACATCAATGGTTGGTCACTTTGACATGACAGAACACAATAGTCTTGTATAACATTCAAACAGGGCCCGGAAGTGATTGTGTGCAGGCCATGTGTAGGTTGCACATTACTCAATCAACCTGATTGGTGAAATCATTCCCATAAAAAGTTAACAAATGTGTCCATTGTGGGGTGTAATCTATGTCTGAAGTATGTTACATTTGGGGCCGAACGGCACTAAAATGTCTGCCAAACATGCAAAGTATTTCATCAATCAGGCAGAATGAACAAGAAAACATTATGAACAATGTTGTGGCAAGATGGCAGTTGAAGGGCAAGTGCAGTAATCAGGTGCAAATTGTCAACTGCGGTCAGAAGGGATACCGTGAAACCCAAACCCAAGGCCGGGGAATGGATTGGAGGTACCACATGGGTGACCCATAGCATTTATGAGCCAACAGCCTCACCTGGCACTCAATCAGGACACATCACACAATCAACATACACATGGATTGCACAAACATGCATGGCCACTCACCAAACATTGCCTCAAGATCTGGTAGGTCTCCCACGCCTTGGTTCTGATCCTCAGTGATGAAGGCTCCAGCGATAGACTCATGTTCAGTGAGTTCTTCCTCCTAGGTGGAGACCCACTGCCAGTCACCAGAGTAGAGGCATGATTGGAAGCCAGCTTGTTCTTTGCTCTAAGTGTCAGGTCATTCCACCGCTTAGAGCAATCATCAGCTGTGCGCCTCACAAATCCAAGGTCACTAATGTGGTCCGCGATGGTCTGCCAGTGGGCCCTACATTGAGCAGGCGTAGTCTTGCACCCTGCAGTCACCACCATTTCGCGGACATGGGCCGACACGTAGCCCACAAGTGCGTCAAGTTCAGCATCAATGAAACTAGGCTTCCTTGACGTGCCGGAGTGGGTAGCTGTGCCTGGGGTCCCAGCCTGTACCGTAAGAGCACCCTTCTTCCTCTTGGGAGGTGGTGCGGACCCTGAGTGGCTCACACCGCTCTGGTTGGTAGGGGCAGAAGCGCAGGTGGACTGGGCACTGGAAGTTGCCAAAGGCACGATGACCAAAGGTCTTACTGCAGGTATTGGCTGCTGGGTGATGTTGTCAGGACCAACCTCTGTCTGATGGACTTGGACTAGCACTGTCTGGGCTGGGAGACTCGGATCTGGGGTGGATTGAGCTGCAGCTGCCCCTGCAGCCTCCTCCCCCTGGCTACTTGGGGGAGCAGATGACATTGCTGCCCCAGATCCAAGTGGCCTGGTGACAGCAACTTTCACTGCCAGACGTGGCTTTGACTTGTTGACATGGAAGTCAGCCTGGGAGTCATCATGTGCCGGTTCGGTTGACAATATGGACCGGGTTAACAAGGCCTGAGCTTGGATGGTGTCAGCTACATCTCCCTGACCCATTGGGGGAGAGCATAGGTGTCCCTGATTGGTCCTCCACACACTGGCCTCCTTGACCACCCTGCACATCCTGGCCACGTCCCCTACCGTGCCCACCTCTTGAAGGTCGGCCACCTTTGCCTCCCTTACCGCTTGGTCACCTCCCAACCATGGCACTGATGTTGTTGTGCAAATGCAGTAAACAATTGTCCTGGGCAATTGGGGTGAAAGGGGTAGGGTACTAGATGGAATATGTACCCTAGTGCTCTAGCAAGGCTGTCTGTGACCCCTGGGGGAAGATGACAGGTCACGCAACGCTCAGGCACCCCGAAAACAAAATTTTACGTGCATGCAAACCCTGGTAGACCACGTGCGTGGAAAAATGAACCTGCACTACGCTGTGGCACCCAGAAACACAAAAATAAGCATATGCATGATACACGCAGCCTACAATGACCTCTGAAAGGGTACGCGACACACAGGGGCTACCACAGTTGAAAAATACATGCACGACTCACCGTCTGCCTGGAAAAAGAACGTGAAAAAGACGCATGTGTGCGCATTGGCAAAACCCCCACCAAAAGAAGAATTGAACGCTGTCTGAGTAAACAGGGAGTACAAACTGGAACCGTTGTGAAGTAATCGCGTGTGTACCGACAAGAAGTACAAGAATCACCCGCTCGCTCTCCACAAAAAGCACGTACAAGAAAATGGCATCCTACGCGTATCTTTTAAGCCAGCCCACAAGTGTGACATCACTTACGCGCGCACGCGCTAAGGGCCTTTCCTACAATTGCACGCAGTGACACGTGCAGTTTTTTCACGTGTACAATGAACATGCACCCGTGTTGTGGGAAACGCCCATGTGCGTAACGTCACAGACGCGCTTATGCGCTAAGAGTCTTTCCTCGAATTACACGCTGATGTGCAGTTTTTTCACGTGCCAAATCACTCTGTATCAAGCTGGCCACGCGACAACACACAGAAGACCATGCTCCTGCCCAGATGGCCATTTTCCAGCCCCCCATAGCCCCGAGCATGTTCCCACCTGCCATCTGCTGCTGCCTGCCTGTCTGCTGCCCACGTGCCCTGCTGTTTGGTGCCTGCATGTCAGCCATCTGCAAGGGTCCAGTTGCTGTGACCACCCCTTCTGGAACAAAAGACTCCCGACTGGGATACCATCGCTCCACAGCCCAGCCCCAGGACCCAGTTGCCCACGCAAACACCTGCCTCTGGGGTTGCCATGTCGGACACAATCCCCATCTGGCACCACTGTCAACCCCCAGCCAGAGAGGCAGAGGGCTACCAGCTTCAGTGCCAATGAAGTTGATATCCTGGTGGAGCAAGTCCTCGGGCAGTATGATGCCCTCTTTGGAAGTTTGCGCGCCGACAATGAAGGACGGAAGAGGATCTGGATTGACATTGTGGCTGCCATCAACGTGGAGGGGGTGGCAGCCCGTGACATTCAACGCGTCCGGAAGTGCTGGGAGGACTTCAGGTCCAGGACACTCAACAAGGCCCGGCACCTCTTGAAGGCAGTGGATGCTGAGGGGTGTCAGGTCCTCCTAACAAACAACCAGATGAGGGTCCTGGAACATATACACCCAGCGCTCCACATCCAGGTCCTGGAGAGGCAAACCCATCTGGAGTCGAGCGGTAAGTGTACATGTGTACTGATTGGACGCTGTGCATGTTGAGGTGTGCCAGGAGTGTGCAGGTTCGACATATGTCTTTGTAGGCCCATGTATGGTTGTGTATGTACAGGGACATGAGGCTGCCGCATGTGAGTCCTGTCATTTGTGAGACACATCAATGGTGTATGTGTTGAAATGCATGCTGGCCAAATGCATGTGTGGGTGCACACATGTTAAAATTTGTATCCACTTGTCCGCCAACCTAGCCAGCTTAAAGGGGTACAAAATGTTCTGGTCAGCAACATACGGATGCAGCTCTGGTGAACAGGCTTCCGAAAAATGCTCAAAAAACAAAAGGTTGGACAATTCAACAAACGTTTTCACTTTGTAACCATCAATCCACCCCACCATGTGCATGTGCACAGCACTCACCCAGTCAATCCAAGACACATCCTCTCATTTCTTAAAATCCCTGAATCGTTTAAGGTATTGGGTCGGTGTCTTACCAAACTTGGCAATTAAAGCAGACTTCATGCTCTCATACTGACCCCTTTCTTCCACACTCAGTTTCAGAATACAGTCATATCCAGTTTGAGACACTCTGCTTAACAAACACTTAGCCCAATATCTCTTATCAACATTGTGAATTGCACCAGCCATTTCAAATGCTTCAATTCATTGGAGGATAACGGAACCCTTTGCATACACACCGACTAAGTCTTTCATAAACTTGGTTGCTTGGGACCTGACACTCTCAACTGGTTTAGATGAAGTCTCCACTCAAGCTTTCTCTAACTGGATTCGCTGACATTCAGTGTCCCGGTTCTTGAGTTCAAGGTCCTTATCTTTGAGTTCAAGATCCATATCTTTAAGTTCAAGATCTCTATCTCTGAGCTTAAGATCCCGATTCTTGGCCTCCACTTGCTGTGCCAACCGCTCTTTATTAAGCTCAGTATCTATTTCCAACTTGTGATATTCAAAGGCCAATTTCATCCTTAATAACTCAAGTTCCAAGGAATTGCTGGGGTTTGGAACAGAGGCAGCAGGAATGGTGGCATTCCCAGAATCAGATTTGGCGACAACCCTCGGAGTAGAGTCCTCATTATGCATCCCTCCCTTCAAGAGTTTCACAATCGATCTGGTAGTCCACCAGGGCAGCTATCAGCTCAGCCCTAGACTTATCCACAGCTTCACAAGCACTCTGGAGAGCCTCTAAGCTCATCCGAGTCAATTTACCATTCGCAATAGATTCCATTGCTTGTAATGAGGTTATCTTGTACACAACTAAACCTTAATTTAACTAAGTGCAGATATGCTGCATAAGTGGCATGGTAATACACTGATTCTTAAAACCATAAGCATTCCACTGCTGCCATCAGTGTGAGGGCCCGAGGTGGGGTCTGTACTTCCGCTCTGTATTCGGTAGAGGAGAAGTACAGAGGACCAATGCCAAGATTCTCAATATTGGTACGTGGTCGAGCAATCAAGGCCTAGCTTCTCAGGAAGGTGATGCGGGCTGATTCTTAAGTACAGGGTAGTTCCAGGCACCCACAAAGGAATGTCCACACACTGTATCAGTTAAAACACAGTCTTTATATAATTAATATTCAAGGTTATATATAATATCACGATAACACACTTTGTACTCGGTTATCTATAATGGCAAATATCTACTGTTCTACGTGGTACCACAATTACTATTAGATCTCTTTAAAGTGCATCGACTGTACAGTTAAATGGCACACAATTCAAGTCGTAAAGTAAACCAACAGTAGAGAAAAGAAGAAAGCAGTTGATACAAACAATTGGAGGAAATACTGGTCACTACCGTTAACACAGCTCTGTGTGGAGATCTCCCCACCTGGGCAACCTGTAGAATAAAGATACAAGCCCAGTCCATATATTTTTCACACGAGAATTCCCAATAGTTCTGCAACCCCAAATTACCTGGCGTTATAGCGTTCCTCGTCGGGGAATCAACGTGCCTTCTTGAGTGCCTCCCCTTTAAGGCAGGAGTCACAGGTCGTCGAACGTCCGACGGAGAACAGGGTGAGCTACGACGGGGAAGTGGCAGCTTCGTTCCTATCGGTGCTTGTTGACAGGGAAGCATAAAAGTCCTGCCAGGAAGAGGTGTGCAGCGCACCTCGGTGTCGATAGTTCTGGACCACAAAGAGTTTGAAGAACTGTGGCCCAGCAACGGCGTCGAGTCGTCGCCGTCTCTGTGGTCCTTGGGTGGCGGGAAACCCACCAGCGGATGCTCCTCAGCACGTCGACAGTCAGGCCTTCTCCAGCAGGATACAGCGACGACGATGCGGACGAGAGAATCCTTGGATTTGAAAGTTCTTAGGCAAACAGGAGCACGGCGACTCCGGTCGGCGACCGCGGTCATCGACAGTGGCGGTCAACAGTCCAGGAGCTTCTCCTTGGGATTCCGCAGCAGTCCCCGTCTTGGGTCGGCAGCCTGTCGAAGTTCTGTCTACCAGGGAGCTTTGGCAAAGATCTTCTGGTGCACGATGGTACCTCGTAGCTCGAGAAGAGGGCACCTTAGCAGGTCCTTTCTGGGTCAGTCCTTGGAGACACAGCAGCTTTCAGATTGCGAAGGAGAGCAACAGCAATTCTTCTCGTCCAGCAGGGCTTCAAGGTCAAGCTTCACTCCAGTTACTCGTCATAGTGGACTTCAGCTTCTGAACACGATTCCTAGCAGTGAGAGGTCCCCAGATATACTATTGATCTCCTATTCATTCCGCTGGGTCATACTCAAGCATCCAATCATGGCTTAGTGCATTCATGCACGCAGCCAATCAGGCACACAGTGCATTCAGTACATTCACTTCTCTCCAGACACTCACAAGTTATGTGTATTGGAACAAGTACCCGGCCATTCAACACTCCACACTGCATTGATACCGGTTTCGGGCAGGACTGTCTCAGTCATTGTGTCAAACACCAGATACTAGACACCCACAACATAGAATGCGTCACACACTCCATTCACTCAGGTCCCACCCACAGGCGTACCCACAACATACGGTTGTTGTGAAGGCTCCAGCCAGTCTGGTCAGCACTTCCCACACTACCATATATGGAACTTCCACCCAACAGCCAGTCAGGGGGAAGGGACAGAGGCAGGGCTTCCCGGGACTTCTGGAAGATCGATGTAACAGGCGATGGAAGGCTAGAGGCCATGGGGGCCATCTTGTCTCCATCAGGAATCTACTGATTCCAATGACAGGGCCTGGGCATCCTAAACTGGAGGACGCCCGGGGGCCAGTCAATTCAGCACAGAGCTGCCACCAGCCCATACCCTGCTCTGTGGGTTACACACAGGTGCCCAAAAACATACACTAGGGGCACAGGGTTGCACCTCTACCCATGGGTGCCATAAGGGTATCCCATGGGTCTGTTCACCAAAACCAAAGGAGAGAGCTGCACCGCGAGGAGTCCCACCTGAACTCCTATGCGGAAAACACGTCAGAACACACAATAAAAAGCAGTAAAGGACAAGGATACGGAGGCCCTGTCCCTCCAATGCATTTCCAGCATCACAGGGACAAACTAGTCGTCTGCAATGGTTGCTGCAAGACATTCTTTGGTGATGTGTGCTGGGTATGGAGCAGTTCCAGTGCTACTGTGAGCAGTTCAAAGGGCATTACAGGCTTTCCTGTGCTATCTTGGTGCCACACTAGGTCACAGGGAGATAATGATCACCCCCTAGTTTGCATAAGTTCTGCTCTCCTTGTCAGGCACGTCCCTGCAACTCCACAATCTGTGTTATAGGCAGTGTGTTGAAACTTTCTGACATCAACATGTTAGGTGTGCGTGTATATTTATTTGGGGAAGTTGTGATGTCTAATATCTCTGGAAAATTTGCTGCCCTTTAGACATCTGCATTTATAGCTTAGTTGGCACAAATAATCATGTATGTGCATCTTGTATGTGCTGCACACTTGACCACTGCTATCGCTGATGGATGTTTAAGAGCTTTCAATAGCCGTTCAAACAGTGGCAAATGTTGTACTTGGGTGCCATCTGCATGCTGGAAGCCCAGCCTTTTCTAACATGACAACCCTGAATGTATTGTTCTCGTCATGTAGGCGGAGTCAGAGTACACTGTCACTGCCTCATGTTCATGTTCCTCAAGCATGGCTATCAATTCTGCTGCCTGAAATAAAATATGTGCTGGGCTGGCAATCTTGTGCTTTTTTCAGAACATTGAACCCTGCATGGTCTATTACCTTCACAACTGCTTTCCCACTATGGCACAATCCACTGCTCTGGTCAATCGTTATTGACCCATCAATGAAAACAATCACTCCTCCTCCTAGGGTAATTTCTTTGAAATGGGTTATGTCATCATTAAAAGCAGTATAGGTACCACAAACATGTACATATTCCCTCTCTTCCACTGGTTCTGCTATGAACCTTGTTGGGTTCACTGTGCAGCACCTAACCATTTTGAGTGATGTATTTGAGATTATGGACTCATAACCCGGTGCTCTCTGGGTTGCTCTGTGTGTGACAGAGCTGCCATCAAAACTCCTTTTGAATTTGAGAACAAGAACATCCCTTCATTATATTGCTCTTTTCAATTAGTCAAATGCAGTTATCATCTCACTTGTCTATGCCGGGACTCTCCTCTCTTTCTGAGCTTCTTTTAGTTTGTCTAAAAGTTGCCTAACATATGTACTGTAGTCTAAGACCCACACCCTGCAATAATTGCAGAGACCCGAAAACTGCTACATTTCCATTACTGTATTTGATCTAGTTGTCCTGCTGATTGCCTTTGCTCTTTCAGTTGTCACCTTCCTCCCTTATTTTGATATTATCTGGCCTATGTACAACAACTCTTCCTGACACTGTTGCAATTTTTCCTTGTCCACTTTGTATCCTTTCTCATCCAAAGCTGTCAATAATTTCACTGCATATTTCCTGCACTCTACCGGTGTTACGCTGCAAACAAATGCGTCATCCACATACTGTATGACAGTGCTATCAGTTTGGACATTTACCAGGTCCATTTGTAGCACTCGATTGTAGACACTGGGGGTCTAGCAGTACCGCTGTGGTAAATGGGAATGTTGTAATTGCATGCCATGATAAATAAACATAGTCAAATATTGCAAATCTTCATGCAAGAAGGGAGAAAAAAAACATTTCAATCACTGTCAAATATTGGGCTGTGGACGATATGTTGCATAATATTGATGCCAGATTTGGCCCCCTCTTGTGCCTTCTTTACATGGTAAACTTCCATGTTGCATTGAAGGCACATGCCCTGCCGCATCAAGGTAGCAATGGTTTGATAAATGCCCTCATCAGCTTCCTTGGACAATTGATACTATTATACTTGTGGTAAAATGGCATTTTTCTTCATTGGTACTGCTCCTACTCTTTGTAATAGGCCAAAGTCATATGGATCGTTGGTCCATAATGAACTCGACAGCTTTGCCAAATCTTCTAGTATAAATGATGGTACTTTCCTTACCAAAAATATTAATTGGGCAATCTCACTATATTCAATTTGCAAATGATACATGAGGCAAAAATCAAAAATCACTTTGTCATCTGAGTCGTCATCTTCAAATACATTTTCACTACCACAGTGTGCCAGGTCACTACAGCACCATCAACTCTGTGCAATATCACTCTATCTTCTCTCACTATTGCTGCTTCTAATTCAATTGTGATTATCTGCCCTTCCCCCAAATCCATGGGAATCGCTGGTCTAAACATACAATGTTCGGGTAATTTCAACAGTTTATCTAGTATTCATGGAAGACATGCCAATAATATCTGTACTCCATAAGGAAACACCTCTGGGTTTAGTGGCACCCCTCTCAGCTCTTTCTGACCATAGAAAACTGTAATTAACTCATGCACACATGCACACTCACATAATGGATGCCTGGTGAAGAACAAATTATTCCAACTTCAGTGAAAGAAATTGTCATGTTTAATGTATTCATCAAGTCCCCCCTAATATGTTTACTAGTGTCTTTCAATAGTACAACAATGGCATAGTAGTCTTGTGCTCCCCTGTGGTTATGGGTAGTTTGTCTGTAAAACAAACTGTTGTCATAGCCCAAGACAATCCTTATGCATTCATTGATATTCCTGACATTGGAAACACCCCCCCCTCTAACACAGGATCGCATTGCCCCTGTATCTACCAAGAAGGAAAAAGTCTTGTCACCTATAGCCACCCTGACCATCGATTCCTCTTGGGGATCTGTGGTAATCGATAGAATTGGACACATAAAATCTCTTTGTAGCTGTCCTATAGTAGATACAGGCCTGTACCCGTAGAAGGATTTCCTCCCACTACTGTCACCCCTCCTGCTCTGAGTGTTGCCAGCGCCTGTGGCAACATGTTTGCGTCCCATTTTACAACTGCTTTCTGGGGTATTTGTAATTGCACCTGTGTTTTTTGTATCTGAGATTGTACTGCTGTTTGTGGTTGCTGTGTTTGCTGTTGTATTATCTGTTGTACATGCAGCATCATTGGCACTAATTCTTATTGATACTGTGTGTGGTCTTTGGTGTTATAAGCCAGTGGTGCAGGCTTATACTTTGGTGGATAGGTTGGCACCCCACTTCGACCAAATTGTTGCCAGATTTGTTGTATGCCTCCCCTACTTCTACAAACTCATGTAATGTGTCCCAGTTTCCCACATATCCAACACAGTGTTGGAGGTCCTCCGAATCGTGGTTGCTTCCCATTGAACACTACTGCCTGCAGTGCTTGAAATCTAAACCCTCAACCTATGGGTGCAAACCCTCATCCCCGGGAGTAATAATTATATTCTCCCCTTCCTGCAAAGTTTTCATAGCAGAACTCTGGCTGCATCTGCTGTGTCTCCTGCCCATTTTGAGTCTCCCCATTATTTGTTAATACAGCTCCTTCTATTTTCAATTTCGACAGCTTCTTTTGGACCAATGTCGCTTCTTCTATCTTTCGTGTTCCTCAACCTTCTTTAGGTCCTTCTCTTGTTTTAGTCTAGAATAATGGACAATAGTCAATTTTATCTCAGGCCATGGTTCTGCTTCAGTCCCACCAAATTTCTTTAATTGTCTCTGTACCTCTTTGGGTAGACCTTAGCATCAAATGTGATAAAGAAGGGTTATGTTTTTGTCCCACGCTTCCCTGGTCAAACACCATTTCTCTTAAATGTCTTGTATATAGGCAGCTGATTCTTTGTCCGATCCCATTTACCTCATCATTCTTGCACTCATATCTGATGTGTCAGGGAATTTTATCCTAAATCCCCGCCAACTATCTGCTTGGCAGTTGTTAAAAGGGACACCAACATGTTGAGTTTTTTGTGCTGTCACCACAGGATACCCAGTTCATTTCCAAATGTCATCTGATTGTTGGCCCAATGTAAAAGCAAACAAGCTTTTCATGTCCCCCACAGCTAATTTCGTTGCAGCTGTCTCTTTTTCTAGTTAAAAAATACCATTCCCTGACCCTGCTCTAAGCGATGGTCTGTCTGCCGGCAAGTTATGTACTGTGCTAGTCCCCTGCCTTTCTCTAATAAAGGAAATTGTGGCTGCCCAGTTTTACCTAAGAGTGCAGCTGCATCTTTGTCTTCCTTCTCATCTGTCATGCTACCTTTCTTTATACCTGGTAAATCTTGTAGTCTGTTTATATACAGAGCTTTCTTTTCCAGTCCCCTGAAGCTCATGTCTAGGAGCTACGGATATTTAATTAGTTCCACCCCTGTCGCTGTTTCCTCCAAATATGACCAAGCTACCTTGCTTCCTACACCCATGCTTGTAGACAGGACACACGCAGCCTCCTCTTCCCTGCTCTCCTCGTCATCTTTGTCTTCTGTCTTCTTTCTCTTCATCATATGTATCCTCAAAATATAGTCTAGTCTAGTCTTTGTATGCTGATATCATCTCTTCTGTTCCTGGTTACGCTTTCCCTTTTTCTTCTTATGGCATTTTTTTCCCCCTTGTCTACCAAAGTGTGTCTACTCACGATGTAATCAACTTCCTTATAATGTCTCTTTAAACTTCGCTCTTGTTTCCCTTTCTTCATTCCGTGTTCTATCTCCTTCCTTTTCTTCCTCTCTCTTCTGTCTCTTTATTTCCCTTTCCTTGCCATCCTCTCATCTACTCTCTTTTTTCTTCTCCTCTCTTTGTTTTTCTCATTCTCTCTCTTCCTCCACGCTCTTCTCGTTCTCTGACTCCTGATTATCTCTGCTTTCTCTCACCTTCTTATTACCTTCATCACTACCCTTTCCATCTAGTTTCTATAATATCTGCCCTACTATCCATTTGTCTGACACTATCATTGTCCCATCTCCTTCTTCCTGCATTCTTTTTGCTCTAAGATGCTCCTTATCTGCTTCTGTTAACTTTGCTTGAATCCTGCACTGAGACAGATTCCCCCTGTAATAACGCTGGCCTCTGCCTGCTCACTTTCTAGCCTCTCATAGTGTCCTTGTCACTATATGCTAGGGGCGCATATATGCTGTTGAAATACCCTACAGCTGCCTTTAATGGGTATAATCCCTGTACATTCCCCGGAGGACGGGCGCTGCGGGCGAGCCCACAGCGCGCCGCTGGCGCATTTAATGCAAGCCTGTCTTTGCCTGTTCGGGAACTTTCAGGGCCTTGGCCCCTACCGGATAAATTGAAAAATCAAAGTCATTATCTTCGCTATGCTTACTCGCATAATACCCTGGCTGCCTTAGCCACAATAGATCTATGTTGGCCTAGAGGTTTCATTGTTACTGTACCCTGAGAGGTACCAATAAAAAGCAAATTTGATAATACCTTTTGAAAGGATTTTTAATTAATGTTGGGTCAGCAGTTGCTCACCGTGGTGACATCCATTCTTATTTTGGAATATTTTCAGCCCAATGTTTTATGTCTGACTGAAACCTGGTTCACTCCTACCTCTGGGCCAGGCATAATTCAAATGCTTCCTCCTCAATATAGTATTTTGCAACTTGACCAGCCTGCCCCTAAAACCCAGGGAGGAGTTGCCTATACCCTAACAACCCTAATGATCAGCAAGACAACGGACTCATTTCCTCTTTGGCCGACTGTACTTTTACTCCGAGAAGAACAAAAAAGAAGATTCAAAACTCAAACCCTCCCGTCGCCTGCACACTGATTTTCACTGAGCAAAGGCAATTGAATTGCCTTTAGATATATACTTTTGTAGAAATTCATGTGCTTAAATGAAAACAAAAGTGCTTTCTTGTAAGAACAACAAGTAACAATATCATATACAGTTTTAGTGATAAGGAGCAAAGCAAAGAATTTAGTAAATAAAACAATATGAATGTGATTATTCAAGTCCCGTATATTTTGGCCGACGCGTTTCAAGGATAATGTTCCTCTTCCTCAAAAGCTTTGATGAACTGTAGAGAAATGTTGTAAAAAAGGAAAACATAAATATCCATCTAAATATTCAAACAGATCATAGTACAGCCAGACATTAATGAACTCATTCAGTAAAAGCAAGCGAAATAGATGTTATATATTGTACACATTCTTCTACCTTCCCCATTTGACAAATTAAGGAATCAAATGGTCGCCAAATGTCCTACTGAGTTGCTCGATCATTTTCATAACCTGATAATAGATTTGTGAAGTGTTCAATGAAGAGTCCCAACTAATGTATCCTGGATCTTGGTTGACTTTGGTGGCAGACCCATCCCCGGGGTTCTAGCTATGTACCAGTTGATATTTCAAGATATCTAAAGCATTTTAAGTATAGAGAGTAGCGTTCTCTCCCAATCATGATTCATAGTGAGACACTACAGAAAAGCCATGCAAAAAGGTTAGGAAAGCAATACCTTGATAGTTGAATATATTCAAAGTGAGTGGATGTGTCGTGATTTTCTAGGTCCTGGACATTAGCTTCTGCATCGGATACCAGTCTTCTAGACGCCCAATGGCTGATATCGTGCCTACCGTTCTAGGGAGTAAAATTGACTAAATTGCTGAGGGCATCTTAACAGCTTCTTGCTTCACCAGATAATTGTTTCAAGTTGCTAATGAGCTGACCACTCCAGTAGGACCTTCTTTAAAGACCTTGTATACACAAGCACACTGCAACCATATTGCCTCCTTTTTTAGGAACAAAATCTGTAATATTTGGTATCTGATAACTATAGGAAGGTCCGTCCATGTAGATCCCCCTGCTGTCATTTGTAATGCTGAAGAGACACAATCCAGTGCCTTTCAATTCAGCACAGTGACAGACAGTATGGTCTCCTCTGAATTATTGAAACTTAGATCTTGTTTTACTGATCCAATTCCTCTCTGCATTCTCCGAGCAGCTTCTAACAAGTCTATCTCTCTGTTTATTGCTGTGCTTCAAAATTCTTTCTCGACAGGGCACATCCCTGAGCCCATCTAATATACAGTGATCTCTCCTCAACTAAAAAAGGCACATCTTGACCCAGCAACAGTGGAGAATTACCGCCCTATTTCACTACTTTCAGTTCTCATGAAACTGATGAGAGTCCATTGTGACCCCTCAGCTCTCTGCCTTCTTGGACTCTAACCACCTTCTGCACCCTTTCTTTTCAGTCCGGCTTTTGTCCCAGTATGGGAACCGAACCTGTGATGGTTTCTTTCATGGACGGCATTGCCCTGCTTCTGGACCGTGGAGAGGAAGGAGCTTTGATTCTCCTTCACCTCTCTGCGGCCTTTGATACTGTTGATCAACAGAGCCTGCTTCAATGCCTAAAGAAGGCAGGAATTTCAGGCATCCCGTTGAGGTGGTTTTCCTCCTTTCTGTCCAACTAGGTTCAAACGGTCTCCCTTCCCCCTTTCACTGCTTTTCCCATAGCCTTGTACTGTAGCGTCCCCCGTGAGTCCACCTTATCTTCCCTTTTGTTTAACCTATACATGATGGCTCTGGCCAATTTGATTGCTAGACGCAGGGTACATTTTTACTCATGCTGATGATGCAGATTCTTTTTCGTCTCAATGTGGCATCATTTAACCCCCCTCCCCCTCAGAAAATGAAAGACTGTCTATCTGTGGTCGGGGTTTGGATGGTCAATAATTGGCTTAAACTTAATGGAGAAAAAACAGAGGTCCTGTTGGTCAGTTCAAACTACATAGGACAGCCTTGGACCTGTGATTATTGGTCAACATCCCTGGGCCCATATCCTGAACCCACTCCAATAGTGAAGAGCCTAGGGATCAAAATAATGGCCACAGGCTCTAGAAAAGCCCAGATCTCTGCAGTTTGCCACCTAGGTTATACCAAACTGAAAGTACTGAAAAAAGTCTTACCATTCCTGCCACCTGAGTCTAGAACCAAAATTGTGACTACGTTCATAATGGGTTTCCTAGACTACTGTAACAGCATTTATCTTGGCCAATCTGAGGCTCTTTCACAATGCCTACAGACTCTCCAGAATGCAGCCGCTCACCTCGCTCTGGGAGCTCCTAGTCTAACGCCCTCTCAGGACGTACTTCACCAAGTACACTGGCTTCCCATTAAGAGCTGAGTCAAGTTTAAAATCATCTGTCTCGTTCATCGTGCCACTCACGATGTTAGGTCAGAATTTTTATGATCTAGACTTGTGCCCTATAATCCTAGCCGGCTACTTTGCTCGGCTAACCAATTCCTGTTATGTAGTCCTAGATTTCATTGTGGCAGAGCAGGAGGAAGATCCTTTACGGTGCTTGCCCCCATGCTCTGGAACGCTCTGCCACCCGAGCTTGATAATATTCCTGAATATATTCTTTTTCTAAAGACTTTGAAAACTCATCAGTTCTAGCCCTGCTTGTCTGAAGTGGCCTTCTTTCTCTCATTCCATTTAGCGCCTTGATGCCTTTCGGTCTTAGTTTGCGTGCTATAAATATTCATACAAGACAATACAATCAGGGATGTGTCACTTGTTTGAGAACGAGCAGGTGGATGAGTCATGGGCTCTGCGCTCATTTGGCCGTGCTGATTAAGCATTCATTGTTTCTTACTTTGCTCCTGACCTGCTTCTTCCGTGAACATTTTTCATAGTTTGAGAATACTCAATCTATTCTGTAATTGTGTTCACTTAAAGGTGGCATGTAAATATGTGCACATATGTTGTAGCTCCGATTTTGAATGAGTGCCGACTTGTGGCCATGGCATAAACATTTTGGCAGCCGTATTTTTCACCCACTCAACTTGGTACTTGAGAATGTTGTTTTGTATCTGTGAATAAACAATAGGGTGCCCACCACGCTAACAATATAAACCACAACTTATCAATGATCGATGAATACTGCTTCAACCCTCGCTCACCTTGTTATGTTATGTTGTGATATGTTATGTTACCAGAGCTTAACATAGCACACCTATTACCCGGAGGCATCTTGGCGCTGTGACTGAGCACCACATGAGTAATCAGGAAGAGTGACAGAGAGTTACGAGAGGGTAAGCAACACTAATATGAGGGTATAGAAAAGCTCTTAGAGCATTGCAAAATGTGAAGTCATTGGTAAGCATCAAAACCAGGGGCGGGGTGTTCCAGAGCTGAGGCCTTGACACACAGAACGCCTCACCCCCAGCCGTGCTTTTCAAAATCCAGGGTACTCTCAGCTCATATGCATAAAAGTCTAGAAGAGTGTAGAGAGTCAGGGAACTAAGGTGTTGATTTTTTCTTCCTGGAGTTACCTAGTTTGAAGGGGGGCAAATCATTGGCTGCAGCAACAAAAGCTTTTTCTAAGATGTTGAATAATCAGAATCTTGGCAAATCACATCCCCATCAAAGTAAGACTGAATTAAAGGGCTGTAGGATCCACTTCCCAACAGGAGCGTCTCGGGATGTTTGGCAAACTGTCCAGTAGAAAGGATGAGGATACAGTGATAGTAAAAGGCACAAAAGGGCGGTCAGAGCACACCAACGGTAGGCAGGCATGCACCATAGCTGCATTCTCTGTGGCAAAGATAAGATCACTTGAGTGGCACGTAATGTGTATTGGGCCAGTCACAAGTGGGAGCGGCAGCTGGTCTGCCAGCGAGTTGACTAGTCTACAGCCATGAAGATCAGAAGGATCGTCAGGCCAAAAGGTAAATTCCCCCATAGCAGAAAGGGAAGGGTACTTCAACTGTAGATCCGCAATCCAGTCAGCAAAAGCCTCTGCAAACTGGGGATCAGAACGTGGGGGACAATATTCGATTAAAATGTACAATGTCTGGGTGGGTGAAAAAGAAAGTCTAACTAGCAAATATTCTACCCCCACACAAGGAGAGATGTTTATACAAGCACATTGTAGATGTCATTTGTGTAAAAAAGCGACTCCACCACCAGGGTGGGTTGCCATTCGGTCAACATGGATGATCGCATAGTCTGGAGGTAGGGCTTCAAAGCTGTCAGAGAACCATGTTTCCATGATACAAACTGTATCAGGGCCTCATGTAAGTAGTAGATGAAACTCATCCAAGCAGTGACTAGCTAGAGAATGGGCATTGATTAAAAACCTATATAAGCATAAGAGAGGGTGCCGAGAAAGTCAAAACTGCAGAATCAACAGTCCAATATCTCGGCTACACAGTGTTAAGGGGAGCATGGGTACCGGGCATGGCACGCATGTAACGATAGGAATCAGACTTGCCAGCAAACTTCAAGCCATACATAGTTAGTATTGGTATTTTGAGCCTAGGACCCGGATGGCGCCTGGATAGGCACAGACAGGCTTGCTATTTGCGCTCGTTTGACGTGCATTAGGGGCGCCTGCTGTGCCTGCCCACTGCGTGAATGCATTTTTCGACACAAAAAGGCAGATGGACCGAGTCAGCTGCCTCGGTGAGCGGTGCCGCAGTGTAAACGAAAGATATACTCTGAACAACCGGTGCAGGCAATTTATTAAATCCACAAAGTATAACAAGGCAGAAAAAGCAGCACAAAAATTTAACTAGGGCAATTTTAGGAAGGGTAAACAAAAATATTTAGAATAAAATATCCTCAAAGCGATATGGATAGCGTATTTGCAAAAGAAAAATACAGCTGTGTCTTACATTCTCATGGCCGGCCAACGCGTTTACCGCCATATGAATGCAGAGGAAATGAGTCAGCTGACTCGGTGAGTATTGCCAGAGTGGAAATGAAAGAAATACTCAGAGCACCTGGCACATTTAATTAATCAAAATCACAAAAGTAAAACTAGGCAGTAAATTCAGAACAGCAATTGAAATGGGGCAATTTGGGGAAGGGTAAACAAAAATATTTAGAATAAAATGTCCACACGATGATATGCATAGCGTATTTGCAATTTAAAAAATACAATTACCTGTTACATTCTGCATATTTTCCTGTACCTTCTTCCCGCTCCTTTTAAGACCCCCTCCCCACAATAGCTTCCCCATTGTTACCACACCCACGTCTTCACTGAGACCAAGTCCTCAATAACCCACAATCCTTCGTTCGAGCAGTACCACAAATACCACTCGTGCTTTGGAACCCTTTACCTGGTCCACAACACCAATTCCCTTCTCCTAACAACACAAAGAAAAACACCTCAACAATTCTAAATGACCCCTCAACACACGGCTGGTGCCAGCAAACAATATAGAAATCAGAATATGGCCATCTCTCCATATAAGCGGGAATTGCTCTCTTCATCTCTGCACCATAACGAGGCTTATCACGTGATCTTCCTCGACCCTTGTCGAAGGTATAGAATCCATTCATATTTGTTCTTTTTATAAATCACCTACACACAAAAACCCAGACCCCCCAGCTTTAATGTGCACCATTCATACTGACATCCACGGATCCTCTGAGAGTCTCTGGTGTTGAATCTCCTATGGCTGCCTTCTCCCCTCGATGCCCAGCAGGGTGGCTTGCGGGGAGCAGGCTTTTCTGCCAACGGGTCTACCTGCAGACCATTCTTTTCAGAAACGTGTTTATCTCTGCTGTCGACAGACCTTCCTCACTGTCTGAGAGGACGCTGCAAGGAGCCCTCGATTGTCCAGAAGGTTCTAGAGAACCATCCTCTGCTACCATGAGTTAAAGAGGTGCCCAGATCACACAATCAGTCAGAAAAAATACTCAATGATGGAGTACTCAGGTGCACATCAAAACCCAGCATTATTCAACAAATCTAAGCAGGGACAACATACAAGCATTTTCTTTTTTAGCTCTGGTATTCCAGATGATTACACAATCGCATCAGAAATGACATCACATTACTTTATCAATTTACAAAACATACGGGGCATTGGGGTTTGTTAATAAGTCAAGCTACACATACAACATTTAAAGGTTAGTAACTTTATTGGTGGATACCTAACGGATGGCTCCACCTGGGACCTTCCTAACACTAAATACTATTTCTAATACATCACTGTAGGGTATGTTGATTGGTTGGCGCTATCCATAATGTATGGTGTGGTAAGGGAACCTTTTATTGGTCGGCATCTAGATTACCAACATTAGACACTTTGACAGGATGTCAAGATACGAGTGAGACGCTAGTGAGTGAAGAGGCCCATATGGTCTGCTATATTTCCAATTAAAGAATACCCCTATTCATTCCAAGGCGCTGAGGACTCCTTTTGTTCTTTGAATGTGGCCTTGTGTGCCGTTTGTGTGCATATTTAGGGAGTTCTGAACATAATGAATAGGCCGTCTTTTTGATATCTGGAACACGTGTTGGGATACCGTGTCTGAGAGTGGATTTCCATCAATTTATTAAGGTTTTAGCTAATTCTAACATGCATGTTGTGTTCCTTGTGGCCACTCCTGGAGCTACACGGTTACTTTCTATAAAGGCTTTTGACCTGCTGATCTCATGCACCTGCACTTCAGAGATTATGTGTGCTCCCATTAAAAGTGAATAACTGGGAAGTCTACCGTGGCTCGTCCTGGGAACTATTATCTGGTGTCTGCAGTCCGCTGATCCACGTCTCCCTTCCTAGTTCCTGACCTTGGCTCTTGCTGCAAAGCTACTGCTTGGGTTCTGCATGAATTTGCTTTTCTGTGGATTAAGCCTTTTGAGATTTCTGAGGCCTGTGCTTGTTCTGAGACAGGCTGTGGCATCCATCTTTGGGAAGATGGCTGCCCAATTACGCTTTTGCTTCATGTTTAAGCAAGCTATATTCGTGTGTTGTTCATGTTGCATTCACTTTACACATTGGTCATGTTAATGTTCTTCATGTCCTATGGATGCTATATTGGATTTCTTCATGTCTAAATGCATAAATTACCTGTTGTACATGTTCTTCATGTGGAGTGCCTTTTTTCTTCGCTAATGCACATACTTCTGCTATGTGTACTTTGTGTGTATATGTATAGTCATCTAGTTACTCTCTATCTCTCTATATGTAGTAACAACTACCGGTCCCTCTACTAGTCAACTCATCTATCTTGTTCATAACAGTAACGTTGTGGTTTTACTTGATCCCATCTTCCACCCCTTGGCTCTTGGGGCGGTAGGGCTGTCTCAGTTTGTACCATTTCTCACCTGGACAATACTGGCTAGGGGCGGGAAATGGAATCGACACTTCCATATTCACCTGAGTATGGGCAGTTGGTATTACCTGTGTATTCATATCCCCATTACAGCTCCATTACCCCAGTCCATTATACTGTTCCTCCTCATAGTCCCTCTTCCTCACCCTAGTTCCTCTGACTTGGCCTAGTCCCTCTTCCTAACTCCAGTCCCTTTTCCTTGCCGCAGTCCATCATCCATCTTCCCAGTCCCTCTTTCTCATCACCTCCTCTCTTGCTTGTCCCATTCCATTACCTCATCCTATTTTCATTTTCTGCACTCCAATTAATCTTCCTATCTCTATTCCTCCTCCTCGCCTACCTTCCACATCCTGTTTCCCATTCGTCATCAAGCTCCCTCTTCCAAGCCCATTTTGGCTGCATCAATATATGGCAGTATCCCCACGTAGCAATACCCTCATGTTCGCTTTGCCACAAATGCCTATAATTTTTTTTATTTATTTTTATTTTATTATTTCTTTTTTTAAATTAAAATGTTATAGTTTAAATTAAAATGTTCATGCTTTCATAACTAAACATTCCTGTGCTGTCTGCACCCATATGTGCCAGTTTCTTAATGTTAAAACATACTGAGTTATCAGCAAATATTTCTGAATTGCTAGGGATGGACAAGGCAGGAAAGTTCGTGGCCAATCTGGAACAAATGGCTGGCACAAGCTGAACTCATGTGTCATGCCAGTGCCTGGCTAAAACACACGCCCAGCCCTGCCTGCTTTCAATCAAAAAACATCTGTAGGAAAGGTCACTGATGATGTCCTGAGCAACCTTTCCTATAATTCCTGAGGTCTCAAGCACTTCACGGGTATATGTGAAGGGCATATTACATCTGTGGCAATGTCGTGGCAAGGCACACTGATACTTTGTGCACACCAGTAGACCCATGAAGCGTTGCCTTATTCCAAGAGATCCTAACATGCCAGTGGTTACGCTCTCTATTTATTATGATATTTTTTTAAACATAGCATCAATGCGTAATTTGTCCTAGCACACAACTACCATCTTTTAGAAAGAGGTATAATAGCATGTGGGTGTCGTCAGTGAGAAGATGTGCTAGATGTCTTTAGCCTTCAGAGGTTTGCCACAGACAACATTGAAATTCCAATGGGAACCTTGTATAAGTGCCACCAAAATCAATCCAATTACACAAAGTAATGGATCACACTAGGTGCAAGAAAAAAAAACAGCTTTATTTTGCAAAAGTAACAGCCTTGAGAAAACCCAAAAAAACTCTCTCAGAACACTTACATCGGACCAAGGAATATAAAGCAAAAAAGCCACAGAATGTACATAATTATAAAAAAAACATTTAATACAATTCTAACATAGTCATTGGCTACTTAATCAAAACCACATAAAAAACTGGAATCTATTATTAGCTAATCCACTATCTACAAAACCACCAAAGTGCAACCCATCAACTACAACGTCATTACCATGAACATCATTAACTCGCTGTTTGATTGGTTGGGAGGTTTCATGCCGACAGTGACAAAAAGTCTTTATGCCATTAGTTGGCACTTCTTAGGGTGGCTTTGGATGTTGCATCCCCCCGAGACATCTCAATTTGCAATTAATGTGAACAGAGAGATTGAAGCTTGGCTTGAAGAAAAAACAGATAGTCCCACCTCACCTCCCAAACGTAGCCCCCAATTAGCCCAGACTGATATCTAACCTTGAATAGCTCACTCTGCAACACTTGTTTCGATTTATGTTGCCAACGCAGTTGCACAGTCTTCGGATTAGGTCTCGGGATGAATAGCTGCTTTAAGGAAAGACCTGGTGATGGCCCTGTGTGCAGGTAATGTTTTCTCTATTCATTTGTCTCACCAATACATTCTACCGATACATTCTATCATGGGTACAATGACACTAACTTATCATTGGGGGCACTCTGTACATAACTTGGCTTCATGTCTTTGGCAATGTTACTACATGAATCCTCGTGGACCTGGCGATCAAGGTTCAGTGTATTCATTTAGTTATCGTCTGACTGGGATACATTTTTTTTTACATATCTCGTTTTTGAGTCCTGAGTCCAGCCGATTACTGGTTCCATGTAATTTCGCTAACCTCTTTTTTTCCGACAGGTGTTTTGCCGATGGGGTTTTGCCGAAAAGTACATTGAAATTTTCTTTTAATAATTTTTTGGTGTGTTCCCCCTTAATTTAATTATTTTGTTAGGTTCCCCCCCACCCCCAACCCTTTCCCCGCCAAACCATTTAGATGGACATTTTCTGCAAAACTCCCATGGCAAAACATCAGTCGGAAAAAGGGGTGTCGGCATAAGGACGCAATACCCGATTCCTTGGCTGCCCGGTGTTCTTCAACCAGAAATTAAACGGAAAGCTTTTTAATAAAACAATTAACTCTTCAGCAGCAGTTTGAAATAACAAATTGGGAAACTTCGAATGGTGCCTTGTCTCAAAATGGCAATACCCTTGCTCACTGTTACAAACAAAATGTATGTTCTCATATTTACCCTATTCAACTATATATGCCACCCTCCAACACAAACGACATAAAAACACTTGTGTATAGGCGCGTTATAAATGTCATATCATATCATAACAACCTCAGGCTCCTTGGAGTGCAGCAGAACTAGTTCCCTGAAGTGTGGCAAAACAAACTCTACTCTACTTGTGTGCGCAATCTACAATTCAACATGGCAGCTATGCAGGCCTAAAAACCTCTACTAAAAGAATGTCCTTAGTTTATATGTAGGCTCTTGCTTGGGAAATCTGGGAGGCGTGTGGGATGATGCATCTGCCCTGCTTGCACTATCACGACCTCGAGAAAAAGACTTGCTTAACTGTTTTCCTAATGAGGAAACTCAATTAGCATCTCTTGCTCTCCTTGCTAAAGCTGAAAGGTGGACTGTGACAAGAAGAAACATACAACAAAAGGGGGACCTCCTCTGCAACATCCAAACCGCTTCCCACAGTCCTTTCGATGGGAGTTCCTGTGCCTAGTATGACTGTCATTCACACTACTGTGTGATATCCTAAAGGCACAACATGTTCTGCATATTATTCTGCATAATTATTATTATTATTATTATTATTATTATTATTATTATTATTATTATTATATTTCCTTTAATAAAAAGACCACAGCATTTGAAATCATTGAAATGTGGTCATTTTGCCCTTACCTGAAATGACTGGCATATGCTGCTTGTGAGGATGTGCCTTGCATAAAATCACGATACCCTGAATAACAAGCATTAACTGGCATTGCCATTACAGGGGCTTTTGAGGTTGGGATGGTTGGCATGTGGTGCAAATCTGACATGCTCATTATTTTGCTGGGTTGGGTCATGTTTGGATTTGAGAGCCAATCCTGACTGCCTGTCTCAGCCATTACTTTGTCCTAGTACTGAACTCCCTGCCCCACTCCACTATGAATGACTTAGGCATGTGAGCATCTCAAAGATGTTTTAATACCCAGATTTGCACACATTTTTGGTTTTGTGAATCATATATAAGATAGCGAGTGCCGATCGTTGGTTCTCATTGACATCCACTCATCTCCCTTCATGCATAGCTTTGTAAACCAGGCCCTTATTGTACACCCCACATACATAGTGTGGGGGGTAAAGAGGTGGCATATAGCAGGCATACGTCATCAATGCACGTGAATAATATACACTATCACATCGAACCTGCGACCTATTCAGGTTATGTACTCATCGCCCCAATGGTAGAATTATGCCATATGGCATAGCTGAAAATAACACATGCCATAACTATGCCTGTAGAGGCTTGCTTTTGTGAATCAGCCCTCATGTGCCTCTTATCTGTATCTTGAACCGTTCTTAAGGGAACATATCTGTGACCGCACAATGGCCATGCATAGTACCAGTGTAAGGGTATGTTGTTTGTCTCTTGGGAATAGTTTCATACTATGGGTATGAAGGCTGCTAAGCCACTTTCGACTAATCTCCTCTATAACCATAAAACCCTCCAGTTTGGCTAAATCTATATTTAAACCTCCCAGAAAGTTCCCCTTTAGCACATAATGTATCAGTACTCTTGGTACTCACAAAACATCAACTGTAGTGTGTCACATTTCCGTAAACTGCACAGTGCCCACAGCACAATGTAACATTTCAATACATCATACATTGGATATATGTGATTTCACCGAATCCATTGCTCTTTATGGTGAAATCTTCTATTTTTGGTGTTTGCATCTTTTTTATTATGCGGGGGAGACACTCCGCCCACCCATTACCCCCTACCTTATCCTATACCCTTACCCCGGAAAATGCTATTCGGTGAAATGTCGGTATTTGCACAAATTAGGTAGGCTGCACATTTTCCCTGTTAACTGTACATATGTCAAGCTATTATTGCCTGCAATCATAAACTAATTATACACACAAGCCAATAGCCATTGCAAACAATCTCAATTTAACTACACTCTACGTCTTGACTGTATGTTACACATATGCCAATAGATCATTGCCAGCAATCAAAAGTCAGCAAACTACTTTATATGTGCAAAATTCAGTTATGTCAACCAATGCTTATACTTTAGGCATACAGCACTCTTTGCCAGACACACCTGTCAATAGAATACTGAGGCAATCATACAGCCCACGTTGCATTAAACCTGGTCAGGTGCTAATATACCACGGCTAGCAGTGATAAAAGACGACGCCCCTCTGTCCCCACCTTGCATCGTGGATGCTTGGACCAGCCTCCTCCCAGAAGCCTCTGTGAGGCACGGGTCACTGCTGCCGCGCGAGCCCGGATCGATGAAAGAGCAGGGTGATCAGTAAATCACACCCCTATTCTCTCTCGGACTGCCTCAGATAGAAGCCTGTAATCTCGGGCGAGCATCTCCAGTCTTCTTATCAGGAAAGGGGAATAAAGTGTGAAGCGGACCTGCCGAGGGAATTACGTGCTGACAGGTCACGCAGTCAGTGCAAGGTCATCCAGCGATTAAGGGTCACGTTTCAGCAGCCTCCATGCAACTAGATGCGTATTCGGTAGCACGCCCTCATTTATTTTTGGTCTCATTCGTCGAATGTTGAAATATGCTAATATTGTTACTTTTTTTGCTATACTGTTTTCCATCTGAGCCATTGCCAATTCACATGTCACCTGCGGCCTCACACAGCAAGCCAGGAAGGCATATAAGTGGATTCGTGCAGAGGCGTTGCTAGGGGGGAGGGGGGGCTAAGGAGGCTATAGCCCCTGGTATTTTGGTTGTAGCCCCAGATAGAATCTCAGGAGCTACAACCAAAAGCCTAGCTAGCCCCCAGTCCCGACAGTTCCAACATTAGCATAGCCCGGGTCTTTTCCAAACCTAGCAACACCCCTGATTCGGTGAACACTCAGAGTGCTGCCTGATACACATTTGAAATCCAGCCGAAGAAACTCAAAGTGGGCCCTCATTACACAAATCCTGCACTAGCTACACCAATGTAGGCCGGTAATGCCACATAGTAAAACTTATCATGTTTGCTTTACTCTTGATGCCTAGTAAAAAAATGTCATGCCGCAGCTAGCAAACACGGCCAGACTGGCTGCATTAGTGTGGCTCAGTCTAGCCATGTAATAACACTTATCATGTTTGCTTTACCCTTCATACCAGTAAAAAAAAAAATACCATGCCACCTGTAGCACCCTAATATTACAGGCCCAGTGCCCATTCATAGGCACAAACACATGCACTCGCTCATACAGCACACAGGACTCATTCACTCACACACCATACAGCATATACACTCTCATTCACCTATGCATTCATATAGCATTTAGCAAACTCCTTGCAAACACACATACATTAAAACACATAAACATACATACGTAAAGTGGTTTATGGGAACCAGAAACAACTGGGCGCTGGGTGGTTGTGTTTCTGTTCAGACGAGATTGTTTTTTACGCAGAGGCGTTTATTAAATAGTTCAAGTCTGGTGTGCCCGGTAGATGCTTCTAGATTTGAACTCAGCTGAGTAGCGAGCATGGGGGCCAGGGTGGCATCTGCAGTTAGGATGTGCGGTCACAGTGATCTTTCAAAAGATCACTTTGATGGCACATCCTAACTGCATCCACCCGGCACACCAGACTTGATCTATTTAACAAACGGCTTGATAAAGACCCCCATTGGGTCAAAACAAGTGCCGGCTCCTCAGATGTTAATAAAATAAGCACTCAAAATCCTTTAAGTCAACAAAGACTTATCATTTCTCTGGGTCAAAACCAATCTGGTCTAATCAGAAACACAACCATCTAGCGCCCAGGTGTTTGTGGTTCCCACAAACCACTTTACCATCCGAATTCTTGGGACAAATTATCACTGTCCCCTGGGAACCGACAAACCAACAGCAGGACTAATGTTCTAAAAGCCACATTAATCAGCGCAGTACCCCATTGTACCTGGTGCTCTGCCCCATACCTTTATAAACAAACATTCACACATTTAAACACGCATGCAGTCCTCAGACAAACCCCCTTGCATGCTGACATATATAAAAAAAAATTATAAATTAACACTTTACTTATCTGCTCACACCCTCAGCACACCACCACCAGTACCGCCACACAGAAGACACGACCAGATGGCCTGCCCTCTCTGCAGAATATGCTGACTGAGAGGAGAGGAATTCACTCCTCTTAGTCAGCATGTACGCCATTAGAGAAATATTGAGAGGTGGCAAGGCCAGACCTCCTACGTCCCCTGGCCTCTCATTGTTGAGTGTTATGTATTTTGTGGAGCACAAAAGGGCTCCACATTGAAAATGAAAAGAAAATGAGTGGGGACCGGGCCCTTGAGTAGAGGCAGACAGCACAGTTCCCTGAGAAATAAAGCACCCTGTTGACTCTGCTCACTGGCACTTTGCTACTGCTTTAGACTGTTAGTCACAGTCCAAAGCAGTAGCACAGTGCCAGGGAGATATACATAACATCTACATATATCACCCCAAAGTGAAGGGGCACTACCTACTATCTTAAGAATAGAGCTGCCACTTTGTACTAATAGCCTGATTCACCTTGGTGGATCATTATTGCTTGGGATATTAACCTTTCCCGAATCTATGGCCCTCGCCTTCACTTTGGGACATAACTAGTGGGTGGGTTATTATCCCACGATAACAACCCTTCCTTGGTTTATCAGGCCATATTATGGTTCTCTTCTTGTTGTTATTTGCTTCTCCACGATTGTTTGCTTACAGTGTACTGCCTGTATCCCTGCTGTGTCACTCTTACTTCTAGGTCTCTTTGGTGATTGTTCTGTCCTTTTCGTTTTTGGTTTCTCCATGGTTGTCTGCTTAGATTGTACTACCTACAACCCTGATGTGTTCATTCTTACTTCTAGGATCTGTGGTGATCGTTTTGTGCCTGTAGATTTTGGCTTCTCCCAGGTTGCTTGCCTACATTGTACTGCCTGCATACCTGCTGTGTTCATTCTTTACTTCTAGGTTTCTTTGATGATTGACTTTGTCTATGTATTGCATCTGATTTTCTGTCTGATGTACTGTTCCCTGTGTTCCCCTCCGCCTTCCGTGTCTCCCACCCTAGTGTATCCCCCCTGCTTCCTAGCACTACCCCCATATCCTTTCTTCCTCCCCACTCTTCTTCTCTGCACCCTCTATGGTGCTCTCTGTCTCACCTATCTTCTCTAGCTGCTTTTCTATTAACTATCCTATCCTTCTTACTAAGTCTGGCAGGACGAAGTTCAAAAGGGACATCCTGGTCTCAAACCTAGGCCTCCCTATCATTAATAGCTACACCAGTGCTTCCTCCTGCCAGGCCCATACCGACATTCTCTTTGTTGTTCCCTCTCCAGGCCTATGTACACCCCACATGGTCATTGTTCTCTCTCCTTTATCCTCTTTGCTCATTAATGGTGGCACCCAGTGACATGCCTTCCTGGCCCCCTTCCACTCCTCCAAGACCATCATTAATGTCTACCTAAACAGCACTGTCTTGGTCCAAGGCCCTCAGGCCTACCTCCTCCTTTTCGATAGATGCTTCCTGCGCCTTATCAACTTCCATTCTTCTCCTGCTGCCCCTTCTCTCCCCTCTCCGGCTCCTCTGCCGTCTCCATCCTCTGCCACCTCTACAGCTGCCTCTGCTGCTTCTCTGGCTTTGCCTCCGTCCTCCTCCACCCCTCTGGCACCCACCTCCTCTTCCCTAGCTGCCTTGCCTTCTCCTCCTTCCTCCTCTGTCCAACCTCGGGCACCTGCAGCATTTCCGCAGGGCATGCCGCTGACCTGTACCCCTCCATGGAAGTCCTTCAAAGGGGGCAACCTGCTCCACATTGCTTTTCTCAACTCTCGCTCCGCTGTTACTCCTCTGACATCTGCTGTCTCCTAGAAGAACTCAATCTGGATGTACTCGGCCTGACTGAGACTTGGTTCATGACCAGCTCTGTCACATGCTTTCACACTTCCTTCCTGATGGCTTCAAGATCCTCTCCGAACACAGAACCAACCGTCCCGGTGGAGGTGTAGCCTTGATCTTCCCGGAGTGGATCCCTGCTTCTATCATTCCTATGGAGGACTACTCCTCCTTTAAATGCATGGTCTGCAGGCTTTCTATCTCTCCTGGGCTTTCTCTCACTGTGGCCACTATCTACAGGCAGCCCGGCCAGGCTGCCTCCTTCCTCTCTGAGTAGGCGATCTCTCCTCCTCCCTCCTCACCTCTACCTCTCAACTTCTCCTCCTTGGAGACCTTAACATCCTCCCTCCTCACCTCTACCTCTCAACTTCTCCTCCTTGGAGACCTTAATATCCACCTGGATGCTACCTGCCCCTTTTCAGAGCTCTTTCGCAACCTCTGCACCACTCTCACTCTCTCTCTCTCTCCATTCTTCCCTCTGGCCCAACTCACTCTGCAGGGCACACCCTGGATGTTTTCACCTCCTCAGACCTCCCTCTCTTCAACCCTCTCACTACTTGTCTCAGGAGGATAGCTCAGGGGCAGCGCGCTCCCCTTGGAAGCAAGACGACGCAAGTTCGATCCCCGGGTCCACCCTTAGAAACCTCTGGGTATTAAGTGTGTTATAAATAACAAATTACAATTACAATTTACAATTACTCCTCTCTCCTGGAGTGATCACTTTCTCCTTTGCTCCCCCATCTCTGTCTACCCCTCAGGCCAAGCCGACTCCAGCACTGCCACCTACCTTCTCGAAGCGTGTGGCAGTTGAGACTTTCGCCACTACTTTCTCTCCTTCTGCACCTTTGGCTGACTCACATACTGACACATCCCTATACATCCTTCATCTTTCTATCTCTAACACTCTTGATGTACTTGCCCCTGCTATCCGCGTGAAGCCCAAATCCAAGTGCAATTCTTGGTATGATTCTGAACTTGTCATCCTCAAACGCAAGTGCAGGTTGGCTGAGAGGAAGTGGAGGGCATCAGGTGCACTCTGACAAAGCTGCTCCAAAGGCAATACATACTCTCTGTCCTCGCCAAGAAGAGAGGCCACATTCAAGCCCCCGTCTCTACGGCATCCAACAACTCAGCCAAACTCTTCAAAATCTGCAAGAAGCTGGCCAATCCTGCTGCAGTCTCTACATCTTCTGTTCCCTCCCAGGCCCGCTGTATGGCCTTGGTCTCTCATTTCACCTCCAAAACTCAGGACAACCTTTCCACACTTTCTTCCTCTTCCTCCTCCTTCTCCTCCTCCACTCCTTGCATGCCTGAAGCCGTCACTCCTCCTCCATTCTCTTCCTTTATCTTTTTCACCCCAGACTGTGTTTCTAGACAAGTCCAATCTATGAAAGTCTTGTCAAATCAGGTTCTCTCCTGTTCATCCAGAACCATCAAGGACCATATTGACCCCCTTGCTCCAGCTTTGGCCGATTTTTGCAATCACTCCTTTGCCACTGGAACCTTCCATTCCACCTTAAGCACTCCCTTGTGCACACCCTCCTAAAGAATCCCTCTGCCAATCCTTCCTCCTCGGATAACTATTGCTCGATCTCCATCACATTTCCTGGGCAAATTCTTGGAAAAGCTGGCCATCTCCCAGGTTAACCTACACACTCGATCTGTTGGTTGTCTCTACGACTACCAGTCTGGCTTCAGAGCTGCCAGAAGCACGGAAGCTGCTCTCCTGAACAGCCATGAAGACCTGATATCTGCCGTAATGCCAATAAGACTGAGATCCTCCTCATTAGCACCAGCTCACTCCTTTCCTCTCCATCTCTACCCGCTCTGGGCCCTCTTCCTGCTCCTACCTTTGAGGCTAAGAACCTTAGGGTCATCTTCGACTCCACCCTCTCCTTCGCTCTTCACATCTCTGACGACTCTAAGGAGTCAAAAAATCAGCTGCACGTCCTCATTCTTCCTTTCCTCACTTTCCCCCAGAAGCCCACTGTCTCCAGAGCTCTGGTCCTCTCTAGGCTGCACTATTGCAACAGCCTCTTTCTAAATATTCCTGTCTCTACTCTCCGTCCTCTACAACCTATCCAGAACAGGACTGCAAGACTTGTCCTTGGCCTCAAGACCAGGGATAGTATCTCTCCAGCTCTGTAATCTCTTCATTGACTCCCTGTGGCTGCAAGGATCAAGTTCAAGACTTCATGCATTGTCCACAAGGTTTTCTGGGGCGTGAGACTGCACTACCTCCAACTCTCTTGTCCTGAACATCTCCCTTCTCGAGCTCTCTGCTCATCCACCTCCAACTCTCTGAGGGTCAGTCGCTTTTCCAAGCAGAGAGTTGGGGGCAGATCTCTATCTTCCGCTGGGGCCTCCCTCTGGAACAGCCTCCCTGCCTCTCTCAAACTTGTGCAGAACCACCTATGGTTCTGAAAGCAACTCCAGACCTTCCTCTTTGCTTTTCTTTCTCTCTTCCGCTCCCCTGATGATACCCCGACTGCTCCACGCACTGGTTGCTGGTCACCCTCTGAACTTGGGCCCAGGCTCCTGCATGTCCAGTTGCACCTCGCACTCCCTCCGGGCTCCCCCAGCACTTGTGGTCTGTATCTACAACCCTACAGTCCCTTCTCTCTGCACTTATGAGCTACCCGTTCTCTGCACATATGATTACCTGCACTGAGCCACCTGCTGGCTGCACTTTTGAGTTACCTGCACTTCTTCCTCCGCCCTCCCCTTGCACTTGCCTGCACTTGCGTGATCTGAATGACACAAGGCTAAGTAAGATAGTTGTTTTGTCCGCCCTCTGTTTCCCCCTTCTTGTCTTGTCACGCCTAGAAACCCTTGTGTACACTCACGTTATAAATGCCATATCATATCATATTATGCTAAATGCCAACCTCTGAAGATGCATGCCCTTTATTTTTTTACCGTTCTGCGTATGCTAGGACCGATTGCACAGGACTTCTAGAGGTAGCTGCCTATTGGGCACGAGGATCAAGCAGGCAGTACTGAACATGTACTATGTGAGGCTTTCCATCAAGCAGCTTGTACCATGTGTTAAGTGTGTAATTGTCAAACAACTGTAAACTCACACATCGCTAGAAAAAGCCCACTGAGCTAGTTCTTGTTTATTTGCTAAGAAAGCAATCACTGTTTTGAAATATTCGTGACATTGTAGGTCATGAAAAGGTAGTGTATAGAACTGTTGTTTGATTACATTGCTTAAAATGTATTTTACATATGTATTTACTTAAGAGATTTATGAAGTGCCCACAGCATCATAAGGCCATTAGCTTTTTCATTAAATGTAATAATTACATCAATTTAAAAAGCGTGTAAGCAGATAAAAAAGATAGCATTGCTAATAATAATAATAATAATAATAATAATAATAATAATAATAATAATAATAATTAGAATTAGAATTAGAATTAATCATATGTTTACATTTCCTTAGTGATCACAAAATGAACGCTTTTGCAGTCTCTTTAGATGTGTAAATGAAACGAGAGCATCGCAAATGATTCACAAAAGGAAAGCAGCACTTAAACCAACTTCTGATGTGCAAACTGAAAATGTGCAAAATGCAATCGAATTACAATAGAACAGAGCAACACAAATTCATCAGATGTCTCTGAACCGTTGTGAATGCACACTACGGGACCACATTTGGTCGATTGCCACATGGTCCTGGGGAAATTGGGTAATTTCTACTTCTGCTTCATGTTTAATTAATTGTATTTTACTCGTGTGCACACTAAACATCTAAATTGGGTGTTGGGTGTTGTGCTTCTGATTATAAACTTCTTCTATTACCACTGTGATAGTAGTTTTAACAGTCTTGAAAGGATAAAAGCAAGAGCTGACTTTGACTGCAGGGATTCAACACTTAGGTATAGGCGCGTTACAAATGCCATATCATATCATATCATCCCTGCAGCCGGCACTTACTTCACTGAGCTATCAATTAGGATCCCTGTGATAGTCGTGTATGTATGTGGGTCGTTGATTTTTATTTGTTCAACCATTGCTACAATTTTCCACTGGTAACCTCTCTTGACTAATTGCATATATCGATCCCATAACTATTCCCCGGGAGGATAGCCCAGCGGTAGCGTGTTCGGAAGCAACACAGGTTCGATCCCCGGGTCCGCGCTTCGAAATACGCAACTAAGACAAAAAATAAAACAATTACACAACAAACAAAAAATTCCTGTAACAGTGCCTCGATGCCCACGGGATGTGTGAGCGATTTACAAATGCAAATAAAATCAAAATAAAAAATGTGCGCACTGAAGCACTTGTTTAGGGCCAGGCGAAGAACACTTGTCGAAAGTGAATGTATTTAGCACATGATCAGGCCATCATAAGATATGGGTTTCTCATGTGGTGTGTGAAGCTTGAGAGGGGTCTGTTTAACGTGCTTGCAAATGGTGGAGTTTTTAATAAGAAATGTTGAGAGAAGTCTGTAACCACGCTTGCTAGGGGTGTGAGCCTTAAACTTGGAGAGAGGGTGCAGAGCGAGGCCAGATGTGACAGTCAGGCGCAGATGCAGGCACCTGGAGTAGGTCCGAGGCAAGCATCAGGCAGGGTTGGATGATTAGTTTAATACAATTCCACCAAGCTAACAAGTAGCACCGAAGCCCCGGTTTTAAGACAACATAGTATTTTTGCCTGGGAATGCATTTTCTTTTTTTTATAACCCCTTGAATTTTTTTTAACTAGATACATGATGATTCAAATTCTGCAGGCCTGTGTCCTGGTGGATGGCTCTCGAGTAGGGTGTCTGCTTGCCTTTCACAAAGGGTAAGGGCTGCCCTTCGCAAGTCAAATCCCAGGAGTTAATTGAGTAACGTACACATGGGGTAATAATAACACCTGCTATTACAGCGTTTAGAAGTAGAAAGGATTTGTTACGAAGCGCTTTTACGATTACTAGATTGCTTTTTTTATATAACTGCTGCATTCGTACATGTGTATTTTACTTGCACTTGTTTGTAGCCGCACGCAGAAGCCGATATGCGCATGTCAGTATAAAGGCAGCATATCATGAATAACAGGCCTAATTTATCAAATGTTAAAAAACAAATATGGAATCACCCGGGGTAGGGCCTTGAGTGGTTGGAAAGAGCAGTCGGTATACAGTGTATTCGCGCCCGCTCTTCTAGCCACCTGATTGGCTGAGCACCCTTTCTGGGTGCAAATATCCCATTCCCACTGTATTCTGTGAACAGGCTTCAAGTCCAATATGCCCTGGGGATGGGTTCTGCTGACAGGGCTTCCAAGCGCATTGGATCCCATTAGCAAGCATTGTTCTTGAAACCTAGATCTGAATGCCCCCTTGGTCCTGAATGCAGTGCGACGAGATGGGATTCCACAGTCATGAAAAAGATCACCAGTCAAGCAAGGGCACTGTCACATAAGCCCATTTGTTCTGGGAAGGGACACAGAATTGCCCAGCATCTTTTTTAGAAGCTCCTTTAAGGCAGGGCAGGTGCTACAATAAGGAAACTCTAGGTGCCTGCCTAGGATCACAACAGCAAGCAGGAACCAGGGGTTCAATGAAGCCTCGGACACAACCAATAGGTAAAAATTTGAAACAAACCTTACACAAAAACAATTTTATGATAAGAGAAAGAAGACCATCACATTACATATCAGCAAACTACACAGATTCTTGTAAAAATCATGTATTCCATATCAATTGATCCACAACACGTTTAAAAATGATTTAAAGCTAAAATCAATGACACATTGGCCCCCACATGAATCTACACGAGAATAAATTAGTTGAGAAATCATTACCACTGCAACCCTTATCTTTAAAAAAGCAAAACCTACTTGTATCAAAAAACGTACAATCGATGACCCAATCTTTCAGCGTTTATTGAGAATCAGCAATGTTACAGAATCTACATTTTGTTTAGATACTCAATACCTGGGAGCCCTTCCAATGTTTTGTCCTTTCCCTAGAATGTAGCTGATTCAGCCTAAAATGTAACTATGTGGCATATACTCCACTGTATGGGAAACATCGGAGATAAGGGGGCATACTGTCTCTCTTATGGGAGAATTGTACGTATTCTGTATATGTGGAGTATGTTCACATGGTATCAATGGTCACCGGGCAGTCTTAGATAAAAATGTTTTTTCTTTATAATAATTTGGCATTTATACAGCGCTATGAACCCTCAGGTATCTGAGCGCTGCTTATTATTACCCACCGACCTCGGAAGGATGAAAGGCTGAGTTTGGCCCCGCTGGGATTCAAACCTGCGTTAGCAGGCACAGCACAGCGTGCGCTCTACTCGCTGTGCCACTTGACTGGCCCACAGTCTATACACAGACTCCTCTTCTGCCCTCCCAATTAGTATTAAGACCTCCTGAATCTGCTTTTTGAAAGTATTGATAGAGCAAATAGGAGCTTCTGCCATAATGCGATACAAATCAACATACAGTGAGTTGTCTGGTGGGTAAAGAAATTTCGAATAAATGGACAACTGTCTGCATGTGAAGCGGGACTTAATGGAAATCAAACAGAACGTAGGCCTTATAATTGAGTTGGGTATTGCCAAAGATAGACCCAGAACCTCTGTCCAAAGTTTTTCCTGAATTACATTAAGCAGATTCCCCATATCCAGAAGACAATTGTCTCCACCATACAGCAGAACCAGCTTGATCCTGGCCAAGAAGAAACGTACAAATATAGAAAATGCACATATTTCTGCAAATAAACATTTCATTTGGGGGGTAAGTAGACGCATTTTTCTTGCAAACAGTCCTTCCACATTCCCATTGATACAATGTTGGTCAATTATACCCTAAGTATCTCAGGGATGATACATGCCCCAGTCTCTCATGACCCATGGTTCAGTGCATAGTCTTTGGTTTAGAACCCCTTGATAAGACAACGACTTTAGACTTGGTTCCATTTGGTGACATATTATTGGCAGGAGAGTAATTGAAGAAACAAACCAATCTTGCATTGTAGACCCTTCGCCGTTCTGTCAAATAGAATAAAGTAATTGGCAAATGCAGGACAGTCTAGTCTCAGTCCTGTGGCAGTATACTTCCTAGCTCAACCCATGCCTCAAGGTGGTTCAAGCAACACTATTTAGCCTACTCATCAAAGCTACTGGACCAGTGTGAATTCTTACCTAATCTACTAGCCAGCCTTGTTCAGTATATCCGTTTTCCTAGTGACTGGCCACCTTTCCAGCAGAGTGGGAACAAGGAACTAGGCCCAGAATCCTTTATAAGGATTACTTTGTGCCACCGCATGTCAATACACCCATTGTGGCAGTGTAAAGTAACGACTGAGGTTTTGTTTTGCCCTGCTGTGCTCCTCATGTGAGTGCATGGAATGCTGATATGGAATGCATAAACCATGGAACGTGTTTGTAGGTTATTTTTGTAGCAGGTGGACGGTGACAGCGGGACGCCATAGGGGATACATGTTCTGGGCCTGGAAATATGTAATGTCTTACTTTTTAATTCTATAACCTACGAAAGTCTCCTTTTGTACTTAATAGTCCAAAGTGGTCACTGAAAAGAGTTTCCGTTGATTATTAGAGTGAAAGACGAGTCAATGAATGCCAGCAGATGCTGGGATTCTCCCAACGGTGTTGACTTTCTACTTCTGCAGTAGCTGTCATGTGTCATCTTCTCCAACTGTACTTCTCAGTTATGATATATCCTGATATGTGCTTCCTTTAGGAAACTGCACCCTGATTACTACATTTGTCCTATGAACATCATCTGTTTCACAGTAGTTTCATATTTCTATCTCTCTCAATCCCATATATCACCTGATCATGTTGCAGCATGTTCTCCTTTGACCACTTCAATACTCTCCAAAAATAGTCATTAACTGCAAACAACACCTGAAGAGAGGCAACATCCTAAACTCATGACAGTGCATTGTGTGTCCTATGAATGACACAACATTCTATTATAATTATGGTAAAAAGTTCAATTAGGGGTTTTAAATTTCAATCAAACCCTGATTCGATCCTCTCAAACAGATGAGGGTATTTGTAGATTCTACCGAACACAAAGTTGGCACGAATCAATTTCATAATCTCTATGGCATCACTGTGTTCTAGGATACTTGGGCATAAAGGAAATTCTGTAATTGGGCCTTCATCCCCCGGAGTGAGAGGGAGCGAGGGAGGGAGAGCGAGGGAGTGATCGATCTTTCACTGTCTATCAGCTAGAATCGTATTGAATTGATTCGACAGAAATATTAATCCGCTACAGGACATACTTTTCTGAGGTGGGACTGATTTGACACAGTTCAAGCCAAATGATGTACATTGGCTCAAATTGTGAGGAATACACTTGTAGTGTCTTAGTGCTTGTTTCTAATGTTTAGGTTTAAGAGCTAGTTCTGGAAAGGTGGGGAGAGCAGTAAGGAGAGATGGATGGAGCTGGAGGGAGTGTCCATGCCGATAGTCTGAAGGAGACTTATATTAAATTAACATACCTGTTCCTCCCATATATTGCCTCAGTGCATACTTCAATTGTGACAACGAGTGCCCACTGGCCTGAACCCTGCATCGGCACCGCAATGGTAACACCTTCCCCACCGAAGTCCACTGGTAAGCTAGCCTTCGTCGCACGGCTTCCGCTCTTGCGGTGTGTGGACCGTGTTCCCGCTGTGGCGCACATTCAACAAAAAGGAATAAGGAAGGATATATTTATATTAATTAAAAAGGGGATTGAATGAAGTAGTTTTTGTTGTACCACTCAATGGTGATTTAGAGAAAAGGACACCTTAAAATTGGATGCTCCCTACCCATGTCCTCAGGGTTGTCCAACCATAAATACACAGGGAGGCCATTGTTACTGCCTGCTTCTACAATATTTGCAGTCTCCGTATAAACACTTGAGAGCATTACTGGATGTTTAGAAAAAAAGAACCGATATATGGACATTAGGATATAACTGAAGTGGATATTGACCCTGCAAGTGGCAAGCTTCATTTTTTTTCCTTGCTAAACACAGAGAGAGAAAACTGAACATAAGTTACTGAAAATTGCAAGTGTTCTGGACATTTTCCCCTGCTAAACAGAATAATGGCAACCACTATTGCACACTATTGCGACCAGTTATCTTGGAGTTGAGACTAACATGATGCAAAATAGAGCTCCAAATTATATAAACATTGTGAGACCATCATATTAGAAAGATACACTTTTGGGAAAATACAGAAGGAAGAAGAGTCATTGGAGATATTTATTGCAGCATTGAGAGGTTTAGCAAGAACTTGTAAAAAGTTTTTTCACAATTCTGTTATGATGACTGATGGCAGGACCTGGAATTTGATTAGGATTGCTAAAGTGAGAAATTATGATGGTGATCACGAGGTTATCCCAGATTTTGGAGATGTAGAGGTTGGTGGTGCTGAGCTGTCTGGTAGGAGGCCTTTCAGGCATGTGGGGCGACCAGAGAGGTTGAAGTACTTTGCTGGGAGTCTTTGTGAGGAGGATGTGTGAAATTGTCACTGTGCGAAACTGTATTTATTGAATGTTCTTTATTTTATGTTGTTTTTGTGCTTGAAGGAGGGAATGTGTCTAGTGTTCTCGTGCTTGTTGCTATGGGGGAATGTTTAGGTTTGTGTGCTGGTTTTGGAATGGAGAAGTAGAGGACAGAGCTGGATGGGGTGTCCTTGCCTGTGGTCTGAAGGAAGCTTAAGTTACAATAAGCGTACCTGGTCCTCCCATACATCGCCTCCGTACATAATTCAAAACTGAAGCCCCTAATAATGTTACTAGAGTACATATTATATATAATTACCCAGTGGGGCGTGGCTTAGGCCTCCCAGCCAATGAGGAGGCTTCTAGCGGGGGCATTACCATACAGTAATCCTGCCACTCTGAGCCTCCTCAGTGTGGGAGCCTGCATCTTCCCCGCCAAGTTACCAGGTAAGTGCTCTTGATTAGCCCATACCCATTCCCCCTCCTCCCTACCTGCTTCTCCCCTTTTCCACAGCTTGCACTTCCTCCCACCTCATCCCATTTACCTTCTTTTTCATTTTCTTGTGCCGGGAACACTGCTGTTCCCAGCGCCTCCCGTTGCACGACTCAGCGCATGGAAAGTGAGAAGAGATGTCTTAGTTAACTATGGGCCCCGGGGCTCAGTGCTTAAATCATGAGCAGGTTTAACATGATTTGTCACAGTTGATGCCCATTCTTTTGAAACATGTTGAATTGGCTTCAGCTGGTAATGTCACTGGATGACATACTGTTAAATCAGAGCCAAGGCTGAAAAGGGTTTATATCTTTTATTTAAGATTAAGCTAACGCCACAGCAGGCACAACTTCTGACAGCCAGGCTTCAACTGACCATCAACCATTCCAGAACCCCCTTCATACCATAACATTCCACACTAGAAGCTGCTGACATCACAGCCGCCTAGCTGCAGATAACCAAATAGAACAAGTGCATTAAAACATTAATTTAACCTAAATAGAGATAATTAATACATGCATATGTATACACTTATCACATTGTGAACTACAGGTTGCAGTATTGAAACATAAACATTGTGAACTGAATATAAAGAAAACCTAATCCTAACACATCTCCTCCCTTTTGCCTTTATTGAAGCTGAGGTTCATTCTACACAAAAGTCTCTGAGCCATGTCAGTCTTTTCCTTGCTCTCCCTTTGCACATACCTGCATTTGCCATACCACGTGTACCTTCACCATTCTCACCTCTTGCACTCTTGAGCTCTAGCTTATGTTCCACATCCAGCTTGGTGTCAACTATCATCCCCTCATCCACTTAATTTTTGTTTCTTATCATACTGTCCTCATCCATGTTGGATAAACACTTAACCAATCTTGAGCTAGACCAACACTCCCCACTTTCTAAAATCACCACATTCCCTCTGACAGCTGCAACATTTTTTGGACATATGAACCTACTCTCGACACACTTTGAACCCAAACGCGGATTCTTTATCAGCACCATATCACCCTTCTCCAACTTAGTTTCTCTGGCCTTATTGACTTCATCAAATCTTTGCTTGTATGTATTTTGTGCTTCTTTGATCAATCTCATTATTTCATTATTTCCTGACGATCTATTTCTACACTCCCTGCCATCTCCAACCAACTTGGACACAATTTGGTTCCAGGTTGTCTGCCTTTCAAAGACACAAATGGGGATACCTTACTTGTTGAATGAGGTGTAGTGCAGAAGTTCCACACCAATTCCTTTAGTACTTCAGACCACTCTAGACCTGATGCCAATGCCAATTGTATGCCATCCTTAACAAACCTGTTTGCTCTTTCAGCAAGCCCATTTGCCCTTGGATGGTACAACACTGTACATATATGTTTGATACTAAACGTTTTGAGAAAATTCAACATACTCTCTGAACAGAATTGCACCCTACTGTCTGTTACTATAACCGTGGGGAATCCCTCTCTGTAGAACACATCTTCCAGAAATGATATCAACTCAGATGTGGCAGCTTCACGGAGTGCCTTCCATTCTAATCATTTAGAATGGTAGTCCACCATCACAACTAAATACGTGTAGCCCCCAAGTTCTTGTATGGGACCAATCAAGTAAATTGCTAATTTCCAGGCATACTCACAGGAGCAAGTGGTACCTCCCTGACCACCATACTTTTATCACTCCTCTCGCATTCCTTACAATATATGACCTTCTTCTCTACTTCACTATCTACACCTGCCCACCAAATTGATTGCCTCAAATACCTCTTGGTTCCTCCCTTACCTAAATGCCCTTGATGAGCCACATTCACTAATTGTGCTCTAATGCTACTGGGGGGGACTACTTTATTCCCTCCTTTGAGTATACACCCATCCTCAGACAAATTTAGTTCCTCCCTCACTACAAAACATCGATTATAACATCTATCCACATTGTTCTTGTGTGGCCAACCTTCCCATGTCCAAACTTTCACTTGGTTCAACTCTTTATCCTCTTTATCCGCTTGCAACCAATCTCCCTTGTCTATGGCATTGCACTTTATCTCAGCAATACTAAAGTCTAGTTCCCTGACTGTCTCTGTGTTCCCACCATTTTTCACTAAAGCTTCTACGGGTAGACTGGATAAAAAGTCCGCAACCACATTTTTCCTACCTGGTTTGTTTGTTTGTTTGTTTGTTTATTTGTTACTGCGCGCCAAACCCATGGGTAGCCAGGCGCAACAGTTTACATGAATACTTAAGCTTGTTACAATGTTTGGCATTAGTATATACAACACAGTGGCAAAAGAGAGCAAATATATGTGAGACTATATACAATCATAAGCATATAAAACACAGCTGCATAAAGCAGATATATACACGAATATATACAAGCATGTACCCGGAGGCGGGGCATGTCTTGGGGTGTCCAGGCAATGGGTAGGATGGCTCGGTAGGAGGCTAGGTGAATGTTTATGTGTCATTGGCACACAGCCAGTTGATTATCTTGTGCCTGAATTTCGGGTACGGTTGTTCCGTATTGAGTTCAAGAGGTAATTTGTTCCAGCAGTGAGCAGCTTTGACAGGAAAGCTGGATCCCCCTGCGGTGGAGCGTTTAAACCTTGGAATCTCAAGTTTGGAGGTGTTAGCAGATCTCGTGGGTCGCGTGGAACTTTTCCTGTTGATTCTTTCCATACGATACGGGGGGGCTAGGTTGTTTAGACATTTAGAAGTGAGGGATGCTGTTTTAAGTAGGATTCTGTCTGTTATTTTTAACCAGTTAGCCTCTTTCCTGGAATTAGTGATGTGCTCTCTGTAGGGGATATTTTGTGCTGCTCTTGGGGCATTGTTCTGTAATCTTTGGAGTTTATCAGTGATATGTTTGTTGGTTCCAGAATACAAGGCATTACAGTAGTCTAACCAAGACATGATAAGGGCGTTAGCTAAGGTAATGCAGCTGGCGTTAGAGAGGTATGGTCTAGCTGCACGGATGAGTTGGCAGGTGTAGGTAGTGGAGGAGGCGAGGGAGTTGACCTGCTTCTTGAGAGTAAGGGAGGAGTCCAGATAGAATCCAAGGGTTTTAACCACAGACATCACCTTGATAGGGTTATTATCAATGCTGAAGGATGTGTAGTTTGGGCATAGTTTTTGGATGTTGACTTCAGAGCCTAGGATTAATAGTTCTGCTTTATCGTCATTCAGGCAGAGGCCGTGTGCGGCCATCCATGCCTGAATGATAGCGTATATCTTGTTCACCAAGACTGAGTCTGTCTCGTAGTCGCCCGAAAGGGGTATGAGGATCTGTGTGTCATCTGCGTAGTTCTTGTAGATGACACCCAAACCGTCCAACTTGTCAAACAAAGGCTTGGTGAAGATATTGTACATGGTGGGGGAGACACAGGATCCTTGTGGGACACCGCAGGTTATTTTGATAGGGTCAGCTGAGATGGTGGTGGAGAAGACTCGCATGGTGCGATTTGCTGAGAAGGATTGGACCCAGGCTATAGCATCTCCAGGGAAGTTGGCGGCAGATTCAAGGTGGTTGCATACGACTGCATGGTCCACCAGGTCAAACGCAGCTGACAAGTCCAGTAGGAGGAGCAGGGCTGTTTTCCCGTTATCCTTAAGTTCCTTAATTTATGTCTTGAGGTCTAACAGGGCTGTTTCCGTGCCGTGGAGAGGGCGGAAGCCAGATTGCCGTGAGCCAAGCAGGCGGTTAGCCTCCAGGTAGTCCTGGATTTGTATGTAGGCGGCTCTGTCTAAGATTTTTAGTAGCAAAGGCACTGTGGTGATGGGTCTGTAGTTGGTGGGAATGGTGTGGTCCAGAGTTTGTTTTTTCAATAGTTGGAGGACCCATGATTTTTTGAGGTTGGTGGGTACCGTGTTGGATTTAAAGGAAGAGTTTATAAGTTTGGAAATGAAGGGAGCTAGATCCCCAGCTGCGTCCATTATTAATTGTGCAGGGCAGAGGTCGCCCTTACAGTTTGAAGGTTTGAGGGAGAGTATTATTTTTTCTGTGTTGATTATGAAGATAGATTTGAATCTAAATGGAGCAATGGTCTTATTCTCCTGAGATTGGGGTATGTGTTGGGGCATAGGTGGAAGTGTGGCCTTTTTTTAATCAATTTTACATTGAAGCAGGGAGATTTTGTTAGCAAGGGCATTTTGTATATTTGTGCACCCCGCTTTGTTTTTGGGGGCATTGTCTATTGGTTGAATGGAGGATTCCAGCTCACGGAGGGTGGTAAAGAGCTCTTTAGTATTAGAGTTAGCTTTTGAGATCCTGTCATTAAAGGTATTCTTCTTGGTTTTGATAATTTCTTTTTTGTAAAATTTGGCAAATTCGGTTAGGTTGTTTTTGTTGTGTTCTGTGGGTGAGTGGCGCCAGATAGATTGGAGCTTTCTTTTTTGTAGTCTTAACGATTTGAGGTGGGGCATGAACCAGGCATTTAAGTGGGCTTACTGTTTAGCTTTACGTAGTTTGGCTGGAGCAGCTGCGTCTAATGCTTTGGTCATAGCATCATTGCAAGTATTTACCAAGGTGTCCGGATTGTTACTTTCTAGGCCAGATATGGCTGGAAGGAGGAGAGGGATAATGTTTTCAACAGTCATGTCCTTCTTACTTCTGGTCAAGAGAGGGGGAACCATGTTGTTGATTTTGGGGCTAAGGAGATCCAGAGTGGCGGAGAAGGTTATTAGGTAGTGATCCGTCCATGTTTGTGGAGCAATATCGGTGATACTAATGTTACAGTTCAGTTCCGATACCCAATCGAGGGTCCTTCCTTTAATGTGGGTAGGGGAAAGGACTTTTTGATCAAGGCCGTGTTCCTTGAGCAAGGCTGCAACTGACTCTGCGTGTTTATTGTCAGTTTCCTTAAAGCCAAGGTTAAAGTCTCCCAGTAGTAGGGTTTGGGAATGGTCTTTAGTGTTGTTGGCTATAAGGTTAGTTAAGTCATCTTCAAAGGTGCCTAGGGGCCCTAGGGGTCTGTATATTAAATGGATTGAGAGCGTGCGGTTGTTAGAGAGAGTGCCTCGCAAGATGAGTAGGAGACTGATGTGGCTGGTCTGATGGGAAGGGTAGATTTGCAGATGATGGCTAGTCCGCCGCCTCTAGCATTGGGCCTGTCTACTCTGAGAATTTGGTAGTTATCGGGGACTGCTAGCATCAGTGTTGGGCCTGCCGCCTCGTGGAGCCAAGTCTCAGTTATGTCCAGTAGGTCTAGGTTGTCCTTATTTAGGATGTCCGCAATTTCTGTGGCATGGGCCACCATTGATCTCGCATTAATGAGAGATCCTAGTAGTGTTAGAGAGCTATCGGGTTTGCTGGTTTGACAGGTTTTAAGTGATCGGGTATCCAAAGTTGTCCCAATTATGGTAGGAGTTTGATCATTGGTGTAATTAGGTTGTTTGGATGAGTGGTGCAGGTTTTTGGGTTGGGTGGTAGTACGTCTGTTGGCGTTATTCTGGTGACTTCCTACAGGTTCATAGATACTAGGTAGTCTGGCCCTGAGTCTCAAGTTTCTATCCTTGGGAGGGCTGGTTTTGGGAGTGACGTTCATTATGCTGGATATAGCGGTGAATAGTATTAGGGTCAGTGTGACTTTCGTGAGGAACATTTCTTAACTATGTCAGAGACGTACTGAGAGCTGGCGTCTAGATATTAAGTTTGGCCGTAGATACTTCAGTGATATGCCTGAATCATTTGTGTCTGGGGGTTCAGTGGTTCAGTATGTAACAGACTTTGAAATTGTAGCCTAACAATTCCACCATCCATCTGGAAATCCACACTACTCATGAGTTGTACCAACGGTTTGTGATCAGTTCTAACTTGAAAAGGCTGACCCCATAAGAAGAACTTGAAGTGAGAAATGGCCATGACATCACCAACGCTTCTCTCTCTATTACAGAGTAATTCCTCTCTGCTCCCCTCAACGTCCTTGAGGCGAAAGCTATCAGGTGTTCTGTTTTACCTGAATCATATTGGGATAACATGGCACCTCACCTAAAATGCAAGCATCAACTGAAAACGTGGTTTTTCTACCAGAAACAAATCCACTAAGAGATGGCGCTTGAGCAATTGCTTCCTTTATGGATGTGAACGCCACTTGGCATTCCTCAGACCACTTGAAATGTGCTCCTTTTTTTAACAAATCCCTTAATGGGGAAGATATAGATGCAAAACCATTCACGAATGTATGATAATATTCAGCCAAACCCATGAATGACCTCAATTGGTTCTTGTCCTTGGGCGAAGGAGCTTTGCTGATACTGTCTACCAATGATCTTTTAGACGATAAACCTGCGTCTGATATTCTGTGACCTAAATACTCCACTTCTTTAACTGCAATTTTACATTTACTTCTCTGAACTGTTAAACCAGCCTCTTTCAGTCTTGTCAGAACACACCTTAACACCCTCTCATGTTCACTCTCATTCTCAGCATATACTAGTACAGCATCTTGAAATACAGTCACATGATCTACACCCTTCACTACATCCTGCATCACATTCTGGAAGACAGAGGCAGCTGATGCCAGACCAAAAGGCAGTCGGAGAAATGTATATGTTCCCTCAGGAGTAATGAATGCTGTGAGATGTTGGCACTGTTTAGAGAGTGCCACCTGATGGTACACCACCGGCAAATCAATTACAGAGAACCATTTGGGTTCCCCCAATGTGGCTAAAGTCTCAGCTATTATGGGTAAAGGATGTCTCTCTACTAAAATGTTCTGGTTCAAGCTCCTCAAGCCCACACACATCTAATCTCCCATTGCTTTTAGTAACTAACACAACTGGCGATAACCATTCAGTGCCACCCACAGGTTCAATCACCCCCTTGTTCATAAGATCTGCCAACTCTTCACGTAACTGTTCTCTCATGTTTAAGGGCACATGTCTAACTTTATGAACAGCCAGTTGAGGATTTCTTTTGAGTCTGATGTTGTGTTCAAAATGTCTGAGCTTGCCCAAACTCTCAGTGAAAACATCAGGAAATTCTTTAGACCATTTGTCCTCCATTTCAGCTATAGTCACTGGTTCCGATGCACTGGCTTGTACTCTTACACCAAGCTTCCTTTGTTCCTCCCAGCCAAGCAACGAAGCACTGTTCTTTGCTACCAGAATGTTGGCTGCACAATTTCTGCCCTTGTACAGTACTTGTGCTTGGAATTGTCCTAAAATGTCAATCGCTGATTCGCCATAGCCACAGGGCTGCACATTTGCCAATTCAAGTGATCTTGGGTCTTTCCTCAACACTTTCTTTAAGGTCTCCTCAGATATGATAGTCCACAGTGAAGCCGTGTCCACTTTCATCACCATGTTACAGTTATCAACTTCAAATTCATCTAAGGGTCCACTTTGCTCACCAGAGATTGCAGAAATTTGGATGATGTGCCTGGCAGCTACTTCTTCAGTAGGAGTCACCGTTGACGCATTCAATGTCATTCTGTTCGCTTCACCGCTGGATTCTCTTGACTCCATCATGTTAATTGATGATTCTCTGCAAACGTTCGCAAAATGTCCTATGCACTTGCACTTCAGCGCATCTAGCTGGGCAAGTGGGGAAATTCTGACCTTGTTTAGGACTACCACATTTAGCGCACCTTGTGTTCCATCCATCTCTTTTATTACCACCATAACTAGGCTTCCTTCTCTGCCCAACCGCACATACAGTCTGTGGTGCCTGTTTGTCTGTCTTCATTTCTTTAATATACTTGGTGGTCTGTTCAATGCTTCTGGCTAGTTCAACAGCTTGATCCAGAGTAACATTCTTCGCTAGCAGTTTTTCTTGTATTTTCAAATTGTTGGTGCATCTCACCAGTTGGTCCCTGATTAGCAAATCTGTTAGTGTTTCGAAGTCACATGTGTGGCTCAGCGTTCTTAGAGAGGCTATATAAGACTCAACAGACTCTGAAGATTCTTTCATATGCTGAAAAAACGTGTGTCGTTCAAATGTTATGTTTTTCCTGGGTTCAAAGTGCTTTCAATTTGTTTTAATGCTATGGCATATTCATCAGCATCACCAGCTTCTTCACCCTGGCTTCTCGACAGACCATCAAAAATACTGCGCCCTTCAAGCCCCAAATTATGCAACAACAACGCCTTCTTCCTAGCCGAGCTGAATCTGTCCTCCAGTAGCCACCAGGTAATTTTCAAAAAAGCCCTTCCATCTGTCCCACCAAAGGTGTTGGGGGAGGTATTGTTGCAGCCATGGCCAAACTTACAAATGACACACACTGCTTTAGACCCTCACCAGATATGGTGAGCTCCCCCAGTAGTAGTCAGGCTGTGGTTCAGTAGAAGTGTTATAGTTCACCAAGCAAAGACTGTGAAATCTGAGCTGTTTGAAGTGTTGAAAGATTTGAGACAAATGTGCCACTTTTGGTACACATATTACCAGTGTGTGAATGTTCACAATGTTGAGGAAGATGAGGGTAAGTGTCCTTTGTGACTCATTTACAAACAGCTGAGGTTGTAGTCTCTATTACGATTATTGCCTCCAGGCAACCAGCGTCATAAAGGCTTTGAGTTGCAGAGAGTAGAATGCTGTCAGTCATCTCTAGGCAGCCAGTGTCATAAAAACTTGATATTGAGCTGGTGGAATTCTGCCGGGCCGAAGCCACACCCCTTCTATGACGTGCTACAGCTCCCAATGCACTTGAACCGGAGGTGTGTTGCCGGACCGACACCGCGCCCCTTCTATGACGAGGTACAGCTGTAGATGCCTCACAGCAGCGCTTCAATTAGGCCACGCCCCCATTCATGTGCGAGCGAAGACAATGACAAACTTGAAGAAAGGATGCTGTTCACATGCAGCAGCGCGTGTGCAGGGGTGCACACAGGGGTCCAGCGCAAGGCCAAGGGTGAGCGGGGCAGGGTTGATCAATCCTCAAGCATAATGCGTGTCGGCATTTCCTCCGATGGCTAAACGCTTGCCATTGGGATCCCGCACCCCCTTTCACACCTCCTGACCTGACCTCTTCCTGTGCCTGCTGTCGCTGAATCGGGTCGCAGTGGGGAGACCGGTCCACTTCCATCAGAAAGCCTAACGTTGCAGAAGAGCAACTCGCAGGACCGTAGTATCCTCGTTGCCACTGTTAAATCAGAGCCAAGGCTGAAAAGGGATTATATCTTTTATTTAAGATTAAGCTAAAACCACAGCAGGCACAACCTCTGACAGCCAGGCTTCAAATGACCATCAACCATTCCAGAACCCCCTTCATACCATAACATTCCACACTAGAAGCTGCTGACATCACAGCCGCCTAGCTGCAGATAACCAAACAGAACAAGTACATTAAAACATTAATTTAACCTAAATAGAGATAATTAATACATGCATAAGTATACACTTATCACATTGTGAACTACAGGTTGCATTACTGAAACATAAACATTGTGAACTGAATATAAAGAAAACCTAATTCTAACACATCCTTAAGAAATAAACTACAAGGTAATGCCTCAGGGCTCCAGTTAACAGTGGCAAGCAAATTGGGGACATTAATAAAGGCCCCTGGCATTTCCAGATGTGCTAATGCCCCCCCCAGTGAGGATTTTATTGCTATTAGCACCTGGCGAGGGGGGTGAGGTGTCGGCGTCCCAGGAAATGAGGAGGCCCAAAACACGGCCATTACCACATGGTAATCCTGCCTCATAGTGGGAGGCTGCCATCTTTCCCGGCTGGGATCTCAGGTAAGTGCTGCCGAGCAGCCCACATTTCTGCATCCTATTCCCCCCACCAACTTTTCCACATATTCTTTCCACCTCCCATCCCTTCCCCACTTCCCTTTAATGGCCTGGTCCCTCACCGACGACGGGAACCATAGTGTTCTCTGTGCATCCCTGCATCCTTATCAATGACCGTCATGGACAGGGAAACTGGACTTCTCTGGATCCAAGGTAGCCATCTTTCTTTTTTTTTTTTAAACAAATATTTTAATATCCGGTACATCAGGTGGTGGGCGGGGTATTAGCGGTCCTTGTAATGCTAATAATAAAGCCCTCGCTTCACTCATCCTTCTACCTCGCTCGGGACATTGCCTATCCTCTACTTTAGACATCAGGGAGGAAGAGGGGATTTGTGGGACCGTGTTGGAGTAAAGCAAGATGGACACTGGAGATGCAGAATATGGTGGCTGGAAATGACGGCGGCAGTGGAGGGGTCTGAAAAGAAAAACAAAAAAGTGAAAGAATGCTGCAAAAGGAGACATGTGTCGCATGAGGTGAAGCTGGAAGAAGGTATTCCTGGGCAGATAAAGCCTAGAAGACGACCAATCAGCACACTAACATGAGCACAGAAAATGGCACCACAGTACTTATACTATGAATAATAACATCTAGTGAACTGGTCACTACCTGATTTAGGCATCTATCATGCCTTAGTTGTACCTACTGGGGGCACTAAAGGGGCCTTGCATCACCAATGCAATAAATTCATACAGAATGTAATTATTTTTATAGTAATTAATTCCGGTTTTAATTGAATGGTTTGTCTGCCAGCTTTTTTCAAAGGATACGATATGATATGACAAGGCATTCATAACGCTCCTATACGCAAGTGTTTCAAGGTGCGACGAGGCAAGGTAAGGGGAACAGGGAGAAGACAGAGACAACGATCTTACTAGGCCAGGTGACATTACGATCGTGCAAGTGCAGGGGAGGGGGAAAGGGAATGTGTGGGGGAAAAGAAAGAGGGCAGTGCAGTACATGGGATCAACAGTAATAAATAAATGGAATAAATAAAACAATAGGTAAAATGCGGCCAGCTTGTGGCAAGTGCAGGGGAAAGTGCACACATCAGGTGTCAAGAGCTGGTGGGGACTGTATGGATACAGAAACAGCCCCCAAGTGCACAGGTTTCCCGGTAGGCAGTGCAGGTGTGCAGCTGGGGGGGAGAGGCCTGGACCCGAGACGAGAGGGTAGTCAGGTGACCAGTGCAGTTTCAGTCAGGAGTTAAGCAGGGGAGAGGAGGAGAGAAAGCAGAAGCAAAGAGGAAGGTCTTGAGGTGCTTCCGTAACCGGAGATGGTTCTCCTCAAGTTTCAGGGATGCAAGGATGCTGTTTGGAGAAGCAATTTAGGGGAGTTGGAGGCAGATGAGCAAAGAGCTTGAGAAGGAAGATATTTAGGAAGAGAGAGTTGAAGGTATTGAGGCCCCAGGCCCCAGAAGGCCTTCTGAACAATGCAGAGGGTTTTGAACTTAATCCTCGCAGCCAGTGGGAGCCAGCGCAGAGATTTCAGTCCTAGAGAGATACGATCCCTGGGCTTGAGGCCAAGGACAAGTTTTGCAGTCCTGTTCAGGATGAGTTGAAGAGGGCAGAGAGTAGAAGCAGGCAGATTTAGAAAGATGCTCTTGCAGTAGTCCAGCCTAGAGAGAACCAGAGCTCTGGAGACAGCTTCTGGGGGAAGGAGAGGAAAGGAAGAATACCTCTGAGGAGGTGCAGCTGGTAGTGTGACTTCTTAGTGACGAGAGAGATGTGAGGAGAGAAGGAGAGTGTGGAGTCGAAGATGACCCTGAGGCTTTTAGCCTCACAGGTGGGAGAAGGAAGAGGGCCAAGAGAGGCCAGCCAGAGAGCTATGGGAAAGGAGGGAGCAGGTGTGCCAATGAGGAGAATCTCAGACTTACTGGCATTAAGACAGAGATCATTGGTGGTGCACCACTCCTGGATAGCAGACTGACAGTCAGAGATGAGAGAAGGAGAAGAGGTGGCAGAAGGGAGCCTGAAAATGAGCTGAGTGTCATTCGCATAGCACTGAAAGTTGGGGCAGAGAGCGGCAATACAGTGGGTAAGAAGTGCCAGATATTGGTTGAACAGCCAGGGAGAGAGGGTGGGGAACAACACAGATAGAGATAGATGAGAGGAAGGACCCAAGTTGGACCTGAGAGGGTCGATCGGAGAGAAAAGAGGTCAGCCAAGCCAGGGCCTGAATGGTGATCCCCAGGTTATCACGGAGACGGATGAGCAGGATGGCATGGTTGACCGTGTCAAAGGCAGAAGACAGATCCATTAAGATGAGGACACAGGGGGTATTGGAGTCATGGTTTGGGAGCAGGTCTTCACGGATGTTCAGGGGAGCAGCTTTCGTGCTTCTGGCAGCTCTGAAGCCATACTGATGGTCATGGAGACAACCAACAGATTTAGTGTGAAGATTAAGGCAGTCAATCAGGCCTTCTGGCTTGCCACTTTAGTCTTAACACTCTTCCCAACTTCCATTACTGAAAACTGCACCCTTCTTCCTTCCAGTTAACACAATTTTGTTTTTATCTAACTTGGGACATACAGACATTTAAAATAGAACAAGAAAAAGTAAAACAGATGACCTTCCGTGTGACAACAGTTCCAGAGTGTGGTTATTGTTCTCCTGCTACTGTACTTCAATGAAATCAGGATGAGCATACCTATTGAGGACCTCATATTTACCCAAGCAAAATCTCTAGGTGCAAGCTGCACAGACAAAGCATGTTTTGGCTAATTTACAAGTAATATCCATTCCATTCCTTTTCAAGACCTGCTATGGAGAGAACGATTTTATGGGGATACATTTGTATCACCCTAGACTACTCTCAAAGGGAGTTTTGGTTACTTGCAGATGTGCATAAGGACAAGCTGGTGTCATCAGTTACTTTTTAATAATATTTACTGTACTTTTATTTAGCTTTACAGCGTTTACCCCATTTGGCTACCAACTGTGTCTAGTGTCCTAACATGGCCGTGCCACAAGGTTTTTCGTTTGACCATCTTGCTTTTTGCCTTCTTGCCTTGCCAGGTCAGGAAAATCCTTTATGGTCATGTATTTGCTGAAGAAAGCAGTGCTTTTTGTGGGCTAGTTCAGACCATCTGAGTTGCAAGCCAGGAAGTGAGCTGGGACTGGCTGGTCCCAATCCCCAAACTGGTTTCTGTATGCCTGGTGTGTATTCAAGAGTATCACCTTCAGTGGTCCCTGATTCGACCACTGCATGGGATGTGTGTGAGGGGCAGATCTTCCATTGGTTTGGGTGAATTTCTGTGCTCACCTGAATTTTTGACTAAGAACAGGAGTCCTTCAGTCATTCCCCAGAGATATGAAAAGGAGCCAAGTATCCTGCATAGCCGTGAAGACTTCCGAAGACCGATCCTGAAAACCGACCTCCTGTGATCCTCCAATGACCTGCAAAGTCTGAGGAAAAATCAAAGTACGGGGGTAAGTTACAATGGTACTTACCTTCACCCCTATCGCCACCCTTTAAAAGTTTGACGAACATTTAAATTGTTTTGTAATCTTTTGTTATCTAAGGTCCTCCAAACCATAGAAAATGTTTTGAATCACGAGTGAACTTCATCTGTCTTCTGGAACTTTCTTCACATCCACAGGACACTACTGACTTTTGCCCATTCCCAAAAACTCAGTGAAAATTTTGTGAACTTCTTTGCACAAGGCCTCATACAATTTAGCGTTGGAATTTATAAGCTAGGGTTGTTATTCTTGTAGACTGTTGGTGCATTGACTAATGACTTCCCTTTCAGGCATTGGGGGTGAATTGATTATTTTAAACTAACTCACTGTGATTGTGTATATATGTATTTTACTCATAGTGTCTCCTTTGCCATAAATATGTATAGTATTTTAATAACTAACTGTCTAAGTGTAATCCTTGATTGCTCATTGTGTACACTCATTGTGGACCCCTGACCCCAATCATGTTCTCCTTAGACGTAGCCTTCACCACTCTCCAAGCGACCTTGATTCGTTTGGCTAAGTTTCCCTGTTCACTACAACTAGGGTGGTCACCTAAAAATCTGTCCCCTGGGCCAGAGTTTCGAAATCCAGTCTAACACAAGATAACTCCAGATTGCTCCACCATGCAATCCTGCTGCTCCACAATGGGGGTCACAGTGGAAAACCACTACAGGAGTTACCCTTTCTGTCAGCAATTTGACAACCAGGATTTAGAACCCATTGACACCACTAACAATAGTGGGTGCATCATACTACTAAACAAACTCACACTTCTGCATACACCTCTCAAAATATGAACTAAGCGCAACAATACCTCTACAGCACAACAAACTGCGCGTACTTCACTACAACACAACGAAACAAACCACACATAGCCTCTCACAACAGCACATGTCGGCTACCAACCGAAAAACACACTTATGCTCAGCGGTGTAACTCGAACTGAAGCTTCCAACAGCACATCACAGCTCTATTGCTCTTTTCTCCTGCTCAGTCCTACTTACATACACTCCTCCCCCCTTGCTTTACAGATCTGTCGGAGCACTAAGAAGCAACACAGGTGGCAACATGGCATGGTATAGGAACATTAAACATAACCTCCTTCTTCTGCACTACGTCCATTGTGACAAACAGTATGTCCCACAGAAACACCGCCACAGCCATCTTCCTATGTTAAATACACTTGAGCCACCATTTTCCAGCATATTTTTCCCTCTCAATGTGCAGGTAAAGTGTGGCATTGCTGCACTTCTCACAACAGGTTCACCGGCCAAACTGCCATTATTTTATTAATTGTTATCACCCATCTCGTCTCACATATTTGGTTGGAAAGACAGATGTTTGGGGGTTTGTCAATTCGATTGAAATGGAATGGTGTGAAAAGTCCTTTCTTCTTTTGATAATGGTCCAACATCATTTAATCAAGCGCTGGCTTTAAAGCAATTTTGAATGAGTGAACGAATGAGTGAGTGATTGAGCAAGTGTGTTTGTCTGTGTGTGTGTGTGTGAGAGAGAGAGAGAGAGAGCAGTGTCTTTGTGTGCTATAGGAAGTGAATCATATTTGTAGAACCAGCATCATAGTGTTCAGATACTTTAGAATTCTGTGACTATAGGACATGCAAAGCAGTACATTATTGTTTCTATGAAAAATTGTAATTTACTACAGAGTCGTTGTAGAACTGGTTTTCAAGCTGAGAGATATTAATCCATGACACTACCTACATTTTCTTACAATCCAATCATCAACTGCTTTGCTGCTGGAGATCTTCTTTCTCTGACAATGGACAACATTTCGTATTTCTTAAAGATGAAAAGAACTCTAGATGAGAAAATGGATGCCTCATTTTGACGAGCAAGCATGGATGTAGTCCTTCCTCTATCTCTAGACACGCAGTGTGATTTTGGAAAGCTTATCATTGCTAAACGTCCCTGTGTTCTAAATGCATTTAAAACAATCTGCCTGATCTGTCATTTGCTGTGGAAAACCTTCTCAAGTTGAAGGAGCCTCTCTATTCTCATCCTTGCTGAACTTTCTGCAGCACTACCCGCAATATATCACTTGGCCCTTCAGAAACCCCTGGGTGCTGCAGCTGCTTCCACTGAATCCTTTAAGCAATGTTCACTTCTTAATGGTGGTCAAACCTGGACAATTCCAGTTCACTCTGCCACTCAGTGTATCATGTGGTTTTCTCTTGTACCCCTTTTCAATAATGCCACCACCTTATATTCCTAATGCAAAAGCATGTAGTCTTCATACACTCCTAAACAACGTATATTTGCAAAAAATCTCAAATCCCTTTCAAAACGTAATGCAGGATCCCTAGACTGGATCATGGGCAGACCTCAACAGCAAGCATGTAATTCAGGGATGGAGGGGTGAAGAGGGGGTGTACTGTGGCACAGATTGTGTACTTTGCCACTTTCAGTTTGCTGCAGTGCGAGGTGACAGAAAGGAAGAGGAGCGGAAGCAACCCCCGCACCAGCTTCCTTCCTCAAAAGCTTGTCCTTCTGAAGGCTGAGTCTATGAACCATCGTCTTTGATATCTGTGACCCGTTTCCTTGCCAGCCTGTCCTGACCTGTGACTGATCCTTTGCCTGCGACTGTAATTTGCCAAACAGGTGTGCCACCAATGGTCCAATTTACAATCTGAGATTGTACATTGTCCTGCTTGGATCTTTTGTGCACTGACCAAGTGTGATGTTTTTTCTGCAGAGGCCATGTGCCCGCTCCCCCTTCGAGTCTACAACATGCTATGTCACCCCAGAGTCACTCCCTATGTTAGCCTGTGAGCTTCCAACAACTAATCCTGCAGTGCATATTTCATCAACCTGTCCCCCACCCTGTCCCCCGCCAACCAGGCTGACCTTCCATACAAGCAGTATATATGCCTGCGCCTTTAGGGTCTTGCAGACTCATTCTGTCCATGGACAATTGGATTAAAAAGCTGTCACTTATGCCAGAAATGCCTCTCCCAGCTCAAACCCACACATGCATATGGTTAGAAAGATCCCAATAATCCTTGCGCATGGAGCAAACATGGCTCCTTATTGTGTGTGTCATCACTGTATTGTCCAGTCCCAACGATGCTGTAAAGGACCATCCATGCTGTAGTTCATTCTCTACTCAATTATGCCTATGTATGGCAGAAGTGTGGTTGTATACAATCTTGATTTGGTAATGATTTGCACATAGCTGTCCATTGCTAAATGGATGAAAAATGTAACTCATGGTTTAGGGTTCAAGGAGTACTTCACACACTCCCTTTCTTAGAGCTAGGTTAGCCCAGGTTTCTATAATTCTCTATACCTAAATCAACCTCCAACATCAATCTATTGTGTACAAGGACTCTGGGTCTACAGCACATTTCTCCCTGACATTCCTCCCTGCGCACTGGGATCATGGATTGACCAAACCGCCCCTGCTATCCAGGAGGCCTGCCTGGATCTTCTCCCATTCACGAGCATTGCTTGGTGCAGCGTGCACAGGATTCTCTACAAGTGGCCAGCAAACCTATGTTCTGTAGGGCACGAGCACACGGAGGAGTGATGCATCATGTTGCTTGAAGGGACTCCAATGTATACTTGTACTGCCATTGCGGTGGCCAATAGTGGGGGGGGATGCGCCATTTTGGTTGGGTGCAGGAGAACTGAGTTTTTGGTCGGATTGGGCAAGGTAGAAAAGAACAGATATGTTTGAAGTATAAAGGGGTTAGACAAATGGCAAGTTTGTGGGGTTTTCATAGAGAGGTGGAATGCAAGACATTGCTTGGAGAGAAGATTGCCACATTTGGCAAAATACTTCATTCTGAATGGTGTTGCAGGAGAGACCTATTACAAGTGTTATCTTTTTTAATTAAAGCAAGTCCCATTGGCACAGTTGAAAGCCATATTAACATAACACATTATTATGGCACTGCAGGAAAGAGCATTCTGAGTGAAATAGTGGTAAGACAGATATTTGTAGTGAAATGACAAGAAAGAACAAGCTGGAAGGCCAGATGTAGTTGGTTGAGTGATGATGTTGTTGGAGAAAGTACTAGGAACTTTGATGCAGCCCCAAAATAAAGAGGGGTATCACTAAATAGCTAACACACATTATTTGAGGCAGCCTCTGCTTTAAATCTGGGTGTAATTCCCTCTACATTGATTGGTAGAGCCAAGAACATACAACCTCACCACATAACACACCAGCAAACCCCACACATACATATACTGCAGATGCGAGTCTGGCCAGAATCCCCTCATGCACAGCTTCTACATCACTACATATCTACTCACAAAGGCAACAAATTATACACAATATCTAACCTACTTTCACAAAGACTGACACACACAACAATGAAACTGCTACTAGCCAAGAAAGAAGACATGCAGAAAAAAATATCACTCTAAGGAACAAAACCTAAATGTGGGGGAGGCTAACCCTTCAAATGTTGGGAGAGGTGCAAACTTCAGAGACAGTGGAGGAGGGGCAAACCTATTTGTCTGGGGGATATCTAACTTCTTTACGTATTCCAATGAGACTATTCTAGTGCTGGTTCAATGTTGCACGCAGTTAACTCTCTCTTTTAGGTCTGAAAGTATTCTCTCTTTTAAGTCTGAAAGTACTCAAGGCTCTGTAGGTCAGCCAGGTCGAGTTAACATAGCCCACAATGTCAGGGGTACAGGAGGGGGGCAGAAGCCGGTCAGCTCAATGGTGTTGCACTACTGCTCCAAGGCATAATCCTGCAACCAAGCCGGGAACGGCACCCTACGTTTTCTCTGAGCGCTCACCACATCACATCCCTAACTCCATCCAAAAAACTGCAATGACCATCCCTGGGCAGCACAACAACACGCTCTGTATCCATTGCTGCCAACACTGGAACCGCCACCTAATACCACGCTTCTGCCCTGCTGGCTCTCTGCTTTTGCACCAGTCCAGCTCCCTGACCGTAATTATATTTTGAGACAAAAGGAGTCATTGCTGCTCCCCTTGGCATGCAAGTAAGTTGAGTTCTCTGAGGTTGGGCAGTGAAGGAGTGTGAGACTAGCTTTCATAAATGCCATGCTATTGTGTGTTACTAATTCAATGCTATTTTCAATGTAGGGTGGTATGAAAATATGGTGCTGACGTATTTCTAATGAAAGCCACCCCGTTTTACACCCATTGCCCTTTCCAGTACCTAGAAATGTCACTTCATGTGAATATATATACTGAAAAATGTCGTCTGGGGGGAGAATTTATTTTCCTGACCCCTAAAATACTTTCCCTAAATATTCTAAGAGGGGTGTCATTTAGGATTATAAACTTCAATCCTAGAATATTTGGAGAAAGTATTTGATTTTACTACGGGTGCATATTTGGGTAAATGTTGCCCCCCGTGGCAGCAGTGGACTGGGAACCAAAAGAGGCCCTGGAAATAATTTTCAAAGTGGCCCCATAGACACATTTTTAGCAAACACAGCCCTTTCCTATGACAAAATATGGAAATACCACACAAAAGAGGCCCAGGGTGCAGAGGCCTGACAGGAAATCTCCAGAGTTCCCTATAGGCCAGTCCACCCCTGCCTGGCTGCATTTTCTGTGACGAAATGTTCACTGGATATCAAGATGTCACTTCCTGCTGCCGGGGTTGGAGGTGGCCTATTGCAGCTACTAGTAAAGTGAAGACCAGCTGCTCGCTGCTTTCGGCTCGTTTTCAAAGGAAAATCAAGAGTCCAGGGAACAGGAGACTAGCAACATTACTTTGTTCTAATGTGTCTGCTTCTAGCTCCCCAAACCATGGATGTTCTGCGGCTTCACCAGTCTCACTTAATTTCACAAGAGGAAGGAGGCTTTACCTGGGATGATTTGTGATTTAAAGCCTCTGAAAATCAACAAAAGAACAATGAAACTTTTGAGTTAAGATGCAGAAACACAAGGGTCAAAATACAGGTGGCCCTCCATTCATCCTCTTGGGAGGATAGCTCAATGGCAACGTGCTCGCCTTGGAAGCAAGACAACACTGAGCAGCACAAGTTCGATCCCCAGGTCTGCCCTTAGAAACCTCTGGGTATTAAGCGCGTTATAAATAACCTATCATATCATATCATGATACTGTGGTAGGGTTCTGAAACCAGACAACTCTCACCAAGCCATCATAGTCAATGGTGAGAGATCATGGGAGTCAAAGTACGAAACATCTGGAGATGCACATCTTGCAGAACCCTGTATTAGAACATCTGTGGGAATGTCTCATTTTATTGTGCATACTATCATTGATCTGAGGGCCTTTGGAGCCCTCTTCTAAGAAACACTCCTATATAACTTCTATAGAATGTGTGGACCCTCGGGGTTATCACCGTGTCCTGTGGTAATACTTGTGTGGGGTTGCTTGTGGTCTCCTGCAGAAGCGATTTGTTGGAGAATTTGGTTTTGACCTAACTGCCCCTTTTGGGATGTGCCCAAACCTGATTTGCATATAGTCTTTAACCTTGTGTAATTCCATGACAGGCAAAAAAAACATCATCTGGAGAGTTGCTCAGAACATTGGAAGTGGTTATGATTTATTCAAAAACTTCCCTCTACCAACCTTCAGTTTTGCTATAATTATAAAGCATCACTCTGTTTTCACCCTGGGTCTCCTTCCGTTGTGGCTTTACCTCTGGTACAGTCAAAATCATGGCAGGTGGTCTGTCACACCAAGGGACACATGTGAAGGCCCTTTCCCTCACTGCATAGAGAAGGCTCCATTCTGGAACCAACAAGTGGACCCCAAGCCAGGGGACGCACAGTGTTATATTCTTGCCTTCAGATGGCCTTCAGATGGCCTGATCCAAGCCCAACTCCCTGCACGGTCCCGCCTCCTCTCCTTCTGTCTAATCCTCCTTTCAGTTAGCATCGTGTGTTGAACAGGTTATTTGAACCATGTTCATCCTGGGTACAGGGTGTCCCACAATTCTATAAATGTTCTACTGTGAAGTGTAAATTGAGTTTAACGTGGTTTAAGACCTTCCTGAGTGGGGGAGGAGGGTATAGCTCCATAAAACAGGTTAGTTGAACCATGTTCATTCTGGGTACAGGGTCTCCCACAATTCTGTAAATGTTCTACTGTGAAGTTTGAATTGAGCTTAACGTGGTTTAAGACCTTCCTGAGTGGGGGAGGAGGGTATAGCCCCATAAAACAGGTTAGTTGAACCATGTTCATTCTGGGTACAGGGTCTCCCACAATTCTGGAAATGTTCTACTGTGAAGTGTGAATTGAGCTTAACGTGGTTTAAGACCTTCCTGAGTGGGGGAGGGTGGCATAGCCCCATAAAACAGGTTATTTGAACCAGGTTCATCCTGGGTAGAGGGTCTCCCACAATTCTGTAAATGTTCTACTGTGAAGTGTGAATTGAGCTTAACGTGGTTTAAGACCTTCCTGAGTGGGGGAGGGTGGCATAACCCCATAAAACAGGTTATTTGAACCAGGTTCATCCTGGGTAGAGGGTCTCACACAATTCTGTAAATGTTCCACTGTGAAGTGTGAATTGAGCTTAACGTGGTTTAAGACCTTCCTGAGTGGGGGAGGGTGGCATAACCCCATAAAACAGGTTATTTGAACTGGGTTCATCCTGGGTAGAGGGTCTCCCACAATTCTGTAAATGTTCTACTGTGAAGTGTGAATTGAGCTTAACGTGGTTTTAGACCTTACAACACCCCATAGAACCGGCTATTTGAACCAGGATCGTCATCAGTCCGATGTCTGGCCCTTTCGTATCACTATCTACATGACAACGGGCAGTCTTTCCTTTGGTTTGAAGTGGGAGCTATCCAGCATGGAGCAATATATAAAAGATATAATAATAATAATAATAATAATAATAATGATAATAATAGTCGCAGTACAGAATCGTATTAACCTCTTATCTCTATTGTTGTTAATATTATTTGTAATCATATTTACTGACTGTCCTAATATTCTCTGTTTTACATTTTCCTAGCACAAACATTCATTGTTATAGTGCAACATACCTTTCTGAATGACATACAAATAAAGAAACAACTCAGAGGGTTCTCGGGAAAAGGTACCATTAAACCTGCCCTTTTAATATTTTAGATTTTGTGACTGCAGGGCTGGTTACCCGTTCTGATTGGAAATTATATATTCGGTGTGTTTAAAGAGACCTAAGCATATGTCTTTTAGTCTGGCAGAAATGTGAGGTGTATTTAACTCAAGACTTTCCCACTGCCCCAAGGCAGAACACGCTGCTAAAAGGCTTTCAGCTGAGCAAAGTTCTCGATAAACATACCTTTGACGCCATTAAGGCAACTCAAGTATAGCTCGTGTCAAGTATCCAAACGCTTTATTAAAAGATTGAACGTTTTCAAACTGTAGCATTATTCTTTCAGAGAAAGGGTCATAGCCAGACCTTTGGCAGCCATTGTCACGTAGCCTGCCTGCGGCAGAAGCAAGGAGACGTGGCCTCATGTATCAGAGTATGATACGTCTAGGTAACTCCATTGTGCTTAGACAAATTGGTTAACTATGTGCTTCATGTCCTTTCCCTCCCACACTACAACAAAATGAAAGCTTTGTTTGTTTCAGCCCTGGTACTAATTAGTCCATATCTTATTGCTGGAACCTTCAGTTGCGCACTTAGTATAAGAAGCCATTTTGAAAAACTAAATGTCTGTTGGCGGCACTTTGGATGACGTTCAGACGCTGCATCAGAATTTGACTTTCCAAGCTTATTTTTCTCTTTATATAGTTAATTCAATTTAATGTGTTAATTCATTTTCAACTGTGCTGGTGCCCTTTATATTTAATTAAAAGGTAACCAACTACTGTGCTAAAAATACTTGCCTTTGTGTTGAGAGTTCTCCCACAATGCTGCTCCCATTTTTCAACATCATTTGTTTTTGTGTTTTGCCCCTATTTGTATTTGTATTTCTTTATTTATATAGCGTGCCTGGCCCATAGGCATCTGGGCGCATATCCCCCCTGGGAGGGCTCCTATGGCTTGATAAACGCTGCAGCCACCCCGATGTTAAAGGATAGTTCCGGGACTTTTTTTTTATTGTCCCTACGGGTCGGCCATGTGTTTGTAAGCATAAATCGGTAGATCGTAGGAAACTTTCCTATGGACCTTACCCGACTTTTCGCCCATTATCGCACTCGAAATCAGCCTCCATTTTGTGATAATCCTATCATTCCGCCGCATCGACCTGGCTCACCTGCCTTTGCGGCACTAAATCAAATCCCCCGCCCCTGAAACAGACTTTATCAAAACATTCATATTCCCCGCCTCTATCCGTGACGTGACTGAGCTGCGTAGGCAAACGCGCCCAGGCGTCTTCTACGCGACTCCACACAGACCCCGGAAATCAACACAGATCAGCTCACAATACAGCGCACCACAATTCGGAATATGAAACTGTACTTTGAAATCAAACCGCAAGATTGTAAATGTGGTAAAGTACATTTATTTGACATCAAATGTTTAGAGAATATTCAGCGATTTGCATTTTTATTTGCTCATGTTCCAAAAAGTTCGTATTGAGGAACGCGATGGTCCTTTGCTGTACACAGGGTCTTAGAGCATCTCACAATACAGCACCACAATTCGGAATGTGAAACCGTGGTTTAAAAGCAAACGGCAAGATTGTACATTTGGCAAAGTACGTTTATTGGACATCAAATGTTTAGAGAATATTCAGCGATTTGCATTTTTCTTTGCTCTCGATCCAAATTAGTTCGTCTTGAGGGAAGCGATGTTCGTGTGCAGTACACAGGGTGTTGGTTTACGATAAAAATAAGCTCTTCTGTCGCACTGATAATCGCATGGCTGTTCCAACAACGAGGCACTAGGCCACCACAACGGTAGGTATGTTGCATCTAACCGTTAGTACCGCGTAAGGGCATACTTGTACTTGGCGATCGTCCCATAAAATGGTCAGGGTGGTAACGTTGTTCACGCGGAGAAGCAACTGGCGGCTGTAGAAGCCGTCCGCCGGTGTCTGGTACTCGTGACACAGACAGTAGTGAATGATGTACCTAAAAACATAAAAAATGAAATTAGTCTCACCATCAGATCCTTATTAAAATTATTCATTTCATAGCGAGGACAGCGCTACTGGGTGTACACAAGTGTTTAAAGGCGTGGCGAGGCATGGAGGGGGGGGGAGTGGAGTACAAGGTAAGTAGCATAAAATAATAAATAAATAGGGCCAGCTGGTGGCAAGTGCAAGGTAAGTGCAGAACAAGTGCTGGGAAGGGGGGGCTGTAGGATACTGAGACAGTCCCCCAGTGCAGGGGTTGACAGGGAGGCAGTGCAGGTGGAGAGTGGAAGGGCCCAGGACCGAGGTCGCAGACAGTGGACCAGTTGTAGCAGGGGAGAGGGAGAGAGAAAGCAGAAGCAAAGAGGAAGGTTTTGAGGTGCTTCAGTAAAAGCAGATGTTTCTCCTCCAGATAGTGCGCGGTAGAAAACACTATGCCACATAGAACGAACAAGTACAACTGAACCCGTCTTTAAAGCCACTGTATAGTAATGAAATTGCGGTATAAACTCATCAAAAGTTACTTACATTATATTTGCATTTTCCATTGTGTCTCTGTGTAGGGCAGACCCGAAACACCACTCCTTCTTTGCCGACGTTACTTCTTCTAATGAACGTGGCTCATCGTTTCGTTTCTGAAATTTTATTCATTATATCTTTTCTTAGTCTTTCAGGATGGTCCCGGCCTGTCAAGGTCAAATCACAATAGAACCTTATATTGGGTCGTGGGCCGTTCCGCCACCCGAGCAAAACATCAAAGCAGCTGACCTTCACTTTGAGCGAGCACACATTTCTAGTTAGCTCCAGTTAGTGTAAGGGCATCTTGTCTGCGTGCCTTTTTTTTTATTGTCCCTATGGGTCGGCCATGTGTTTGTAATACGGAAACATTCTATAATTTTTGTAAAAATGATTTATATTACTGTTTGGTTTAATTGCAATGGGCCTGCAACATGAGGAGACTCGAGAGAACAGACAATCGAATTACAATCATTTAAACCGTGATGTGTATTTCTCAATGAGCTCTGCTTTAGGTGGACATGGAACAGAGGCAATGTTGGGTGGCAATGCAGTTGTCCCCTGCATAGGTTCGTTCACCACTCCATGTATGTGCCTATCGAGGACATCTACGATAAGTCTCTCAATAAACTCATATTGCATATCCTCAAACACTGGTTTGATCACCCATTGTTTACTTCTTTTAGTGAAGGCCTTATTGTAGCGAAGCGTCCCTAAAGTTCCGGTCGTCCTACTTTGTTGACGGCCAACATTATGGTTATGTGCCAAGACCGCTAGAAGAGTCCGATTTATCATGCCTTCCATGCCAAAATGCAATCTTTTGGGCCTGTACTTTAGGCACATATTGTGGAACACCTCCAAATCTCCTGTGTGGCAGAATTCCGTGAGTCCCCTCAAATCTCTTGTTATAGTTTTATCAAATACAATCTTTTCAATGGCCTTGTGAGTGGGTGATGAAGGAATCAACCACTTCTTCTTCCGTGCCTCCTCTGTGGACAAATGGCCATGTTCACATTTGTGGAAATGCTCATTTGTCGACCATCGATGTACGTTGCTACAGTGCAACATTACTGACCGCCATTTTTCCAGTAGAATTTCCAACGACCCTTCACATGTTTTTGAGCTCCACCAAAGATGGTTGCTGATTGACTTGGACCACTGTGAAATACCTTGCATATCTTTTTTTTTTCCTGCAGCCGACAATTTTTTATTGATTGATTTTGCAAGATGCCAAACGTCAAATTGGTGATTTATATTTTTGTACTGTTCTCTCATTGTCTTGGCAATTGAAACGTGTCTGTCCGTGGCTATCAGGTCGATCACCATTCCCCGCGATTGTAGTTCTTGCAATGATGCTACAAAGGCAACTTTCTCCATGGCCACTGAGGATGTACTTTGTGACACCTGCACGACCACCGAACTCACAATTTTCTTACTTTCCATGTCCTGAAAGTGGTAGGTGCAGTACTTGGCTGAAAATCCTGGACTGTCGCATTGTCCATCACCGGCTAGCCTGAAGCGTTTGCCCGCGAATGTACTTTCCATTGACATTTTTTCCATTCTCCAAGCTTCGCTGATGGCTGGAAATAGATAATCGGTTTGGTATTTGTAGAACTGACTTTTCGCAATGAAATGGATTCCCACAAACTGAAAGAAATACTGTAACTTTTTAAAACTTGAACCACTAAAAAGTGCGGCCGCTGCACAAAGTAGATTGCCTGCTGGCAGTTGCCCCAGCATGGGTTGTGCAGACCATGCGAACGGATGATATTGTGTACAGGTGGCATGTATTTTAAGGTTAGTGCCTCGAATTGCACGAGTCACATTAATCAATGGCTCCCCACATACTTCCCCACCAACCCAATGCCCACATTTCATCATCATAATAATATCCATCAAACAGCTATCGAATACAATGAATTTGGCCTCTTTCCTTATACTGTCACTCTGCATCCCAGCTGGTTCGGCCTGTAACGTTGAGGACATGTCACTCGCATGAAAGGTACAATCTCTGATATCGTCTTCCGCTATGCTGAGTGATATTGATGGTGTTTCATTGTCGTCCACTTCATTCTCTTCCATTGCAACATCTGTTCCTTGTCCGGAGATGGGAGAAAAAAACAATGTCTTCAACTTTCGCGTGCTCTTATTTTTTGCGGGTGTGGATTCTGTGAATTGATCTACGACTGCATCCAAACTACCAGGAGGACATTCACTATCAATGGCTGGTGGTGGTATAGCTCCGTTGTCAATCACTTCATATTCTTCCCATTGGCACGATGCATCTCCAGTCTCAAGTCCCTGCCAAAAGGTTTGACAAGCAACATCTCTCGTTCGCTTCACTGTCTGTGTAGATCTAGTTCTTACACCCACTCGCAACTAGAGGACAGATTAGAAAAGGGATGTTCAGTTTAAACACAACTTACAGTATTGAACTATTGACAGTGAAAGACAACATAATATAGTGAACAGGACACTAACCTTCTTTTGCTTTCTTTTCTTTGAAACTTTCTTTCCTCGAACTTCAACATCTGGACGCTGTTGCTCCGACTCGTGTGTGCATGTCTCCACTTCCTCTCGCGCTGCAACGACTATACTTTCATGATAAGCACATCCATCACTCACTGAGGCTCCATCGACTCGCTGAAACATAGAACTTTCATTAGTATGTATAATAATATTGAAAACACAAAATGTACTTGGGGACCAATACCCATACGTACATCTCAATAGCAAAACACGAATGAACGCATTGTGTAGAACATTCAAACGACAATAGTTCACGCATTGTTGATCTAGTTAGATTGAACTGTCAAGATCCATACCTCGGGCTCCGCATAGACTTCCATTGATGATATTATTGAAGATGAGGCTTCAGCAACTCCCTGAAACACAGTAATTGCATTAGTATGGTTTTCTATTTTGTTTAAAAGAACATAAACTTTCTGCAGGCGTCAACGGCTCATCTAAATAGACCTGCACAAATGATCAGTTGTCTAAAATAAATAATGGATATCCAAATATGATTCGATTTGCTCCATCGTTGGAAGTGTCACCACCCAGAGATCTGCATCAACTACTAGGGGTGATGTTCTTGTTGAAGAAGCTCCGTCAGCTCCCTGAAACATAGTACTTGCGTTAATAAAGAAGGAAGTATAGCGGATGTAATCACGTCATTTGATCTCGCATGATTGATCTGTCAGTATCCATACCTCGAAATGCATAAGAACATCAAGGGACGCTGTAACTGCGGTGCACACTTCTGCAAGCTGTTGCGCCGACCCGTAACTGCATGCTCCCCCTTCCTCTTGGACTAATGCTCCATCGACTCCCTGAAACATAGGACTTTCATTAGTAATGAACACAATATTGAAAAAAGAAGACACATAGGAGGGCGACGACAGAAGGACATACCAATGGCTAAAAACGAAAGAAACATTGTGTGTAACAATCACGCTACAAGAATGCAAGATCTGATGATCTCCATCGATGGAACTGTCCGGAAACGTACCTCGAGCATCTGAGTGACATCTACGGTTGTCGTCAATGCGTTGGACTCCTCAGCATCTCCCTGAAAGACAGTACTTGCATTATTTTGGATAACAATAATTATAACTGAAAACAAAGACTAGAGGACGAGTACTGTGGTGTACCATTAGGTAAAATAATTACACGATCAATTAAAACTATTGATTTACATGCCTAAAACAAGTCAGTGTCAGAATAGCTAAGTAAGATTACCCGATAGGCGCTTGAAGTGGCTGATGACTGCAATAACGACACGGATGGAGAATCTTCAGCCTTCATATTGAGTGGATACATAAATGGGGAAATTATTGTTAGCTAATGCTACACACTACCGCAATGCCGAGAGATAAATACGTAAACTTGACTCACCAGTGGAGGGATGTGGACGAATAGAGTGGGAATAGCGGTTGAGAGCAATTTTCGCCTCGCTCGCGGTGTTTTCGTCCTTATTAGCAATGATGTGGAGTACATGTCTGGGCTAAAGTGCCTGCTGCAGATGCGGTATCGATCACCCCTCTTGTCCGCAAAGACTTCTAGGACTCTACTTTCTATCTCAGAGGCTGGATATCCGCAATATCGGACCCATTCTCTTATCTGATCTATTGTCTTAGGGAAAACATGCATTATAGTACCTTCAGATTTGTTATGGGTCTTCGAAGGGCAACCGCCAATGGAACAGGCAGGCATTATGGAAAGTTCTGAAAAGTAAAGATCAACAATTCTCTATGAATACCAATGTGTTAAAACATTAAATGACACATAAAAGGTTCAATGCAAGGTCCGTTTTGGTTCTTGGAACTATACATGTTATTCACATGCGGATAAGTATTTCAATAACTTTCAAAAAATAGAAAAAGTAATTTGACTAAACTCAGAACATGTGACTAGTTCCTTGCATGTACTGTCGTGAACGAAAAGAAAACATGGATGCAATTTGATGACTACTAGCAAATAGATATAAATTAAAAAATTGGACGCAAAATGATTATGGTACATGGACTTACCTTGACGAACAAACAGTTAGATGCAGGGATCAGAGTAGTTTCTTGTCGTAGAACAGGGAGCAGTTCACAGGTTGCAAACTGACGAGTTTGCTCAAAGTGGTCACGGAAGTTCACAGAGACGAAGAGCAGATAACCAGCACCTTCACGGGTTGACTAGCAAAGCGCAAAGAAGTTCTCATTAGAAATATGAAGTGGGTTATAAAGAATTCGAAACAGGGGTGTGTTTGTGAATGAATGACGTGTATATGTCGTGGCATTATGCGGTCTGCAGGGGGCCGTCCAGCGTGAGCGGGGATGCTTGGCAGGAGACACGGGGTCTGGAGGTAGACATGGGAACAACAACCCATGCTCTATAGACCACTTTGAAGTGTACATGGTCTTTGGCACCTCTTGGCCTTTATCGCTCCCTGACAGCTCCACTTGCCAGCACAAGTACCCCGGTGCGAACTGCCTTTGATAGGGCGGGGGGTGGATCGGGGCGGTGGTCGTGCAGACAAGACACAGGAAGACTCGTGAATGGAGACACACTTATGTGGATTGCAGGGGGCCGTCCAGCGTGAGGGGGGATGCTTGGCAGGAGACACGGGGTCTGTAGGTAGACATGGGAACAACAACCCATGCTCTATAGACCACTTTGAAGTGTACATGGTCTTTGGCACCTCTTGGCCTTTATCGCTCCCTGACAGCTCCACTTGCCAGCACAAGTACCCCGGTGCGAACTGCCTTTGATAGGGCGGGGGGTGGATCGGGGCGGTGGTCGTGCAGACAAGACACAGGAAGACTCGTGAATGGAGACACACTTATGTGGATTGCAGGGGGCCGTCCAGCGTGAGGGGGGGATGCTTGGCAGGAGACACGGGGTCTGGAGGTAGACATGGGAACAACAACCCATGCTCTATAGACCACTTTGAAGTGTACATGGTCTTTGGCACCTCTTGGCCTTTATCGCTCCCTGACAGCTCCACTTGCCAGCACAAGTACCCCGGTGCGAACTGCCTTTGATAGGGCGGGGGGTGGATCGGGGCGGTGGTCGTGCAGACAAGACCCGTTTGCCGCAGGGCCTCACCAAGGAGAGGCCATCTAACTGAATGTAAGAGGATGGCTGCAGGATCTACTACATGGAATGCAGGGGGGTGAGTTTATAAATACCTCACCCTCCCAGGAGAATATACACTAGATTCATTTAAAAAATCAAAACAACCATTGTTAAAATATATGTTGGGCTTTATTTTAGATTTTAATTAAACATAAATAATAAACATTACACATTGTAAAGTTGAGGTTGCAGCACATCGAGGGAAAATCCGCGGTATTGTCCACTGTCACTGGGGAAATGTTGTCTAATGGCAAGTACCGCACAGGCAGGTATTACTCTCCGAACGCGGTGTCCGAGCCTCCCGTGAAGCCACCAAGTGAAGCAACGATAGGCCACCAGCCTGTACCACCTGTGGAAAAAAAAGATGCAAACTGTATTAAACTGACCAAACTTTCTTATCAATGTCGATTCAGGTAACACATGTCATTTTTCTTAGAAAAAAATTATATCTAGAAAATGCACTATATGGAACAAATTTACATGCGTTCGAATGATATGTAAATGTAATTTTATATGTGGGAGACGACCATGAAATAGTGGTGGCATTACTGACATCACAAACAGAGTATACTTACTCGTTACTCGGATTACGCGGACGAACAGTGCCGCGAAGTTCGTGCATAAGCACCATCATCATCCTCAACACGGTCCGTGAGAGGCAGGCTTCCCTGAACTCTGGCAGCTCGGTGATGCATTGCGGACTTTGCTCGCCTTCCTGCAGACTTTGCTCGCTTTCCGAAATGTAGGCCAAGCACCCGGAATTTTCACGGCAGCAGCAGT